>NC_083285.1:14018182-14330115 GCF_963506605.1 Zootoca vivipara
TTTGCCGTCCCGACTTTTTCTCGTGCGCACAGTTGGATAGCTAGTTACTTTCCATTGTGTTTAAAAATGTTGCCTACTGGCCTATTCTTTCCAGGCTCTATATTGCTGGTGCCAAGGCAGCAGAAAAAACTAAACAGGGGGTACAGCAAACAGCTAGCTAGAATTGTACAGTCATGCTAGAGCCTGGGTAGGAAAAGCACATTTTGCAGAATAAAACAGGTTCTTTATGGTACTAGTCTGAGTGAGGGTCAATAAATATCTTCATTTCTAACATAGTAATATCCACATGCACTGATTTTACCAGCAAACTAGGTTGTTGTTCTTTTTTTTTGGGGGGGGAGAAGGTTAGAAGGGGAGAATTATTTACAAAAATTCCCATTTTAACACATCCAAGCAAATCATTCAAAACCCTGCTTTGTTGCTCTTTTTATATGGTAACTCTCAGGAGATTTTCAGGTAGATTTCAGGCAAATGCCTCTCCTTATGAATATGAGGTGCTGCAGTTACCATGTAGAGACTTTATCTTTCCCAAAAGAGATTTATTTAATCATTCCATGGACGATCATGTAGGCCCACAATTTTAGTAGCCTGCTAAAGATTGTTTACTATAACAGCTTCCTCATACGGAGAAAAACATCTGCCTTCTTTATTCAGAGACATAAAAGATGCATATAAGATGATGATGGGGTTTATTTCTAGACCGACCTTTGCTCGTATAAACCCCCCACAAAATAATTAAAAAACTTATCATCTTAAAGCATCGTTAAGATGCATTATACAGCAGACCATAGCCTTAACTGTCTCTTCCCTTAAGATTGAATTACAGTGGTACCTCGGTTTACAAACACAATTGGTTCCGGAAGTCTGTACTTAACCTGAAGCGTACTTAACCTGAAGCGAACTTTCCCATTGAAAGTAATGGAAAGTGGATTAATCCATTCCAGACGGTCCGTGGAATACTTAAACTGAAGTGTACTTAACCTGAAGCGAACTTTCCCATTGAAAGTAATGGAAAGTGGATTAATCTGTTCCAGACAGGTCCGTGGAGTACTTAAACTGAAGCGTACACACGAGTACCCTGTTTCTCATATTTTAAGACATACCCATAAAATAAGCCATAGCAGGATTTTTAAGCATTCAAGGAATATAAGCCATACCCCGAAAATAAGACATAGTGATAGGCGCAGCAGCAATGCCGGCCGCGGCAGGAGGAGGAGGAAAAAAATAAGACATCCCTTGAAAATAAGCCATAGTGTGTTTTTTTGAGGAAAAAATAAATATAAGACGTGTCTTATAATATGAGAAACACGGTAGGACCTTGGTAAAGACACATGCCCAACTGACATGTTCTCTCCCTCCTGGTCAATTGTTCGGGAGCTTCAAAAGCTTTCTCCAACCCAAACATCACAGCGACTGATGCCTTGGGGACATCAGCACACTTAGGGATCCATAGAGTCTTCGCAGTTTGTGTAACAGACCTCAGCAACACAGCATTTTGGCTAATGTACTTTATTTACCTATAATACACTCGGAGCACTGCAACATGGCTCCCTCTCACTCTAGCATCAGACAGCAAAGAGAAAGAACAAAGGACAATAGTCCCACTTCACGGAACACAGTATCACAAACATCCTGTCTTCGTCACTTCCCACTCTGGAATGAAAAACATACAGGTGATAGACAACAATCCCATGACTGCAGACATGGGGAATGAAACTCCAACAGCCATGACAGGGCCTTCTTGGTGGTGATAACCCATTTGTGGAATGCCATCCTGGAGAGCTGCATCTGTCTCAATCATTACTGTATTGACTTTCAGGAGGAACTTAAAAACATCCCTGTTTACCCTGGCATTGGATAGCGGAAAGATACTGGGCATAGAAACCTTGAAACTGTGAACTGTGAGAGTACGGTATGTGATTGCTTTTAAATGTTTTTACATGTTCTAAACATTTTGAAACATTTTGAAGTTGGTTTTAGAATTGTTTATAAATGCTTTAAAAAAATTAATATGGAATTGTATTGTTTTACCTTTTGGATGTTTGCTGCTCTAGGCTCTTTTGGGAAGGAGGACTGGATAGAAATTAATTGAATGACTTGACTAGGCTAGCATAGACCAGAATGGGCCATACTTGAGGAGGAGAAACCCCCCGTGTTTGTGACCAAGGGATTAGTGCTTTCATCATCTTTGATACTTGCTTTTTCAAGTTCTGCAGTAACTATATTTCTGCCTTTGTAAACATTTCAATGGTTCCTATACTATTTAAAGGTAAAGGTAAAGGGACCCCTGATTGTTAGGTCCAGTTGCGGACAACTCTGGGGTTGTGGCGCTCACCTCGCTTTACTGGCCGAGGGAGCCGGCATATAGCTTCTGGGTCATGTGGCCAGCATGACCAAGCTGCTTCTGGCAAGCCAGAGCAGTGCACGGAAACGCCGTTTACCTTCCTGCCAGAGGAGTACCTATTTATCTACTTGTACTTTGACATGCTTTCAAACTGCTAGGTTGGCAGGAGCAGGGACCGAGCAATGGGAGCTCACCCCGTTGCGGGGATTTGAACCGCTGACCTTCTGATCGGCAAGCCCTAGGCTCTGTGGTTTAACCCACAGCGCCACCCGTGTCCCTTATTTAGCCTTTACCAAATATCAGGATTTGACCTGGACACTTTGGTATTTGGGTCCTTTGTGGCCTCTCAAAGATGTTGAGCCACAAACAACTCTCAGGGTCTGGGCCTAGAAACATCTGGAAACTCTGGTAAATAAATTATTTCTTACAAGACTATTTTCTATCTGGGAAGAAATCCAGTGGTAACTGTTGTCTTCCTTTAAATTACAGAGGATGATTCTTGCATCCGTCTATGAAGCATTCACTGGCTCTCAAGCAGGGAAGTGGGTTATTAAATCAGTGTTCCTTAACCACTTCTTGTTTCTGAAGAGGATTCTTTCGATTTCAAGTCCTTTACTAGTTACTGGTAGAAAGCATACAGAAACACAAATGATTTCCGTAGCTTTCAACATTGTTTACTCAATCGAGGCTGTATACCTGAAGGAGCGTCTCTGCCGCATCGTTCAGCACTGAGGTCCAGCTCTGAGGGCCTTCTGGCGGTTCCCTCCCTGAGAGAAGTGAAGTTACAGGGAACCAGGCAGAGGGCCTTCTTGGTGGTGGCGCCTGCCCTGTGGAACACCCTCCCATCAGATGTCAAGGAAATAAACAACTATGTGACTTTTAGAGGACACATGAAGGTATAGGGAAGTTTTTAGAGCTTTAGATTTTACTGGTCTTAATGTTTTTAATTTGTTGCAAGCTGCCCAGAGTGGCTGGGGCAACCCAGTCAGTTGGGTGGCATGTATTATTATTATTATTATTATTATTATTATTATTATTATTATTAGGCACCTAACACAGAATTGCTATGCTGACTTTTGCTTTAAATTGTGATGTTTAGCATTTTTAATAGCTGTTGCTTTGTTAACAGTGTTAACAGCCAATTAGTTCAACAAACACTCGTAAGTAGAAAGATATGTAATTTCTTCATTAACCAATCTTTTTTTTTAATAGATGTAATATACATGAGAATGAAAAATACTCTGGAACAGTGCTCATGCAATTTTGTAGTCACTGTTGACTACATAATCGCATGAGCACTGTTCCAGAGTATTTTTCATTCTCATGTATCTTTCTGCTTACGAGTGTTTGTTGAACTAATTGGCTGATGAAGAATTCAGCGGAACAGTAGTTGCTATCTGGAAACACTGTTCAGCAGAGTTCAGAGTTGGACATCAGAATTGGACGTTGCCAATTACCAAGCATCACAGCTTGTTCTCTGCCGCGTAAAGTCTGGCACCGTGATTCCTTCAGTACTTTCAGAGACTTTAGTTTGTTAATCTTTATGTTTTGAATTATTCCATAAAGTTTTTCACATTGTAATTGTTTCTGGCCATCGTGTTGCTTTTGATATTGCTGAGTCATATTTTGCAACACAGGGGTTTGTGTGCTTACTCAGCTTTGCTTCTGGGCAGGGAGCTCCGGAAAGCACTTCTCACGGGCTGGCAAGGTTTGGTGAAGGCTTCTCCCATTGTGGGGGCAGAGGGGGGCATTGTGCCTCAGGTGCCTAAACATCTCAGAGTGCCCCTACTTAGAAAGTCTCAAGCCCCACTGTGTTTTCTCCATGTGTGTGTGTGTGTGATGAGAAAAGGTTTCAAGTTGTGCAAATAGAGCTCAGATTGGAATGAATATTGCAACCCAAATAAAGCAAGGCCAGAGATGCTTGTGCAAAGTTGCCAGATCTGCGTGATTTATACAATTGCACAATTTAGAATTTTTAACACAGTAATAAAATCAATGAGACTTGTGCACACTTAAGTGCACGTAGAACTGCAGCCTACATTATTTTCTTGACATACCCACTAAGGCCTTTACTGAACTCTTTGTTCCTTCCATTTGGGGAGCATAACTCAGCTCGACATACTAGTGTAACTATATTTTGCTCAACTGTCACAACTTAAATATCTCTCTCTCTCTCTCTCTCTCTCTCTCTCTCACTCACTCACTCTCACACACACACACACACACATTCATTCACTGGGTGTATTTTTGAAAATACATTTCGCTGAGTATATTTTGAAAAAGAATGGCTTATTTTAAAAGCCTTCCACCCCGCTATTTTTTTTACTAAGCACTTTGGGAAAGACATTGTTATTGAAAGTCCCACCATATACTCATAGGATGTTGACTGAGTTCCTAGACCCAAAGTTCAAGACCACCCTACTCATAGCTCCTCATGCCTATGCTGATCTTTGGTTTACAGAAGCCAGCAGCAGCAGCAGCACCAGCAGCAGGGTCTTCCAAATCTGCATGCAAATCTGCAAGGCACACTTAGCTTACCTTTAACCCCCTCTTCCTCCTTCCCACCTCCATTAGCCCACAGATAATCAAGAGCTCTCACAGGGATAACAGCAAGGAAGCTTCAAGTCTGCAGCATACATTTTTTTCTAAATGTTGCCATGGTGATCTCCAGAATGTTGATCCCCTGAGAAATCAACTCAAAACTCAGAGCACAACTGGGGCAGGACAGATAAATGACACCAATGGAGGGGGGGAAAGGCAATTTGGGGAGAGGTTATTTCTGAAAATGCATGGCTAAGAAATAAGAGTGCATGACAGCTGCATGAAGTAAAGGGAAATATTAACGAAAGAAAGAAACATAACGAACGTGCATACATCACTGGTCAAGTAGATTAATTTGTGGAGCCAATGACCAGATGAAACCCTAGTATCTCTCACATAAATTTTGGAAGAAGTGTATCTGAAGAAGTGTGCATGCACACGAAAGCTCATACCAAAATAAAAACTTAGTTGGTCTTTAAGGTGCTACTGAAGGAATTTTTTTATTTTGCTAATAAATTTTGGAGTTAGCCACTTCCTCCATTTTCCCAGTCATGGAATTGTAATTTTACTTGTTTGCTTATGGCATTTGTTTCCTGCCCTTCTGTCAAGCAGATTATGGAATTAATATACAGGGTTTCTGTACTTAAACATCATTTCAACCCATTAAAGCCTCGTTCGGTTAGGAGACTTGACATTAAACTTACGCCGATTGTCCTCGACAAGTGTGGATTTGAACTTAGGCACCCCCCACATTTCAACAGTCAAGCCCTCTTCTCCATTTCTCTCCATGCATTTAATCTGGGAGCAACAGGAGACAGGAGATTGGTTTTGCCTCTGAACATTATGCATTTAGCTAAAGCTATAAAAGGTTCATGCACACATGGGAATCCAGTGCCACCAAAGGTTTGTAACAGCTGTATGCATGAAATGGGCACAGAGCCCCTTTTCATGCCTTCTTCTGCATGGAGGTTGGGGATGGGGTCAGAGGAAGAAATCTGCTTCCCTTCTATGTCTTCAGTCCATGAACAATTGTAGGCAAGAAAAGGACTTCGGTTATACAGTGGTACCTCTACTTACAAATAACTCTACTTACGAATTTTTCTACTTACAAATGGAGCTCCGTATGCCATCTTGGATGCGGTTTAGATAGGATTTTTTCTACTTACGAATTTTTAGATAGGGTTGCTTCGACTTACAAATTTTTTCTCCCAATGCATTCCTATGGGATTCGACTTACAATTTTTTTTGACTTACAAATGTGTGTTCGGGACGCATTAAATTCGTAAGTAGAGGTACCACGCATTAAATTCGTAAGTAGAGGTACCACTGTACTACCCTGCATTTCAACAGAATGTCTGGAAAATGCACCTCTGCTATTTGGACACAGTGCTATCAATATGATTATTAAACTTACATTGAATAATTCCATTTTATTTTATACAACTGAAATTCAGCTCAAGTGACTGCAGAAAGTCTGCTTTGCCCTTTGCAACCATGTTCCTCTTAATCCAGTGAATTAAAAACATGTATTCAAATACCAAGCTGTCTATGCTGACAAGTTAACATCTGCAAATTAATTTGAAGGTGAGAAATAAACGCTTTACATACCCTCCAAATATTTATAGAAAGCCATGTAAAACAAGGGGGTTTACAAAGAACTCAGAGAATGAAAATGAAACCCACAAACTGGAAAGAACGCAGATTCTCTCCAGCCTCCGCTGGCGTTCCTTCCAGGCTTTCAAGTGAAGAAACAGAGGCATCTGCTGAACCCAGCCCTGTAATCCAACTGCCTGAAAGGAAACTCCTATGTATGTGGACCTGTATACATGAAAGGTCTACAGGCATGGCTGGTGGACACAATTTCTGCTCACTACACATACAATGGACAAATGCAGGGGGGGAAAGGGCTTTGGGCATACAAAATGACCCAAGATTTCCCACTGCAAGAGCTGAAGGGATATGGCAGAGTTTAACAAACCCTTTATCTAAAGCATTGGCACCAAAATATGCAGTTGGGTGGAACAATGATTTTGAGGAACTATGACTTGTCTCACACGATACAATTCTGTGCACAGAAACGGCCCTCTTCTTACACTTATTCAGATCATGCATCATGCTGGCCACTGAATTATCTTGTTTCTTTTTGAGTGTTTTTCCAAGTCCTCTGCTTCCCTGCACAGCTTAGAGTGCGGGAATTCACACACAGAGCTGAGCTGTGTTCAGGTGCTTGGAGCAATTCTAAAGTTAGCAGGAGAGGACGGACCCTTCTCCTCAGCCTACATTTCTGAAGTTCACCATGGTCTGAGTTACGAGGGCTTGTATCTTTCCCTGGGGTTTGAAAAGGAAGCAAGACAAAGCTGGCCAAAGCAAGTGGACTCCGTTTTTACTCAAAATTTGCAGATGCAAATATCCCATGGAATCCTGAACTCAATGCAAGTCCACATTCAGTTACAAGCCCCCTCTCAAATGTCCAGTTTCATATACAGTAATACATTCTCTCTTTTTTTGATTCATTTTTTTTATTTGCATTTCAAATCATTACAAATTATATCGACACCAACAGAGGAAGACGGGAAAAAGAAGAATAAGAAACCTATTATGAATTATAAGCTGTTATAAATCAAGAAATCATATAAAATGGTAAATCATATACATTTAACATATTATAACAATATAAAAGTAAACTTCAACAAATTAATGACCAACAAAGGAAACTTAAAGAAAAACATAGATAAAAAGAATGAGATTAAAAGGTAACTAAAAGAAGAAAAATAAAGTTATATATAAAAAAGATATATATATATATATATATATATATATATATATATATATATATATATATATGTGTGTGTGTGTGTGTGTGTGTGTGTGTGTGTATATATATAGTTTACAATTTTCTAACCCCCACCATCCCACCCTCCACCCACCACACGTACAGTAATACATTCTCAATGCCCAGATCACAGACATGAAAGCAACAATTCAATCTCTGGTTTCCTTTCTTTTTACAAAAACAAAACCCTCTGGTTACGATTTAAGTATTATGGCAACATGTATTTTATTTATATAGAAAGGATTGCTTTAAAAAATGCGACCATACCTGTTTGATTCCTTTTATATAACTATTTGCCTTTCACCCCAATTACTCACCACATAACTACATACATATAGTAAAGTTCATTTTAAGTTCATTGCCATTCTCTGATGGAGCATTCACTTTATTGCTCCTTTGAAAAACAACCCAATATTTCTTGCAAATAGACCAATTATTTTTGCAAGCTTTCCGATAGCCAGAATTTCTGTAGGTATCTTCCAGGAGATCCACCAACAGCATTTTGCCTCTTTCTGAACTGTATTATTACCATCCTACTCTGCAATGTGAAATACAGCTTTTCAACAGTCACAGTGCTCTAAACTCTGGTGATAAACACTCCAAGAAGCATGCTCAAAGAACATTCCCAGATGTTTTGTCAACCACCTTAAAAACCCCCTGACATATCTCATACATGGTTGGCTTGTTTGAAACTACTCCTGCTTACAAAACAAGAGAGCTGTCATTCAAGGGCCCCCTTATTTCCAGCTCTCTCTACACATGTAGTCATTCCTGTCTTTATCACGGACCAGCCACACATTTATTATTGAAAGCCCTACTAGGGCTAGCATTGACAAGGATGGAGAGAGACAGGGATAATATTATGGCACTTGGTCTCCTGTATCCTTCAGAAATGGTGTTTTATTTATGAAGCAATGTTCAGCAGCCTTCAAGATGATGCACAAGTTGGGTAGGGTATGATCATTCTTGGCAGCTGCACTCAACAGCCGTGGCGTAGTCATCATTAAGGGACATAAAATAACTACTCCATCAGATACAGAAGTGAGAGGAATCCTTACCCTACCCCCAGTGAAATTACAGGGTAATCTAATTTACAGGATTTACTCACAGAAATACATTTTAATGATACCTGCACTCAAGCAGTTTGCAATTTAGACCAATCTGCACCTCATGCCGATATATTCATTTTTCCAGAGTAAGGTATGTTTGGCAAGGCAGGAGCACAAATTTAACAAGGCCCAGTAGGCTCATCACTTCATTACAGGTGCACCCTGAGGATTTCAGTTGTAGCAACAGCCCGAATCCACCATCTTCTTCAGAAACACAGTGCCAGAGTGCAATAGTGTAACAAATAAAACTCAGCTGTTGCCAACAACGATGGATCGTGCCAACTGCCCAATACACCTGTGTGTTGGCCTGGTTGGAAAATCTTCATTTTATGCAGGGGCACTGAAATTGCCCTGCTCTCTTTTGAGTCTGGAAACCTTAAAGAGAAACCAGCAGACCCTTTGCTTCGAAATAAAACAAAGGGTCTGCTGGTTTCTCTTTAAGGTTTCCAGACTCAAAAGAGAGCAGGGCAATTAAAGGCACAGAAGTCCTGTCCACTATTGAGTCTGGCAACCCTATTAGGGAACATAGCATTACAATGAGAAATATGTTTCGCCTTGTCCATGGCGCTGCAGCAGCAGCTGCTTTTCTACCCATCACCCAGCCAGCCCCAGAACAGCCATTTAAAGGGTGTTTAGAGGGTGCTCTCCGCTTACATGATTTTCACTTATTTGTGGAGCTCTTCCACAGAAGGCTGCAGGTTACCAAAGTACAGATTTTTGCTATCCTGCCCTTTTCGGTCTGCATTGATAAAGCAGCTCTGGTGGAGAAGACAAGCAAACCCATGAGGCATTGTTACAGACTATAGTTTGTCCTGAAAGCAACTTATGGGTTTTTTTGTTTTTTTTAAATAATAGTTCTATGAAACTCGGCAATAAAGAACATTAAACGGGACACCTATTTTGTGTTAAGTCATTTGGTTTTAACAGACATACACTAATTGTTGAAATGTTCATCAAATAAAAAACAAAACACGTCTTTTTCATACGAACAGCGCAGAAGTGACAGTTTTAAGCTCCAGGCATTGTTTCATATTCAACAGCAAGCAGAAGCAAATGAAGATGGCATACTCAAAACAAACTTGTCATGTTACTATAATCTGTTCTGATCTATAATTACAATCTTTTGGGTCCACACCTGTTCACATCAAACAACAGATTAAACAGCAGTACTAGAAGAGAAAAAGGAAAGGCAAATGGCCCATACCGCAGCCAGAAAAAATGGGACTTCAAGGCAGTCTGGCCCAATCCCTAACGCCGATAGTTTTAGCTGTGGAAAAACTCTGTTATGAGTTCACCATTCCTATGGTGGTGGTTCATAAGCTGGAAACTGAAGGGGCTAAAGATAACCCAATGTGCTGATAAGTAAAGGACGAAATTATCTTAATAAAGTTACTTTTAAAGGGGCATCATACTCCCATATCAATTTCTTTTTCTTCTTCTTTTTTAAAATATTTTATCAATTTTTAACATTTTCAACATATAAAATCAAAACACAATTTCGTTCTTTTCTCTTATTATTATTTTTTACTTCCCATCCCTTTTTTCCATGGAGTTGTTTCTTCCCTTATGCCCCACCCTATCTTCTAGGGACCCAGGTGGCGCTGTGGTTAAACCACTGAGCCTAGGGCTTGCTGATCAGAAGGTCAGCGGTTCGAATCCCTGTGACGGGGTGAGCTCCTGTTGCTTGGTCCCAGCTCCTGCCAACCTAGCAGTTCGAAAGCATGTCAAAATGCAAGTAGATAAATAGGAACCGCTACAGTGGGAAGGTAAACGGCGTTTCCATGTGCTGCTCTGGTTTGCCAGAAGCGGCTTTGTCATGCTGGCCACATGACCTGGAAGCTATACGCCGGCTCCCTCGGCCAATAATGCGAGATGAGCACGCAACCCCAGAGTCGGTTAGGACTGGACCTAATGGTCAGGGGTCCCTTTACCTTTACCTTTATCTTCTAGGTATCAAATCATAACCACAATATTATAATCTAATCACTTCTGTTGCTCATAGCTCAAATCCCACTTGTGAGTTCATCATACTGTAATAGTTCTTTAAATACTCCGAAAAAGGCATCCATTTTTCCACAAAGCACTAGTCATTATTCTCTTGTGATTCTGCTGTTAATTGTGCCAGTTCTGCATAGTCCATTATCTTACTTATCCATTCTTTTGTTGGAACTACTTCTTCCTTCCATTTCTGCACATACAGAATCCTAGCTGCTGTTGTTACATACATAAACAACTTCAACATTTTTGTGGGGATTTTTGCCAGAGAATTTTCTTTCTGACTTGAGTGACTGTTTAAAGCAACTGGACTGCACAAAAGGAGAACACTATATGATTCTGCATTTCCGGGTCTGGAAAACCCATTTTACAACATCCATTATTTTAACATGTTAGGGAGAGTGCCGGGGGTGGGGGTGGGGGAGAGGGGGAGCAAGATCAACAAAGCTTTGCCACCTCGCTATCCCCTACAGAAATTCTCACAGGATGCCAAATTACTCCAGGGCTAAATTTCATCAAGCATGCAAACAGGGCAAAGGTGCAATACTAAAACATTTGCATTTGAAAAAAGCACTCTTTGCTCCTTGTGCACTAGCAAGTTGAACACATCCTGTTTATCTTGGTTGTCATCCAGAGAAAAGCCGAATACATCTGAGCCTGTCTTAGTCCAAGTGTACATTGGCAACATACCCCCCTTCTAAAAGGTCTCATGATGAATCCCCAGGCTGCTTTAACTTAGAGTTTAAAGAGCAGAGCTTCTGTGGAGCAAACTTCTGAAAAGAAAACTCTGAGAAACATCTCAAGTACACATAGGAGGCATGTGCTCGCTTCTGAAACAATTCTTACATGGACTGGGGGGGGGGAATAAAGAGCTGGGGTGTTGCCAAGATTTAATAATAGCAACAAATTCATGATATGGCCTTGATTAGAATTTTTCTATGTTGAAAATCCAACTGTTTTGAAGAATCGGGGGTAGATTTCATTCAAAAGGTGTGTTACAGATTCTGTGAATTCAAATATCACAAATGAGACGTCCCCTCCTAAATTGCACAAAAGCATAACCATGCAGTTTAGATAAGAGCTCTTATAATTCCCATGATAGTAAATAACAAATAACATGCACAGGGCATGTGATCATGGAAAGTGGCAATTCTAAATAAGCTTAAAATGGTGAGGATTACTGACCAAGAACAGCCCATCATCCGCAGATACAGGGGTATAGTTTGCACGTGACCAAGAAAACCAAGTTGAAAAACTATGGTTTAATGTCAATGAGTGGCGTCATGGTGCATGCTGCTCAAAGTGTTCCCACTCCTCTCTTTCCCTTGGAAACCACCAAGAAACAAACCACAGTCACATTCAAACTCAGGTCTAAGCTTTGTATCTCTCCAAGCCAACCACAAGCAGTTACCATGGTGTCCCATGTATTAGATGAGTTTTTTTTACTCAAAAATCATGTCAAGAAACTGGGGTCGTCCTATACATGGATAGTGGCGTGGGGAGGAAGCTGCGCGCTGCCAGCCAGCTGATCGGCAGGCACGCAACTCCCCTCCATGCCGCTGCGGGAGGTGCACGCTCTAGGGAGCGTTTTCCACAGCAGCGTGGGGAGGAAGCTGCACGTCACCAACCAGCTGGTTGGGGGCTCGCGCTCTAGGGAGTTTCCCGTCAGCAGTGGTGGTGGTGGGGAGCGGCTGCCCCCTTTGCCAACCCCCAGCAACAGCCCTGCTGGGGTGATGACGCGTGTGCAATTCTCCCTTAAAAAAGCTCAACAACTTTGGGCCATCTCCCTTCATTTTCTTTAAATTTACTTTCCCAAAATATACCTGGAGGCATATTATACACAGAAAAATATGGTGCTAACTTACTGGTACTTGTTTGTTTGGAGGAAACAAACTACAAGTCTGGGTTGAGACATCATGGCAAGCCATACTTGGGCTTGATTCCTGGTGGTGCGGCAGGTGAGGCGGCGACTGAGGACTTTTCAGCAGTGTGCAGTAGCAAGCCGCATGTTCACATAAAACCACCATTTGTTTATTTTTAACTTATGATTTTATGTGATGTGAGAACCAGGCCAGAGGGTGCTACACAAATGGGATCCACTGGAAACAACAGGAAATGAACAAGGCAACCTGGATGTAAACAGTCAGATAATACAATAGATCATGTCTATAAATTTGAGAGACCGTTCAGCAACAGACTGATCACCCACATATGCAATGCCTACTTTTATTTCATTCATAAAAGTTTGAATCCCAAGAAACAATAGAAGTATATATTGAAAATATTTTGTAACAAGCCTAATTATTTTAATTTTGTCTGTATTATTTCCACATCACCTCCAGCCACCTTAATGACAAGTGGTTTGCATCATTATGCATCTTATAGATCCCACCGAAATGAAATCAACAACACAGCCCTATCT
Organism: Zootoca vivipara; assembly: GCF_963506605.1. Taxonomy (NCBI): domain Eukaryota; kingdom Metazoa; phylum Chordata; class Lepidosauria; order Squamata; family Lacertidae; genus Zootoca; species Zootoca vivipara. The sequence goes on from NC_083285.1 coordinate 14,031,427, forward strand.
AGTTGAAGAGTAAGTTAGCTGCCAATAGTCTAATTACACAACCCTTGAAATGAGGGCGAAAGAACTCTCAATAACTCAGGCTTCCAACACAACATGAGGCCTAATTCACAACGTTAATCGAGTTGCTGTATTTATCATGGCTGGCTTTCTGTTTATATTAAGCTTCTGGTCCTTATGCATGAATAGGAAAAATGAACAGTAGGTTCATACTGTTGGTGTGGTTCTAGACACTCAACTGAAACTGAAAACTGAGCATGTGAAATATAACAACAAATGAGTGATCGCCACTTGACTACCTTCATGTTTAAATTAGGCCTAGCCTAGGATACTTTCTGGAGTTCACATTTTCACTGCCAAGTAAGATCCATGACCATGTTACTTCATAACTGGGCCTTGCAATTTTAACATGCTAAGCAATTTTTTTGGAAAGCACACATTTAGGAAGTTCCGAGTTTAAGACTAGAGGCAAGTAGATGTAGAGAAATACAGCTGGTCCAGATACAGAACACAGTTCATGTTGAAAATACAGCTGTTTTGAAGAATTGGGGTGGGGTGCGGTGGGGTGGAGATTTCATTCAAAAGGTGTGTTAAGAGAGTATGTGCATTCAAATTCTGCATATTCAGTTTTTATAATTCCCATGGCTAGTAAATAATAAATAACTTACACAGTGCATGTGATCATGACATGTCTTTAAAGTGGCATTGTAAGCAAGCTTAAAATGGTGAGGATTACTGACACAGGTCATTAAAAAGCCAAGAAAACCACTTTCCGCCTTTCCTATAACTTGTAATTGCCCAGCTGCACTCTTTCACAGAATCTGATTTTTTAAAAAATTGTTTACTCCCACTTGATTATTCTCACAAATGGCACATTTGCCTGGCCAGAAATATAGCGTATTTTTATATGCTGCTTTATTTTCTTTCTTCCGTTATCTACTTTGCTTTTGCTTATGATTTGTTTTTTGATGTCCTCTGCTCTGGGTTAATGAGGGTACGCACAGGAAGGTAATGGTTGGTTGGTGAAAGACCCTTTGTGAGAGGCGGGGAAGGGAAAATCTCCCAGGGTAGGATGGGAGAAGAAAGGGAATTTCCCAGGTTAGAGCTGGAGGGGTGCATCCTCTTTTGTGTGAGACAAGGGTCACCTTTGAGAGAGAACTTTGTATTTCCTCCCCCTTCCTTCTCTTTGATTTGATTTTTTAATTTAGATTAATTTGTTTTTCATTGTATTATATGATGAAAAGTTCCAATAAAATATTTTTGCAAAAGATAAAACGCTGCTTCAGAGCTTGTGCCTACAGATTCTGCCAATACAGTGGTACCTCGGGTCAGTGTGGTGTAGTGGTTAAGAGCGGTAGACTCGTAATCTGGGGAACCGGGTTCGTGTCTCCGCTCCACCACATGTAGCTGCTGGGTGACCTTGGGCTAGTCACACTTCTCTGAAGTCTCTTAGCCCTACTCACCTCACAGAGTGTTTGTTGTGGGGGAGGAAGGAAAAGGAGATTGTTAGCTGCTTTGAGACTCCTTCGGGTAGTGATAAAGCGGGACCTCAGGATGAGAACAGAAATCGTGTGGCGGCAGCGGGAGGCCCCATTAGCTAAAGTGGTACCTCAGGTTAAGAACGGTTTCAGGTTAAGAACAGACCTCCGGAACGAATTACGTTCATAACCAGAGGAACCACTGTACAGTACAGTACCACTATACAATACTATGAACCCACAACTTATGTACATTTAACTTGTGCACATTCAGTCTTATATGCTTGTCAAAATAAGTTTAAAAATTTAAAAAGAGGCAGAAAGGAGTGCCTGGGAAAAAAGATTTTGGCAATCCCACCTGCCTTTGAACCCATGATGTGCTTTGACTATAAATTGAGGGCTTACTATAATATGCTCTGCAGAGCTACTGCCTATCAGAATACACTAGAGCAGGCATGTCAAACCTGCGGCCCTCCAGATGTTTTGGACTACAATTCCCATCTTCCCCAACCACTGGTCCTGCTAGCTAGGGATCATGGGAGTTGTAGGCCAAAACATCTGGAGGGCCGCAGGTTTGACATGCCTGCACTAGAGAGACAAGTAGTGCTACCTGGTGTAAGGCAGTTTTTCTTAATCACCTGTAGGATTGAAAGAAAATACCCTAGTTAATTAAGGACGAGTTCACAAGCCCTTCTGGCTCGTGGCTTTGTTACCAGCTGGAACAGATCCATTCCAAGTTGGGCCAGAGGCAAACAGCATTTAATTCCGCTAAATCTGAAATCTAGACAACAATGTCAGCCAGTGTACTGGTCAATTAAGTTGACATGCCTTTGTGTCCCAATTTTTTTTCTTGCTTATGTGGCAAGTCCTCTCAGCTGACATACCTATTTTTGCTGTGGTTCTGTTTCCCACCTTCATTGCAAACGAAAAGAAAAAAGAAAAAGAAAAGAAAAGAAAAAGAGGGGTGGGGAGAACATGCCGCAATGAGCACAGTCTGCAGAAGGGGTGGGGGCCGAAGGGGAAACCAATGCCACAATTTTATGCTGGAAAGCAAACAAGCTACAATTCCTGTTTACAAGGCATCAGAGTAGGTTTAGAGACACACATTTAATGTGTTACTACAGGCCATTTGAGGAAACTGCATATTCAACATGTCCAATTGCCTAATAAATATTAAAGATAAAGGGACCCCTGACCATTAGGTCCAGTCGTGAGCGACTCTGGGGTTGCAGCGCTCATCTCACATTATTGGCCGAGGGAACCGGCATACAGCTTCCAGGTCATGCGGAACCAGATAAAGCCGCTTCTGGCGATCCAGAGCAGTGCATGGAAACACCGTTTACCTTCCCGCTGTAGCAATACCTACCGTGTTTCCCCTTTTTTAAGACACCGTCTTATAACTTTTTTTCCTCAAAAAAACACACGGTGTCTTATTTTCAGGGGATGTCTTATTGTTATTATGTTTTTATGGTATCTATGGTTCTGGGCGGTGGGGCGGCAGGCCTCCTCGGCCGGGCCATGAAGAGGCCAGGCCGCTGGCTAGGCGCTCCGCCCGGCGATGCCTTTGTCTCGGTTTTTTAATTCTTTCTTCTATTTCCCCCCTGCCAACTGCTCCAAGGTTCCTGCTACTTTATTTTTGGGGGGTGTGTGTTTTGCATGAGGATGAGCAGGGCTGAGGGATCCCGCCCGGCCTTAGACAGGCCACCCGCGCGCCTTCCGAGCTTGGCTAGCCGAGCTTGGCGAGGTGGAAGGCCTCCGGGGAATGTGGGGCCCGGGCAAGGCGGCACTGAGAGCCCCCACGGTCGCGCAGCCATCGCCCTTGTTGCTGTGTTCCTTTCAAGCCTCTCGCTCAAAACGAGGCGCTCACTGCACTTGGAAGGAGCCGCGCGCCCACGGCTCATGCAGCAAGGGCCCTCCCGACTCCTTCCCAGGCGCCCCTTTCCCCTCTTCCTTGCGTTAAGGGCGGCGGGCGGCAGGCAGGAAGAGGCCAGGTCGCTGGCTCGGCGCTCTGCCCGATCGGCGCTGCAGAGCGCTCCGCCCGATCGGAGCTGCGGAGCGCTCCACCCAATCGGAGCTGTGGAGCGCTCCGCCCGATCGGCGCTGCGGAGCGCTCCGCTCTGCCGCCGCTGATTCTGGGCGCCGGGGCGGCAGGCCTCCTCACCGGGCGCTCTGGCGGCGCAGAAGGGGCCAGCAGCGCTCCCGCCGTGTGTCGCCCCGGTGGTGCGGAAGGCCTGCGGGCCTCCCGTCACCACTCTGCCTTGGGCCATGCAGCCCATAACACTCCGGCGTCGCGGAAGGGGCCAGCAGCGCTCCCACCGCCGTCCATCACTCCAGCGGTGTGGAAGCGCCCGCGGGCCTCCCGCCGCAGCTCAGCCTCGGGCCATGCAGCCCACAGGGGCAAGCAGCAGCCTCGCCTCCTCCTGGCCCGGCAGCAGCAACAGCAACAGCAGCGGGAGGACAAGGACGGCGCTGCTGCTGGGTCCCGCTGCCTCGAGGCGAGCGGCGCTGCTGCGCGGAGGTATGGCTTATTTTCAGGGGGTGTTTAATCTGCACAAATGCTTAAAAAGCCTGCTATGGCTTACTTTCTGACTATGTATTAAAAAGTGGGAAACACGGTATTTATCTACTTGCACTTTGATGTGCTTTCGAACTGCTAGGTTGGCAGGAGCTGGGACTGAGCAATGGGAGCTCACCCCGTTGCAGGGATTCGAACCGCTGACCTTCTGATCAGCAAGCCCTAGGCTCTGTGGTTTAACCCACAGCGCTATCCGCGTCCCTTCATATAAATAAATATTACAACTCATTAAATTTACCAAAAATGGTGCAGCAAAAGAAACAAGTCACCTACATCCAGCTTGACTGCGCTGGCCATTCAACTGAACTGAGCTAATAAACTGGAAGCGTGGCAAAGGATGCAAGTTACCTGCCAGCAGTGAGAGGTAGGTATGTCAGTGCATCTGGTTTTGTCTCCTGGCTTCAAGCACCTTTCTGTATATTGCTGCCTAAAAACCTTCAGAGGAAGGTCTTCCCCGAACCTGCCTATAGTTGTGGAAATCTCTTTTTGTGGAGCCAACCAGAAGTCATTTTCTGCCAGCATGTATTTTAAAAGGGTTCTGAACTCCAGCACAGGGAGAGAGAAAATGCCTTCCAAGGTTTCTAGCTGTGATCCTTTATGGCTTGTCTCGTGATTTTGAGCAAACAGCTTCATTTTGACACTCGAAGCGGTATAGTTCCTGTGGCTCAGTGCAGAACAAGGCTCATCATCATAAGGTATTCAGTACTACAGCTCTATAATAAGGCTAGTTGATAAGGTCCATTCTAAAACCCTTTATTTGCAAGTGCTGGGGCACACATGAGCAGCCTCACTTCCCTGCAGGCTGGAGCTGAATGCATGCAATGGGTTGCATAGGCAGAAATTGCTTCCTCACTGAAGTAACAACATACAGTAGTATCTGCAGGGGCTCAACTCTGTGCATGAGATCGTCGCACATAGCTCTGGATTATCTGCTAAGGTTAAGAATAGCACATGTAATCCTGCACACAAACACTGCAGATATAGTACAAGCATTTGTTTGTTTTTAAAACCTCCCCCTCCCCCAGAAGTTAACCATGGTTTTATTTCCACTAAATTAGTGGAAATAATATCAGAGTCAGTGGAACAAACTCTTTTGTTATTTGATCAGGGAGTAAGTAAGGTATGCAAACCATCACATGAACCTCAGGGTAGGCAGCGTAAAGCTTTCCTGCCAGTTCATGAAGCCCATGGGGGGGGCACTTATTTCGAGGAAATGTCTGGGGCATTTTGTTGGAGGGCTTGGGGCAGGGGGAATTGCCACAATTGTTTTGCACACACAAAATAACGAAATGAAAGGATGGAGTTCTACAGTACATTTAAATGGCATTTAAAAAAACAACAACACACACATACATTTCTCTGGACTCAAATTGGAATCCAGTCTGACTGTTATCACATTTCACTCTTTTTGCCTCCAAATATTTTATATGTGTGCTATTTCTCACATTCCTGGAATTATTTCCCTGTCAATGAGAGATAGGATTGAATAGTGCACGACCACCATTACTACCGATTTCGAATATTTCAAAGTAATTCAAACACTTACATTGTGGCAGCAGTTGTGAGTGGAAAGAATATGGCGCTAGATTTATTTGGGAAGCATTCTGAGTGAATAACCACTACTTTTTCATGCTCATACTCTCCCGCATACAACCTATAGTTTCAACTCTCAGTCAACAAGAGCCTACTGCCCTGTTTATTCACAATCCTCGACAAAATCTACAACATGCGTGTACAATTATTGCACTATTTTCTACTACAGCTGTTCCCACTCACACTCATTTGGTCAATAACTACCAAGATATTCCTAAATTCCTGTGTGTGTGTGTGTGTGTGTGTGTGTGTGTGTGTAAAAAGCTTCCTTCAAATACTCTCCTCTTACAATGGATGCACTGCTGAAAACTATTTTTGTCTGTCATGAGAGTTGGATAATAGAAGCAGAAACATAAGTTGTGCAAATGGTTAGCTGTTCAGAGAACGCAGAGCATGTTTGAAGGATCCTTATCTAATGAACAGTACAGTACAGTACAGAGCACTATTTGAATTCTAGTGGAAATTGCCACTGTTACTATTTCTTATTTTGACCAACTGCTCAGATGTTACATGTCAGAATTTATGGAATTCACCAGTGTTACAAGCAGGCCCAAGAAACAGGCCAAAGTTGCACTGAAACTATGCAGCTTCTGATTAGATTATTTCCCTCCTGCTGCAAAGACTGACTCTTGTGTCTATTTGTCTGCATAATGCTAAACAATGGGTTGGAATAATGGCTGAATCAGGTCACTGCGTGTAAAATGAGAATTACAGAGGTGAGGTTTAAAAATTCTTTTCTGGGTCATACCTGAAGAATATATATAACAAACATATTTTTTTCAACATGGTAATCTTCAAACTAGTCTCAAATTAAAGATCAATCCATCCAATTCTCTTCCTTTAAACATTCCATTTGTGTGAATATGTCAGAAACAAATTACAGGTTCAAACAAGGTGTTATGGTTCAAAACCATTTTCATTGTTACATAAAAACAACAACAGTGCAGCAGTATGTCAAACACGATTAAAAATTCAGCCACTCATGCATAATTTTGCTTGAAATGGGATCAAAATCTGTCTGCTCAGAGATTCTTCCTTTCCCATGTCTCAGAAGACTTTGTACAGAACACACCATTCACAAATTTATGCAATGTTAACTTCGTTGAATTTTTCCGATTCACAAGATGTCTGCAAGCAGAACCTTACAAGCTAATGTTCCATTACTCTACATATCTACATATATGATCTGCATATATGATTTCTTTGGCTGAAGGAAAGATTCCTGCATTGCAAGGGGTTGGACTAAATGTTGGACTAAATGACCCTTCTATGATTCTGTGTCTATGATTCTATCTCTGTAGACAACAGCAATAGAGGTAACTGGGGAAGCTTTTCTACACAAATGCCTGCAATAATGGAATCGTTACACAACATTTCACAAGCCTGTATGCTGATCTCAACGGGCTTCAGAATTGGGTGGGTGACATATGGTAGCAAGTCACTTTCATGCACCATGAACTCCAAAGAAAGCCAGCTTCGCAAATATGTGACATGACCCCATGGTGGCTGAAACATGTTTGAAGATGTAATGGTGATAAGTAACCACAACCACATAAGGAAACAAAAGTAAACAAAAAAACAAAAAAACCAGTTCATCTTCCCATGGTATATCAAAACATAAAGGTAAAGGTAAAGGACCCCTGACAGTTAAGTCCAGTCGCAGACGACTCTGGGGTTGCAGCGCTCATCTCGCTTTACAGGCCAAGGGAGCTGGCGTTTGTCCACAGACAGTTTTTCTGGGACATATGGCCAGCATGACTAAGCCGCTTCTGGCGCAATGGAACACCAAAACCAGAGCACAGAGCACGGAAATGCCATTTAGCTTTCCACCGCAGCGGTACCTATTTATGTACTTGCACCTTTGGGCATGCTTTCGAACTGCTAGATTGGCAGGAGCTGGGACCAAGCAACGGGAGCTCACCCTGTCATGGGGATTCGAACCGCCGACCTTCCAGTCGGCAAGTCCAAGAGGCTCAGTGGTTTAGACCACAGATCAAAACATATTAGAGGCCCATTCAGTCCTTTCCCCCTTCCCCCAACAGCTGACGTTACCAATCACTGATGCAGAATTTTCCTGTGGTTTTCTGTTACTGGGAGGTATGGAAGCAATACAAGGTGTGGGGTGGGGGTGGGAGAGATGGATGCAAGCAACATGGTTATCAATTGGATTGTGCCCTCAAACAAATCTGTCTCCTATTGTACCACGTGCACAAATAGTGAACAGGTGCCTTGAGGCTTGCAGAAAGCTTGCGGAGTTATCATAGCAGAAAACCCTATGCAGGTATCCAATATTTAAAGTGTGCTGGGTGCATCATGAATAACCTGATCAGCTATATCGTTAAGACAACCTTGCCAATAACACTCAATAAACACGATCTGCAAGTGAGCTGTGGCCCTCTACCTGAAGGTACGTTCTCAGTGAAGTTCTCAGTGTAAAGACAACTTCTCCTGTGCTTAAAGCTGTGAGCTTGCATAATTAAATTAACAAAAGACACACATAAGCAGAGGACTGAACAGATTTTTTTTTTGAAGAGGAGTGGGATGACAGAAAATGGGAATCGAACGGCAGACAGCAGGGATTAATTATAAATGAATGAGAACCAAGACAAAGCTACGTGGGCATTGTGACTGATAGATATTATAACAGATTGCAATGGACAATGGAGTATTGGGATCGCTGTTGCGACCTGTATCTCTGACCTAAGAAGAGGAGGGTTGCTTTCTGAGAGAGGATGGGAATGGACTACTATCTGGGAGCAGGTCTGTGATGGCTCATGTCAAATACAGTATCTGTGGTCTCGACTATCTGTGGTTGAACAATACCCTTGTGAAACATGCCCGTCCTCTTCCCAGGGACTGAATATATTTTTGATCTGCTTGCTAATGCCTATTGGTTCTATACCTCGGATCTGGCCAGCAGCTACTGGCAAGAGGAGGTATATCCTGAAGACCAACCCACAACAGTAATGTTCTGGGACATTTCAAAAGTTAATAGAAGGGTTGCTGGCAGATCTAAAGGGTCCCCTCTTGCCTGGTGGACTTGATGATATGATTGTAAATGGAAGGTAATTTGAAGAACTACTGCAGAAAATGAAGGTTGTACTAGAGAGGCAAACCAGCAAAATGCAATTTGTGCTATGGCAAGGTAAAGTACTTAAGCCATACAGGATACCGGTAGGAGATAGGGACAGACGCTGACAAAGTATGATCCAATTAACACTGCACTCAAGGGCTGGGGTGTGGGCGTTTGCTAGCTTAGATTGTGTAAAAACATGTGGGCAGTAACTGGATAAATTGTGGCAGCCACAGGAAGGAAGGAACTGAGGATTTTTAGTGGATGGGTGGCAATGACTTTGTAGCTCTTTGCCCTTAGTCTAACCAGCAGAAGCAGAAATATTCAAGCATATATAGCATACTCACTTAGCCTGCATTATTTATTCAGGCCTCAGAATGCAGCTTATTTTAACACAGTATTCAAACATTACTTGATTGTTGTTGTTTTAAACCACAGAGAATGCACGGCCCTGTCTTACATCAAGCCATGTAAGTACACACTGAGGGCCCCTAAAATAAGGGGAAAGCAACTTTCCTTTCTTCTTCTGAATTAAATTTTAATTACATTTATAAAAATCACATAGCCCCCCCAAAAAAGCCAAGAAATTGCTCCGAATACAGAAGCTTATAGGTAGTACTTTGCTTCAAGTTCTATTCAGATGTTTCTTTAAACTGCTCTGAACTGGAAAGCCAGAGATCAAGATACCCAATTTGTTTGTCTTCAACTGGAAAGTTAATGGTGGAAGCGTGCTATTCCAGCAATGTGAAAAATCATACTTTCCATATCTGACCACAGTGCATTTACAGATGTTTGCAATGCTTTGCCTTACCTGCATATATATGAGATAAAAAACATACCAGATTGCAACAAATAATATTCCTCGGTTTTTGTGTTAGTTTCTCTGCAACTGACAGAAGACTAGAGTTTTGTGCTGGTATTAAACACTAGCTAACATAATCCATACAGCTGTTGACAAACATCCCATCAACTCTCACTATTAAGTTCCATGTTTCGATCATCTCTAATCTTTATGCTCCAAATGCATGCATTCTTGTTGCTTAGCTCCCCCCCCCCCGAGATTATGACACAGTGCAGATAAAAACACTGGTACACACCCAAATACTCCCACAGCCAGCAATAAAAGCCATAAAGCAAAAGAAAACATGGTAATCGGTCTAATAATGTTTTTAGATAATTAAACTGGGCTTGTTCCTAGGCTATTTGTAAAATCCCGAAGATGCCTCTTTAAGCGTCTTCCAGATGACTGTGCAAAGGAAATTAATATTTTTATAATCTGCAGTCCACATATGAACATACTACACTTTACATAACTTATCTTTAAAATGTCTATCATTCTGAACCCAGTGTTTTCTGTTTTTAAAAGAATTAATATTCCCTGGCAGGTTTGAAATACCATCAAGCTTTTCAACAGGGAGAAGTACTTACGTTCTTCTCTGGTTCTTCTTTCACTTCACTTAATTTTCCACAGGTAGATTCTGCTTTTATTTTTTTTTACCTAAAAAGGGGGGAAAGGAACAATTATTTTTTTAGTGTACTGTTATAAGCACTTCTTTTCTTTTTCCAGCCCTTGCCAATTCCATGTTTCAGAACAGAAAACGTTTTTCACATTAAAGATCCCAATGAACAACTATTTGTCAGGGTCAGAAGCTGTTTCAATCTCCAGCAGTTCTGGTAAAAAGATCTTAGGAGCAAGGCCTTGAACCACTGCTGCCAGTCAGGTCAGACAGCCGGGTTACATGAACCAGCAGCAGTCTGACTCATTTCATTGTTACTTGAGATTTTCTTTCTCAGCTTGCCCAGTTAAGAACTCAAACCTAAATGAAGCACTTCCTTTCGGAGAAAGGTTAAATAGTTGCAGAAATTTAAATCACATTTATATCACATGACCTTTTGCGCAGATTTAAAGGTAAAGGTAAAGGGACCCCTGACCATTAGGTCCAGTCGTGACCGACTCTGGGGTTGCGTGCTCATCTCGCATTATTGGCCGAGGGAGCCGGCGTTTGTCCGAAGACAGCTTCCAGGTCATGTGGCCAGCATGACAAAGCCGCTTCTGGCAAACCAGAGCAGCACATGGAAACGCCGTTTACCTTCCCGCTATAGCGGTTCCTATTTATCTACTTGCATTTTGATGTGCTTTCGAACTGATTTGGGTGCTCTCAAATCAAGCTGGGGAATTCTTTTCAATACCCAAAGAAGTCAGACTCGGAAATGACCCAGTGGCGTAGGAAGCCGCTCGGGTACCTGGAGCGGCAAACATGACACGCATCTGGGGGCGGGGCGTCACTACTTAGCGCATGCACAGCGTCTCTACGTATGACGCATGCGTCGCTACGTACAACGCAGGTGTCACTACGTACGACGCATGTGTCGCTACGTAGCAACAGTGCGCATGCGCGCTACATAGCGGGGCGCCGGCGCTCGCACTGCCCCCCAAAAGACGGAACTAGGAGCAGACCGCCCCCTCCGCTCCCCCTTGCTACGCCCCTGAATGGTTTTATGGTAAGGTAACCTTCCATTGATTTCAATGGGCCTCTTCCTCCTATCTGTGGTCTGTGTGTTCCCTAGTTTTAAACCCCTGCTACAAGATTCTTTTTTAATATGAGTCACAAGAGTTTTTTCCAGTGTTTTACACCAAGCAACCAGGAAGATATTGGAAGCTCATTTGTTTATGTTTTTTGTTTTGTTTTGTTTTGTTTTGTTTTGCTGCCAGCTAATGAAGTGATTGTACAGGAAACATTCACAGCAGGGCTTGTACAGAATTCCCTTTTGGCATTCCAAGTGTAGCAAGAATCTTGGGACACAGAACAACTCAATGCAAGCTGGAAGGGTAAAGGTAAGTGACCGACTCTGGGGTTGCGCGCTCATCTCGCATTATTGGCCGAGGGAGCCGGCGTATAGCTCCCAGGTCATGTGGCCAGCATGACAAAGCCGCTTCTGGCAAACCAGAGCAGCACATGGAAACGCCGTTTACCTTCCCGCTGTAGTGGTTCCTATTTATCTACTTGCATTTTGACGTGCTTTCAAACTGCTAGGTTGGCAGGAGCTGGGACCAAGCAACGGGAGCTCACCCCGTCACAGGGATTCAAACCGCCGACCTTCTGATCAGCAAGCCCTAGGCTCAGTGGTTTAACCACAGCGCCACCTGGGCTTCAGTCAAGTGTGCTAACCTATCTCTGACATATGCAAGCATCCCCAAGACAGTTTTTCACTCTCCTGCCATATTCTTTACATTACAGATTCCTTGAGGGCAAAGAATTAAGAACACAGATGGCATAGCAATCACTATTTAAATACCTAAGCAGTCCAGCAGTTCTCAGGACTTTGATAACTGGAAGGCTTATTTTTGACTAATGACTTGGACCTTCTTCTTCTTCTTCTCCCTCTGGAGAACTACTGCCACTCCACACAGCAATGCCAACAGCATCTTATTCTGGCACCAAGAAAATCAAGTAGCATATATCAAGTAGCTTCTCCAAAAGGCATTTCCACAGGACTAGCCTGTATTATTTGATTTCCAAACTGAACTCCCCCCCCCTCCAAAAAAAGGTTATTTGAAAAAATAATAATCAAACAAGGTGGCATATCAAATAATATTATCTAGAGCACAAGGGCATTTGGGAAGGATCAAGTAACTAGAACCTGTTGAAGAGGAGTCAACTTGCTGCAGAGTCAGTTCATACTTTCAAGCAACAGTTCTGCTTTGCTGGCTCTAGGTAAAGGGACCCCTGACCATTAGGACCAGTTGTGACCGACTCTGGGGTTGGCATTCCAAGTGTAGCAAGAATCTTGGGACACAGAACAACTCAATGCAAGCTGGAAGGGTAAAGGTAAGTGACCGACTCTGGGGTTGCGCGCTCATCTCACATTATTGGCCGAGGGAGCCAGCGTACAGCTTCCAGGTCATGTGGCCAGCATGACAAAGCCGCTTCTGGCGAACCAGAGCAGCACACGGAAACGCCGTTTACCTTCCCGCTTGGAGCGGTACCTATTTATCTACTTGCATTTTGACGTGCTTTCGAACTGCTAGGTTGGCAGGAGCTGGGACCGAGCAACGGGAGCTCACCCCGTCGCAGGGAATCAAACCGCCAACCTTCCGATCGGCAAGCACTAGGCTCAGTGATTTAACCCACAGCGCCACCTGGGTGCTCTAGACAGACCTATGTAAAACAACAGCCCTAGGAGGATGTAACACATAGAAAGAATGGGTCTTTCAGCAATAGCAGAAAAAAAAGTTCTCCGTTCATTTACTGCTCAGGTGCATTTTGTGGTCATATACAGGTAGAAGGGAAATTAGTTTTATAACTTGCTCTTTTTTGCAACTTGTGCAGTGTCTCCCTTTTGTGTGTGTGTGTGTAAGATTTCTCTCCCGTCACCCATAAATTAAAGAAAGCAAACATAAAGCAGCAATGGTATCTGAAGAAGTGTGCATGCACACGAAAGCTCATACCAAAATAAAAACTTAGTTGGTCTTTAAGGTGCTACTGAAGGAATTTTTATTTTATAAAGCAGCAATGCTCCAATCATTAAAATGCACATCTTGGGTTGGGGCATTCTTTAGGTTTTTTTTTGGGGGAGGGGGTTGCCGCCGTTATTGATATTATTCTTTTTGTATCTTTATTTTTAGATTCTCTGTTTTATGTGGAAATTGTTTGGTTTTATAGATGTTGATGTATTTTATTTATTGTTCATGATTTTTGGTGTATTTGTAATGGTTACGAGCAATGTTTTAACTGTGGAAAAGTGGCACGCAAGCAAAACGATGTATTTATGCATTTATTTACATAGAAGTCAAATGTGAAGAGAGACATGGGCATCTGTATTCCACACCCCTTGTTACCCTATGTTAGTCACACTTGCAACAGATCCCTTAACGTCAGCGGACTTCTGGATTGATTTCAGTGGGCATACTCTGAAAATCATTAGCCCAAAACTGCCCTAGAAAGAGTTAATTGACCCTCAATCACTCAGAGCAAAACTGAGTAAACACAGTGGGAGTGGAATCATAACAGTAACAGCAGCAGAAGTAATAAGAATAATATGAATAGTATCTTTACTGATTCTCTGTTGTCGGACAAAAGGTCTACGACCTAACACTGGGGAAATAAGAAAGACCTTATCAAAATACAGTGACCGCCTGCTGCTTATTAGAGGGGGTGGGGAGAAGGTGAGTGACAAAAACTCCGATAAGGCATACCTTTATCCTCTTAGGACTACATACAGTGGTGCCTCGCTAGACGAATTTAATTCGTTCCACGGGTCTTTTCTTATAATGAAAAATTCGTCTAGCGAATCCCATAGGAATGCATTGAATTTTTTTTTAATTTTTTTTGCCCATAGGAACGCATTAATTGAATTTCAATGCATTCCTATGGGAAACCACGATTCGCTAGACGATTTTTTTGTAAAACGAATTCGTCTAGTGAGGCAACCTCCACTAGAAAAAACCTTTCATTAAGCGGAAATTTCGTTAAGCAGGGCATTCGTTAAGCTAGGCACCACTGTACCTGCTTGCACAGCAATGATAGCCGGGAAGTCATGGCATTCTATCAGAATAATTTCCAACCTACTGGGTAATTCTAAAGGTAAAAGCAAAGCCCTTTATTACTTTTTTGGGGGTAATCTGTTGCTCCTGTGACTTCCAGTGAGGTTCACATTATTATTATTATTATTATTATTATTATTATTATTATTATTATTATAGTTCACAGTCTCAGATGACTATGTTCAGTCTGCTTTCAATTTGGGAAAAGCCATGTAAAGAACATTCTCTTAATTCCATTTATTTATTTATTAAAAAACTGAAGCGCCCGAAGAGAAACTAGTAGTGAATAAAATTAAATTGCACGCTGTGAATATGAACTCAAAAGAAAACTCAAGAGAATCAGTTACAGGTAGGTAGCCGTGTTGGTCTGCCATAGTCGAAGCAAAATAATAAAAAAAATCCTTTCAGTAGCACCTTAGAGACCAACTAAGTTTGTCATTGGTATGAGCTTTCGTGTGCATGCACACTTCTTCAGATACACTGAAGTCACCAGACCCTTATATTTCTCCAACTTTGGATCCCTGTATGTTCTGGACAACAACTCCTACCTTCCATGACCAAATACTGTGTTAAGAATCCTGCATATAATAATGGCAGGAACACAAATGATTAACCTGAATCAAGACGAAACCCAACATCCAGCTCTCCAGGCTTTGGGGGGGGGGAAGCAACTCTCTGTTGTTCTTTTGCCCCATCCCCTGCTGTAATTTTTGCAGTCTTCAAAAATGAAGAATAAAGAAATAAGAGATGAACAAGATCATGATGAACATGGAAAGCCATTGTTGCCAAATAACTTGGTGGAGGATCATAAGGAACTGTTTCTGCCTATTAATATCAAAATGTGGGAAAGTTTACTTTAAGTGTTTACATCAACCGATACAAATACTTGATGTAGGCAGGGAAGACATCACAGAACTCAGCAGGAACCATTCTCTCTCGGGTTTGTGTATGTGTTTGTTAGAGGACTGTGTTCAGACTTAATCACATCTTTTCTTTTCTTTTCTTTTCTTACGACAATACTTTCCAATTGTTACTATATACCTAAAGTACAGCCATTAGCTACTACCTCAGGGGCAGAACATATACTGAAATTGTGCTATCATCATTATTTTCGTATTATGGGTCTGAGAGCTTTTCTCCCTCAAAAATACACCAGTATTTGCTCTATTACATTCATCTCCATCTCCCTGTAGGTGAAGGGGTTATCACAAACATGGTATTAGCTCAAAATCCCCAGCCCAGACCAGCTCAGATAATCAATCTGCAGGAGCTGGGATTTGGGGAAAAAAGGATCCCATGCAAAACTGGAACCTTGCTGTTCCAGATATGCCCAGGTTCCAATGGAAGCTGAACAATAAGTGATTTCTAAAATACTTAGTATAGCTGGAAGATACTATTTTATGAAGCGTTTAAAATGGCCTGCGTCAACCTCCCAAAGCATTTTTATCACAGAAGTGCCCAGAGAACCTTAGAAATGGCATGTGACTATTTTTGAAATGTAATAATAATAATAATAATAATAATAATAATATTTTATTTGTATCCCGCCCTCCCTGGCCGAGGCCGGGCTCAGAGCTGCTACCATCATAAAAACAACACAATATGCATAAAAGCAGACATCGATTAATTAAAATACATCTTAAAATTAATTCAGACAAGTTAAAATCTGGGCAGGTGGCAATTATCAGGTTGGAATTGAGAGTGGTTAATATTTGCCAGGACCAACTGTTTCCACTGATCATACCACGATCTGTGAATGGGTTGGGGGCCTCCTTCGGGTTTGTTTTATAAAAAAGAAAGTAAGTCAAACTGCATCCTGCCCAAAGACCTGGAGGAACTGCTCCGTCTTGCAGGCCCTGCGGAAAGATGTCAAATCCCGCAGAGCCCTGGTCTCTTGTGGGAGAGCGTTCCACCAGGCCGGGGCCACGACTGAAAAGTCCCTGGCTCTAGTCGAGGCCTTTGTTCAAGCAATGTTGCACAAAAGAACGTCACTAACTCCTCTTGTCCAGTGCCATGTTTGAATTAGGGGTGGCTACCTTTCATTCATCTGACTGTAAGGCAACCTTCCTAATGTTTACCCACGATGGGGATAGAATGGAGTTGGTAAAAAAGGACCCCTGACAGTTATGTCCAGGCGACTATGGGGTTGCAGCGCTCATCTCACTTTCAGGCTGAGTGAGCTGGCGTTTGTCCACAGACAGCTTTTCTGGATCATGCGGCCAGCATGTCTAAACTGCTTCTGGCACAACAGGACAGTGTGACAGAAACCAGAGCACAGGGAAACACCGTTTACCTTCCCACCACAGCAGTACCTATTTATCTACTTGCACTGGCATGCTTTCGAACTGCTAGGTTGGCAGGAGCTGGGACTGAGCAAAGGGAGCTCACCCCGTCTCAGGGATTCGAACCGCTGACCTTCTGATCAGCAAGCCCAAGAGGCTCAGTGGTTTGAACCACAGCGCCACCCGCTCCTCCCAATGGAGATAGTAGGCAGGTTTCTGCAACGCACAATGAGGATTTTCTGAATGTTATGCAATAGTATTTTAACCGTTAGATGCAGATTTTGCTGTGTGATTTTATTGTACTGAACCTTTCAGAATTTTATCTATATGCCAATAAAGGTTTGAGATTGATTGATTTAGGGGTGGTTTTCATAGGCAAACCACTTCCACGTGAGTCCTACATATGGCCAAGCACTTGGCTTTGTTCTAGAGTAGTGTTCTTCAACCTTAGGTCCCCAGATGGACTACAACTCCCATCGCTCCAACCCAGCTGGCTGGGGATGATGAGAGTTCTAGTTCAATAACACAAGGTTGAAGAACATTGCCCTAGCAGATGTGGGATTTTCCTATTTTTTTAACAGTAGCTTTTGTCTTTTGAAAACATTCTTGAGTGTCTTCCCACCTAGGATAGGAGGTGCTGTTGGATATGAACGAGGACCAGTTCTCACAACAGAGTTTCAAAACTAGCGGCAATACCCATAAGCTAAAAAGGTGCTGAAAAATGTGCTATATGTTATATAACTCCCTCTCCTTTTTATTTTTTAAAAAACCTTTCAAAACAGAAAATTACACATCATAAAAAGGTCAGGTATTTAATATGCTGAGCACTGTGCTGTGCTCATAAGCTGCTCTAGAACTGCTTTTAACAGGAAAGAAAAATAAAAAACTAGATAATACTACCTAGATAATAAGCACTCAGTATTAAACCTATAATCAGTCCACTGGGTAGAGAGCCTTCATAGGTGAACACAAGAAAGAGGAAGGTCAACATTTAGTTTTAAATTCTGGTTTCTTTTTCTTATACTGCTATTTGTTGGTAGTTAGAATACAATGACATTTACTAAATCTGCTGGTTCATGCTGGTGTGCATGAACACACACCTTACACATGTACTTAAGAAAAAGAGAGAGGTAATTTTGGGAAATTAGCAATGCTACTCTTGGGATCTTTACTGGAGACAACTTGTGCACATGGAAGGAATTGCAGTGGCTACAAATACCTTGTTTGCTTTGATCAATAAGATACCAGTATTAATGTGTTTGCTTCAGGGAACCAGGAATACCCACACCGTGTTAGAACTGTATTTATAAATATTTTATATTCATAAATCATAGAAACATAAGAGTTTGAAGGAATGCAGGAATCTCAACTAATGCATCCATGACAGATGGCCATCCAGCCTCTGCTTAAAAACCTCCAAGGAAGGAGAGGCCACAACCTTCTGAGGGAGTGCGTTCAATAAAACCCAAAACAGTTTTTATAAAAAGAGATAAAAACAGAAATTGAATAATAGCAGGGTCGGATCTTATGGATCATGGAAAGCCTGGGAAAAAGTATGTTTTTAGAAGATGACTGAAGCAACTGATGGACAGTGCTTCACATATTTCTAAGGGGAAAGCCATTCCAGAGTGCAAGGACAATGGTTGGAAATGCAATTTTTCAGGTCCTCACTCTGTGATCTTCTGTAGAGTGCAGCATCATGAGTGAAATTTCCCCATCAATACATTTTCTTACAGTTTTATACAGTGGCCGCTAGTCTTTCGGGGAACCTGGACCCAAGTTGTACTTGCCAGGTTGGAGACCATTTACTCAAAATGGGAATTTATGGGCTGAATTATAAAGTGTTGCTTACGCTGGATATGATACTGGATTCTGTTAGGTAAGGTACTCTGTTGCTTGTAAATGTCAGATTTTGTTTTAATTGCTTTTTATTTCAAAAAGAAGAAAAAAGAGCCAGTTCCGTATTGTAAAAGAAGTCCATCAATTTTTCAATTTCTGCCACGGAATCAGTCACTCCATAAAACTGAGGCGGCTCCTGACTAATTAGAATGCTGTTTTAAAGCCCAACTGCGGTGAAGCTAAAGCGCTTTTGGCCAAGCATATCCACTGGTTGGGGTATGTATGTGCAGAAGTGGGGTTGATTGTGGGAGTGTGACCTTGCCCATTGCCAGCCTTGGCCCATTCAGTACTGGTATGTAGCCTTTCAAAGGTGGGCAACAACAAGGGAACACGGACTTCAAAGTTCAAACCACTTCCACGTGAGTGCAAACCACTTCCACGTGAGTCCTACATATGGCCTACCTTTTTACCTCCATATCTCAAGGCTGACCTAAATTATAGTGGGTCTCATATAGAAACTTGCATTGTATACTGCAGCGTAATTTTCAACATACATTGCAAATTTCTGCATCTAGCCTTTTAGTTTTATTCATTCGGCGTAATTTAGCTTAGTATTATTCAGCACTGTAATTAGGATACCGTAAGATTTATGCCTCTAAAAGGCTCCCCAATTGCAATCGTATATTATCAAGGAAAGCATCCGCGTGTTATTGCACCATCTTTCTACCTCAGACAATACCGAAGAGAAATAAGTAGTGAGGAAGGAACATTTAAGGACAGAGTTTGTTGACGGGGCAGGGGGAGGAGGAGAATTTGATTTATAGGGAAGAACGGAGTGAGGGACATACGCAGTGAAAAGGGCGATAAAGTACAAATAATGGGCAAAACGACAGTCAGTGACAGACAAATCAGGAACCACCTCAGTGATGGGAGAAAGTGGCTGATGGGGGAACACAGAGAAGTGGCAGCTCGCTAAAAAGATGCAGACAGCTGTGGTCTTATATTGTGCATTTTTTGAAGATGGGAAAAATTGGTTTACTTCAAATGCCATTCTATTTGAAGCATGTTGGGGAAGTTGTGGGGAGATCCAGGGCCAAATTAGCAAAATTACACCATCCAAATCTGAACGTTAACAAGTTATTTTTTTTCTCTCACACTGGCTGATACTGAAAGCATAAATGATAGTTCTGTTGCAGTGTGTGTGTGTGTGTGTGCACGCGCATGTGTTATTGTCAAGATGCTCTGTAGTGTGCAAAATGCTTCCCTGTGGAAGCCAGCAACACTTCGGCAAGAATATTTAATCACACATATCTCCATATAGCAGATATATAGCCATCAAACAGTTTATAGGGTTTCCATGTAATCTCCTATCCAGGCACTCTAATGGATCAAAACTGCTGTAGGTTGTACCCTCAGACTACATGACTTAAATTCTTCACTCTCCCTTCAGAATTTTAGCCACTTTAAAACCCCAAGTCACCTCCCACCAACATGTGCAATAAACTGAAACTGACTGCAAGACCCCAGGGTGAAAACTCTTGTTCCGCTTTGAACCAGCAAAAGGTACTCACTTCAAAACATCCATGCAGTTTGACTACATTTATGGGTCTATAAGTTACACTCTGGGGTGGCAAGAAAGTAAATTGGCATCTTACTGGTAGATCACTGGATGACTAGTGTTAGGTTGACACGGATTTCTGACTTCCAATTTTTTAACAATACTAAAAAACCAAATGGCACACACACCCCCGCATGCACACACACACAAAACCTCAAGTTATACAGTGGAACCTCGGGTTACAAACACCTCAGGTTACAAACACTTCAGGTTACAGACTCCGCTAACCCAGAAGTAGTACCTCGGGTTAAGAACTGTACCTCAGGATGAGAACAGAAATCGCGCGGCGGAAGCAGCGGGAGACCCCATTAGCTAAAGCGGTACCTCAGGTTAAGAACAGTTTCAGGTTAAGAACAGACCTCCGGAATGAATTAAGTTCATAACCAGGGGTACCACTGTACTAATGCAATGGAGGGGAGATAACCAAGAGTAGATTTTGTGTGGAAAGACTCTGAGTTCTGCTCAGTTTTGTTACTAAAAAGCAACAGGAAGTTCCCAGCCTGGAATTTCTTTAATGCTAAGAGTATGTGCCTTTTGCACCTTGTCCTGCATATCTGGTGTCTAGCAAAAAAAATCAAATAAAAAAAATCAAAAGTAGATCCACAAGAATAAAGTCTATGTACCACTGAGCTAAGTGACTCTAACAAGTAGTAAAAAAACACTTAATTTCAGGTCCTTGTCACTTAGGTAGGCTGTCAGTATTACTATGAAGAAGACACAAACCTCCTGGCAAGGCAACAATTCTTTTCTTAAGCACAACTTACATACCATTTAGGCAAGAAACAGTTAACCAAACTGATTTTGCCATCTGCATCTGGTAGGACTTCCCATACATGCAGTGCTATTTTGCTGAAAAAGAGGGGACAGAACTCACCATGAACACCTCCCTTGTTCTCTTATAATGGCAATAGTGCCTACTTAAAAGGTGCCAGAACTGAGTTCTGGCAAGATCCTGCTGAAAAAAACCCTGCCTACATGTATTACTTATTTGAAGGATTTCCCCTCATTCCAGGTTACAGGCTCAAAATAAATGTTCCTCGTTTATCACATCAAAAATGGAAATGAAAATATTAACAAATTTTACCTTGGCAAAAATCAGATTACACTCTATAAGAGAGTATGTCCCATTCAAATGGCGAGTCTAGCTGGCAAGAATACAGAAGTGACTCAGGTTACTAAAGAGAACACCTGTTTTAATATTGCGATTCCTTGTTTTCCTAGAGAACATGCACTCCAAAGTATCATCTGAATAAACACAAGCTTTTAATTGGTGCTTGTCAAATGAAGCTGTCAAATGTTGGCCATTTTTCTACAAATAATCAACCCGAAAGAAACGAAAGGAAATGTTATCAAGGAAAAAAAATCTCCCTTGGACAGCAAAAAATAATTTCCCCTTTCACATGAAAGCTAAACAAATGTGATTTTTTTTGCCTGCCTCCATTTGTATGAGCAGCTTCTCATGAAAGGAAAATGATACTTTGTGCAGTTTCCTTTTTTTAAAAAAAAAGGAATAATGGGAAAGCTGAAAGGAAGGGGTTAACTCACCAGGGACAGTCTGTCAAGTTCTCGTAACTAATTTACTCTTCCTGTAGGCATGGAAGAAATCCACAGTGGCCACAGACATTCCTCAGTCCTTTCAATGGTGCTCTTTGTGAAATGAATGTTAATGGCGAACCAAAGTGATCCAAACCACAAACAATAAAAACAGTTTAAAAAGTGGCTCCACTGAAATGCAGAGAGCTCTTCTTCCTTCCAACCTCTTTCTCAATTTTCTACTTTTGGTTCTCAATATTTTTTTTGTACAGTCAGAATTTGTTCTCTGCATAATGTTTATCACTTAACAAAGAACACACGAGTCATCAGTTTACGACCAAAGAAAATCAACCGGAACAGCAATACTTGCAATCCACAGAGTCTGCAAGTTATCTGAATTGAAGATTTGGGAGACGAACTTTCTTAAAGGGGGGGATGACCCCGTTAAACTCTTAAAAATTAATAAAAGGTAGGATTTTTATTATTTGTGATGTGAAGGGAGAAATACAAGCTACAGTGTAATTACTGGGCTAGACAATGCAAAGTGACCTGGCCAAGCTAGGGCCATTAAGAAACAATACAGGGCCATTGAGGGCCATTGGCAATGCAAAAGAACTGTCCCCCCCCCCCCCGCCCTTGCCCTGAGGTGTGAATACAGACTGGGGGGTTTGGAAGGTGGTCAAGTTAAGGGTAAGGAGACAGGGAAAGAGATTATTGAGCAAGGGTTGCTGGGAAGAAGAAGAAGAAGACTGGGATCCATCTTGGGCAGGTGGCTGCAGGCTGGCTGGGAGAGATGCCTTGGACTCTAGAGCTGCACTGTTGTGGGGTACAAGCCCCTCTTGAAATGACTATGCTGTAGGATTTGGACTCCCTTCTTGCAGACTGAAGGTGTAAATAGGTGAATAAACCATATTTCTTAAAGCTATGACAGCTTCCACTATGTCTCAATTCTCCAAGGGAACACAGATCCTGGGTGCATGCCTGGAACCCCTTGGAATCTTGATGCAGCTCAGCAGAGAGTTGGCGTGGCACCCAACTTTTTTAAACACTGCATTGTTTGTCACAAGACTATAAACTTTGCAACACCCCTGCCTAACAAATAGGGGTGAGGGGTTGAGGGGTGAAGTGGAGAATTGAAAACCATCTATGGATTGAATGGAATATACGATATAAACCTGTCTACTTCCTGTTTGTCTGTACATATACAGTATGTACTTTCTATAGAAAGTCCTCAATATTGCCCCTAAGGGAACAGAATTCCCTGGGGATGATAAGCAATTATAGTACAAGTACTCAAAAACAGATGAAGCGGTAAACTACCGTATATCACTCCAAACCTTATGTGGGAGCTCATGCAATTGGATGTTTTGCCATACAAATGCCCCCCCCTCCATATTTAAAAAAACAATCAAATAACAAGGACAAAAAGAGTTGCAAGTCTAGGCTCCTCAGGAATGGTTTGCCGTTCTATATGCCTTGGAGGAACACTTAGTTATTGATATGTCGCCTGTAATGTGGAATGATATAATCCTGAGTCAGGCCAATCACCTCATTGGCTGTCTCTGAAAATAAGGCCAACTAGAAGTGTGGGACATGACTATCCTCTGTTGGTTGTCATTACTCAGTTCCTACCCAGGGATCGCTTTTTAAAGCTAGTAGCATTTTTGCCCGGTCACTTTGGGATAGATCTGCTTACTTTGGAGGTTAACAGTGCTGGAAGCATCATTAGTCGCCACAACGTCCCATATAAAACCAGCATTTTGGATTGCCCCTTAGCATGATGTAGAAACCAGGAGGTTTGATAGATCCTTTCAGTAAGATCTTGAGCAAACTTTGATCACATAATAGTAACATACACCTCATTAATCCCACATCTTCTAGTGCCTTAAGGGTTTCTAGCTACAAGATGAGCAATGCCAAAGCATTTGCAGTTAACAGCAGCAGTTTGTCCTCTGTCGTCAGAGACAAGATGGTTGGACAGTGTTCTCGAAGCTACGAACATGAGTTTGACCAAACTGCGGGAGGCAGTGCGAGACAGGAGTGCCTGGCGTGCTATGGTCCATGGGGTCACGAAGAGTCGGACACGACTAAACGACTAAACAACAACAACAAGCAGCAGTTTGTGCATTTCACACATCTGCTTTTGTGTCTCGCTATCAACACATCTTTTGCACAATTGGTATACAGCTTATGCAGGAGTTACATTCTGGAGATCATGCCTAAACCCCAAATCCTGTATACATTGTGTTCCGTGGTGGGCAGAATTGCCAAAGCATTTCCCACTGAATGCCCGCCCCCTTTTAAATTATTTTTTTACCATGTTTATGAAGCTGAACACACACAAGTTAAATATCTGTAAGTTGTTCTAAATATATTTCAGAGAAAACAAAGAAAAGACCATGGAAAAATCAACTAGCCCAGAGGCCACATTTCTTTGTGGTTCCCAATTGGTGGTCCATAGACCCACCCAAGGGGGTCCGTGGTACCATTCACATAACAAAAACTACCACAGAGATACCAACATTTTCAAAAGTAGAGGGTCCATGGCTGGGCTTTTGAAAAACAGGGGGTTTGCAGTACTTAGGTAATTGTGATTCACTGCCTTGTGTTCAACCTTCCAAGGGCCACATGCCAATGGACCGAGCCAGAAGCAAAAGCAGGTGAGGCAACGAATGCAAATCAAACCTTTGTACACACCCACTCGCAGCCCTCTCTATCCTACATCCGGTCAGGAAGAAGAAGAAGAAGAAGAAGAAGAAGAAGAAGAAGAAGAAGAAGAAGAAGAAGAAGAAGAAGAAGAAGAAGAAGAAGAGGAGGAGTTTGGATTTGATATCCTGCTTTATCACTACCCGAAGGAGTCTCAAAGCGGCAAACAATCTCCTTTCCCTTCCTCCCCCACAACAAACACTCTGTGAGGTGGGTGGGGCTGAGAGACTTCAGAGAAGTATGACTAGCCCAAGGTCACCCAGCAGCTGCATGTGGAGGAGCGGAGACGCGAACCCGGTTCCCCAGATTACAAGTCTACTGCTCTTAACCACTACACCACACTGGCTCTCTGAAGAGGAATCTTCAGAGTTCAAGGACACAGTCTATCCAGACAAAATGGTGCACAGGCAGGAAAAGGGTGTGTCCTAGTGACAGTTCTGCGGGCCAAATAGTAAATCCTGGAGGGCCACATCTGGTGCTGCACTAGGGGGGGAAATCCACAGAAAATCTTCAGGTCTGTTTGCCCTATCATTTCTTGTCACCTTTCAGCTACTTCAGGGTTAGTACACCTGAAGCAGCTCTTTCCATATATGACTCCTTGGACATTTGAGACTGTATACAAGGTGAGGCACACCTCGGTTTGAATCTTCGGGTTTTTTTGTTTTTGTTTTTTAAATAAATAAATAAATCTATTCTACCAATTGCCTACACATAAGCTGGGACACATGCAAACATTCAAGCAAGGACGATACAAAACTTTCCAGTAAGTAATAAGAGGGTGGTATAATGAAGCAAAAGATTCTTGGACATATTTAGGCAGGCATTTTTGCAGACTTTCCAAGGTGGCAACAAGGATCTAATTAGCGCAGGAGGTCAAATCACTGACATCATTTTTGAAGGCAGAGTTATGCTTTAAGAAGCTTAGATGAAATATGCAAAGCTAATGAAAGACATCCTATCGGACTTCTCACATTAAAGATTTTGCCTGCAGTCACATAAAGGCCTGTTCTGGCATGAAGAGGAAGGCAAGTGTTATGCTGCTTCATAATTCCCTTTACTAGACTGGGAGGGCTAATCTGAACATGCCCTGCACTGTCATAGAAGAGGAACAAAACTTGGAATAATCCTGTAACATCTACTACTCCTTCATCCATCTTCATAGTAATACCTAGTACCATTTTACTACATGCATACTATTTCACAACTCCTACTCCACCTTCGGAGTTGCTCCCTCATTCTACCAGACTAGTACTAGAAAACAGGAATGGGTGAATCTGTCGGTTCAGGTTTTTCTTTTTCTAATTTTTCCAATATTGTTTGGTTCTCCACATTTCTATCAGTTCACAATTAAAAACAGCAACAAATCCCCACAAAAAATTCCATCAGAATATTGTGATAATAATATCTGCAAACATACACATTTTGGTATGCAATTTCCTGCAATATACAAACTTCTGCAAAGCAATTTAACCTTAATATGATGCACTTTTTGTATGATACTTTAAGGAATCCATGTATTTTCATGCACATTTTACCCCTGGTACCTGCATTTCCGTACACATTACTTGACTGGGTTGCAAAATTCAGAGAAGTGTAAATTTCAAAGGATTGCTGTGTTTTGGTTCACATGTTGTTTCTGTGTAGCTTAGGTAGGTAGTTTTGCTTTTAAATGTGAACTAAACTGATTCCCCCTCCCCAGCCATACTAGACAGGAGTGGACAGTAGCAAGAATAACCTATGTGCAGGCAGGGCACTCCAGGGATGAGCCACCTTTGTCAAAAATCATGCCTCAGGTCTAGGATTAGCAGCCTAAATCTTCAACATGAATTGCTAAGGCCCTGATATCAAAGAGCAGCATGTAGAAACAACACATTCTATTTCCCTCCTCCCACTCCAAGAGTTCATAGTAAGCCTACTAGGACTGACGCATGGATAATTCATTGGCTGTCTCTCTTGCTTACCTGGAAGGTAAATGCTATTTTAGCAATGGTACCAAGCCAGCAATTCCTCTCCCTTTTGCTTTTGATCAAGTCAATTCCGTGGCAATTCAACTACTGCTGCTTCTGCAGGTGCACCGGGAGAGGGTGGGGACTCGCTCCTCTTTAGACCGTGTCTCAGGATTTTTCCTTGGCCCCCTTCCAAAATCATCAGGAATACAAGTGAAAGGAGGAGAGGGGAAAAAAGGCATATTTCACCCCAGGGCTTTTTCCCTGCTGAAAGAGCAGCTGCAAACAACAGATGTGAGGAACCGTCACCAATAATGGCCAGAGGAACGGCTTACAATGGAAAGTAGTCGGCATATCCTAAATATATGAAACACACCATTTCTCCCATTCTGTCATCCAGTCCTGAGCCCCTTTGTTTAAAAATGAATCGCCACTACTCCTATGGCTTAACTGCTTAACCTCTCTTTGCTGCCTCCCAGACTGTTTAGAGTGATAATCACATATAAATTGTGCGCGCGTTTCTACGGTGCATGTGTTTCACATGGCCAAGCCTCTAAAGCAGATCAATTCTTTTGCTGTATTTCTCCCCCACACTGTAATATTCAACAATGCCATATCCCAAGCCGCTTTCTACCATTGTCTGCTGATTTGTGTAGCATAAAATACATGTCCACATGGCACTGTGTTGCAAAGGGAAAACCTTTCACTTTCCAAACAAAAAGGGAGACATTGTCAATGGCGAAAAGGGGTGAAGGAATCCGTAAGGGAAGTTAAATCAACGTATAATCCTACTACAGAACTGAGACAAGTCCCTAGAACTAGACCAGAGTAAAATGACCATTAGGAATGAATTCTTCTAAGAGAACACGTCTAAAAGGTGCCCCGAGTCCACCAAGGTAATCTTGGAAAATAATAAGTCTGGTCTAAGGAGTCTATAATTAGCATCATTCTAATGCAAACTTAAATCTGGTAAGGAGGGTTTTCAGGGCCGTCTTAAGCGCCCTCCCGCCCCGTTTCCCAGTGCGGTGGGCGGGTGGGCGCAGCGCGCGGGCGGGCACACACAGCACGATCTCTCAGGCGCCCTCCCGCCCCGTTTCCCAGTGTGGTGGGCGGGTGGGCGCAGCGCGCAGCTGCGCGGCGGGCCGGCCAGCGGGTGGGCGCAGCTCGCGGCGCCCTCCTGGCAGGCTGGCACCATGGTGCCCTGCGCCACCCAGCCTATACGTAGGGCCCGCCCTGAGGGTTTTCTTCCATATGTACATGATTTACACTAATATTAAAATGTGACTGAATGAACATTTTTCTAGTAATCAAAATTATTTTGATTAATTGCTCTTAAAACGATGCACTTAATTTCTCTCCATAATTTATGGATAATTGTCAATCTCTTCTTAATCAAACCATAAACTTTACCTAAGAAGGGATAAAAATTAGAGTTTTCACAGCATATCTTATTCCCATAATACCCTCTCAACTTCAACTTCTACATTCTTGTAATTCTATCAGACTTTTAAGAGATAATTGCTTGAATTTTAGCTGCTTCTCCAAGATTCCTGTTCCCCCCATCTTTAATTTTTATTTTGCCTCGGACTACTATAAAAACAAAGCAAACATACAGTAAATATAAACAAAGAAGCGTTATTGGCTAAAATTACCAGTAAAGGAAATTATTCTCCAGAGGAGGTAAAGTAGGTACTAAATTTGAAACCTACTTGTAATGCTACGGTTAGAATCAATTCATTTGCATAAGCAGTTCTATGAATCTTGAATAAGGAAGAAAAATTAATCCAGTGGCAGCTGTATACCATATTTTGCTGTGTATAACATGCCCTCCATGTCTAAGACACCCTTATTTTGGGGACTCAAAATTAAGAAAAAGGGGGGAGATTGCTCCTGTGTAGAAGACTACCCCCCACCTTTTAACATTATTTTTTAGTAAAAAACAACAACCTAGCCTTATACACGGAAAAGTACGGTATCTTCTGTTTGTTTCACTTTTACAATTAGCTATGCACCAGAACCTCACTGATGCAAATGAGCCTAGAGTCTATCAGAGACAGAGTCGTATACAATTATAAATTAATACATTACTGTTCCAACTGACTTGTGTCAGTGACTTGTGACTTCCTGTTTGTAGGAAGTTCAGGGCCTATGGTTGCTCTGTGAAAACTGATTGAAAATCTTGCAAATAGCAACTTAATCCATTGCCACCACCTTGCACAGATCTCACCGATTTCACAACACAATATAAACCACAAATTGTATATGTGGTAGCATGGCTCTGTGAGAAAAAGAAATGTTTGCATCACCATAGTGGGTAGACACTGGGGTCTAGTACAGAGTCTACACACTAATCAGACCTAGAAGGTAGAAAGGGGGAAACAGAAGCATTGTGCTGGGAACTGAAGGACATTTGAGCAACAATGTTTGAGGCTGACAGGACAGTACAGAGGAAAGGCTAGCGAAGTTATTTATGGCCATTGAATAGTTTACCATGGAGGAATTCTCACCTTTCTTTCCCCACAATATTCTGAGGCTAGGGAAGATTATTTTATTTTACCCACACATCTTTTCCACCACACTCTTGCAAAGAAAAAGCTGAAAGCAGGAAACACATTTTCAGTTTTTAATCTGAACTATGGAAACTTGAGAGCATCAGGATGGGAAGCCTTCCCTTAACACAACTGGCAAACGCTCCTTCCAACCATTAATCTCTGTTTATCTGTTCTCTCTCTCTCTCTCTCTCTCTCTCTCTCTCTCTCTCTCTCTCTCTCACACACACACACACACACACACACACACACACACTGTGGTGTTTCACCTCTAGGGGACCAGCAAGAGTTAAGTTGCAAGGGAGGTAAATAGCCAATAGGAGCTCTCCAGGCAGAATCAGGGGTATATAAGGAGAAGCAGTCTGTCAGAAGGGGGAGTTGAGTTGATGAAAGATGATGAGAGAGGTGGAGAGGATTTTGAGATAGAGAGAGGGTTAGAGAAGTTAGTGAGGTGAGCTGTGGTGGAGAATCTGAAAGAGTAATAAGAACGGAACTTCAGTCAGGGAGGAACTAATACTAAAGGTTAAGTTTAAGGAAAAGTACTTGAGAAACTGTAAAGAATTTATATGCTTGTAAGATCATCACCTTCCTGCCAACCTAGCAGTTCGAAAGCACGTCAAAATGCAAGTAGATAAATAGGAACCGCTATAGCGGGAAGGTAAACGGTGTTTCCATGTGCTGCTCTGGTTTGCCAGAAGCGGCTTTGTCATGCTGGCCACATGACCTGGAAGCTATACGCCGGCTCCCTCGGCCAATAATGCGAGATGAGCGCGCAACCCCAGAGTCGGTCACGACTGGACCTAATGGTCAGGGGTCCCTTTACCTTTACCTTTAAGATCATCACCTAAATAAACTTAATAGTTTTGGGTTACCTTTTCCCTGACTGGAATCCAAAATTTCTGTACCAGTAAGCAGACTTACTGGTTGGTGGCAGCAAGGGATGAATATAGGCGAGGGAGGTACTGGGTCAATAGACCGTTAAACGTCCGGGGACCCTTTGCCGGTGTACCTCGCCACACACACACACACACACACACACACACACACACACACACACACCTGTCTCTGAAAGGTGGTTTTTAAAACACTTAATATTTTTTAAAAATCTGCTTTAGCTGAGTTCCCCATATTAACTACTGATGAAGGCTCTCTTGACTTGTTTGTGAGTTATTCCAACTGCAAAGTTTGGGAATTTAGTATCAGAATTGTATAATAAAGTTGGGTAATTTGGGGAGTGTTTGTCAAGACAGCCGTGTGCATTATTTGCGGTCAGTGAAGCAATTTGCAGTGCACTGCAAATTTCACATACATCTGCCTTTGACTCATCAGCCCCACTATTTTTGGGAAGAAAGAGGATATTAAGTTGCTGAGTCACGTAAATAATGGGTGCAAGATTTCGCATCACGTTGTCCTTGTTGCAAAAGATGAACACCAATGACTGCATACAGGCAAGAAGGAAGGCGCCATGATAAGCTTCTGCTGTGCACATCTGAGTCTGAACTGGTTTCTACTGTTGGTGCAGTTCAAGACAACTGTTTAAAAAAAACACGAAGCAAAGAAGAGCATATAAAACAATAGTTACAAAATCTGAAAATTTCCTCAAATCACCGCAACACTTACATTCTGTGGGATCTGTAACACACTAGTATATGAAGAAAGATATAGTTTAATTCCTGAAGCAACTTGGGAACATCAACAAGTTTCCCTATCTTAGATGGTCAAAATGCTTTGGATGAAGTTCATCTAAGTTGCTGAGCAAGGTCTGCTTGTGCAATGGGACTCCCCCCCCCCACCTGCACCACCAACACCCAGATCTGCTCTGGATGGTTGGGAGAACCCCCTGAACTGAGCAGGGTGCTCATGGGGGGGGGAGCAGGGGGAAAGTCCTATTGCACAAATAGACCTAGTCATTTCAAAAGAGGTCAGCTGGTAGAGCATGAGACTCTTAATCTCAAGGTCACGGTTTCGAGCCACACTGGGCAAAAAAGATTCCTGCATCGCAGGGCATTGGGCTAGATGGCCGTTGCAGTCCCTTCCAACTCTACAGTTCTGTGATTCTATGTGTTTTGCCCTATGACTTCAGTATCCAAATACTGGGCAAACTCTTGCTAACTGCCCTGCATGAATATAAACCGGGAGGATTTAATAGTTCTGGGATTAGATGGAAACCCAAACTGCAAATTCCATTTACATTGTTTTGACTTGAATTCCAGTTTTGAATTTGTGACAGTACACAATCCCACTTTCTGTCATTTAGTGCTTCATCAATGGAAAGCTTTTATACTATTTGAAATCCTCTGTTTGTTATTTAGTGTCCACTTCCACTCCCTCTTCATGTGGATGCAAAAATGTTATCTATGGGCAGGATTGGTTATGTAAACCAAACTGGCCAGCACCTTAAACCTGCACAGCAAAAGCAATCATTTCCCTTCAGCTGTCCAGTCTGTGACTCAAAGCCTAGCATGCAGCATGTTAAGTACTGCTTGGTTTCAGAGGAGAGTACTGCCACATAGAACTTGATTTGGCCCTTAACTTGATTTTGAAAACTAGAGAGGAAACATGTAAAATCCCTCAATCCGACTTCCTAAAATGCTAATTTTACCACAGCACATAAATGCCTGCTCGTGACAGATGGAGAGACATTGTGCACAAGAATGATATGGGTAAGCTGATGCAAAGGTTTACTCTTGAGATTTAGTTCCTCTCTCTCTCTCTTCTCTCTCTCTCTCTCCATCAGATTGCAAAAAATGGAGAGAAATCCTCTTGCCCAAAAGGAAAATGGAAAGCTGGGTACTTTGTGTATCTTTGTGGGAAAAGTAGCATACATATTTGAAAGCTCTGAATGTGACTTATGAGAAAAGTCAACAGTCACTTTACCTCTAGAAAGAAGATCTGATACTGTTTCATACTGGCCACTAGCTCAGACATTTACACATTTTGACTGATAGCATCATGTTTCTCCAGGCAATGTAACAGGAGCTCTTGCATGGGAATTACAAGATTGCAAGTAGGAAAGCAAAACGGTGCATTCCTCCAGTCCGTTACAGGGTAGACATGAAACCAGTACAGTGGATGCTCGGGTTGCAAACATGATCCGTGCAGGAGGCACGTTCGCAACCCGCAGTGTTCGCAACCAACAGAGCTACATCTGCGCGTGCGTGGGTCACGATTTGGCGCTTCTGCGCATGCGCAAAGTGCGATTTAGCACTTCTGTGCATGCACAAGCGCCAAAACCCGGAAGTAACCCATTCTGGTACTTCCGGGTTCAGCGCAGTTTGCAACCAAAAAACCACGCAACCTGAAGCATCTGTAACCTGAGGTATGACTGTAATGTTCTTTGCAAAAAGCTCTACGAAAATGCTGAGATGCCCCACTGCACTGGGCATTCTTTGTCAATAAGCCAAACAGGATTCCTAACAGGCAGACTTAAAGAACCAAAGACCTGCCTCATTACCTCACCAACTCGCTTCCCAACACGTTGCAGCAAGCAACACACTTTTGTATCCTGCAACGGTGAATGCAAGGCCTTTTTCTACGGGGCTGTCCACACAATACTTTTCTTTGGACAGTGAAAACACACAACATGGGGCATATTAGAAATGGCCAAATGCACAAAGCCCTCGCTTTATGTTACAGGGAAAGCACAGTAGGAAAAAGAGGCAGCAAGCGATTTCAACCGGCTCCACGTTTCCACAACACAATGAGGAGCACCAAACATTATTTCAGTTGCTGGCATTTCTCCCGTTCCAGACCGAGATAGCAGATTAAATTCATGAGAAACTCTTCTCTGTACATACAAAAACAACATGTCAAGGAGAATGCTAGCCTAGGCCTTTTTACCAGACATGTCTAAAACAATTTACATGGCTGAACGCTCAATATACACCATCTGCATGTTAATATGGTGCAACGAGAACTTTCTCTGTGTGCTTATTCACTAACACCTAGTTTTCAAACACGATACATCTATGTAAGACTGTACTACCAGACATGCAACGGGGGCTCCACTGATGGAATGACAGTCCGTTTTTAGACTGCCACATCAGGGAGGAGGCTAGCCTAACCTTTCCCTTTAAATGCTACTTTTCTGTATTAACATACATACACAAATACATAGTTGAACCACAATCTCCATTGGTAAAGCTTTCCACCTTAACTGCTGTTTTCTGCAACCTCGGCTTAGGACTCTTTCTGTCCAGTCATATCTGCACAAAAAAGAGACGTTTGCAGAGAGCACCTCTCCGGAAGAGACTCCCTGTTAACCATTTCTCCAAAATACACTGCTGTGAGGAACTAATACTTTTTCATGCACTCTTTCCCCTTCCGCTCTACTATTTTCTCTTTTGTCCCATGAAAAGGAGAAGTAAAAGACAGAATGGCAAATTGAATTCCATTAACGCAACTCTTTTTTATTATGAAAATGAAGCAATAGGTACAAGACTTGACAAATGAGCACATTTGAAGAGTTAGCAATAAGAAGTGCCATGACATTTAACAGGCATCTCTGACATATGTTTATTTAAGGGTGTAAAAGGTAAAGGGACCCCTGACCATTAGGTCCAGTCGTGACCGACTCTGGGGTTGCGCGCTCATCTCGCATTATTGGCCGAGGGAGCCGGCGTTTGTCCGAAGACAGCTTCCAGGTCATGTGGCCAGCATGACAAAGCTGCTTCTGGCGAACCAGAGCAGCCCATGGAAACGCCGTTTACCTTCCCGCTGTAGCGGTTCCTATTTATCTACTTGCATTTTGACGTGCTTTCGAACTGCTAGGTTGGCAGGAGCTGGGACCAAGCAATGGGAGCTCACCCCATCACAGGGATTCGAACCGCCGACCTTCTGATCAGCAAGCCCTAGGCTCAGTGGTTTAACCACAGCGCCACCTGGGTCCCTTATTTAAGGGTGTATGTGGGTGGAAAGAATGTAGTTCTTTCTGACTGTTTGAAATTATTTTAAAGTATCCAAAATTCATAGCAATATCTATTCTATTGGTTCACCCCTCTGATCAGCAATTAGTAGTGCCGTGTTTCTCCGAAAAGAAACACTGCCTTATATATATTTTTCCTCAAAAAACCACACTATGGCTTATTTTCAGGGGATGTCTTATTTTTTTCCCTCCTTCTCCTGCCATGGCTGGCATTGCTGCTGCGCCTATTACTATGTCTTATTTTTGTGGTTTATGGCTTTTATTCCTTGAATGCTTAAAAATCCTGCTACGGCTTATTTTATGGCTACGTCTTATTTTCGGAGAAACAGATTAGTAGTTGTTTTTTACTGTTGAGATACTTGGATGGGGTGGGCAGACCTCCCTCACCATTCCCCCAAACGAGCAATTCACAAGTCTCCTGGCCACAGCAACCACCTTTCCATACATTTTTCTTACGTTCAGCAAACTCCCTAAGTTAGGTAGCCAAGTTGGGGGGGGGGCAGGCAGACTGGCCAGCTCCATCGCTGAGAAAAACAAAGTCAGCCAGCTACTGATCTCTAGTCTAGACAGCATACATAGGAACAATACACAGCATTTCCATAAACTTTCAAAAGCAGTGAAAGTACAGAGGGGGAAAAAAATCCAAGAACAGACAATATATGGCAGGAATATGGAACTATATATATATATATGTGTGTGTGTGTGTGTGTGTGTGTGTGTGTGTGTGTGTGTGTTTAGAAACCACATTCCAAACTCTGTTTCTTTGGAATAAGCCTTCTAAAGCTGGCACATTTTTCCCTACACAGATCATAAGCCACGTGATCTACCCAAGGGATTATATTAACTACAGATGTTTTTGTGTAATAAAATAATCCATTCGGC
Source organism: Zootoca vivipara (assembly GCF_963506605.1). NCBI lineage: Eukaryota > Metazoa > Chordata > Lepidosauria > Squamata > Lacertidae > Zootoca > Zootoca vivipara. The sequence continues at coordinate 14,065,967 of NC_083285.1, forward strand.
TACAGTATTTTGACACCAAATAGTGCTCAAGCTAAACTACCCTTGTCTAATGGCTATATGCACCTAATTCACTAAGTCAGCTCATTCCCAGGGTTTCCATTTCTCTAATATAAGACTGAGTGACTTTGAAGCTATCAGAAACATGTCACAAGGTAAGGACAATAGGACTACAATTTAAATGTCAGTTGTACTGACAAGCTTTGGGCATTTCAAGAATTGAGAATTGATTCTTCTCCCTTTAGGAACCAGCTGTCTTGGCAATTCACTGTTCTTCAGTGCAAATAAGATTTGCATTTTATACCTGGATCCACCCCTCTCTCTGTCACACACATAGACATACACAATACCTCTAAGTTAATATTTATCCTAATTCCTGGCATTTTCTTTCCAAGACAGATTATTTATAGCAAAACTTAAAAGCTTTAAACACAAGCACAAATGTTTTAATCCTGCCTTGTCTTCTCTGGAATATCTGGGCAACTCTGCCCCAAATATCTACACACTGGCTGTTTTGTTAAAACCAACCTCCCTCGTATGAAAATAAATTCCTGTGGTTTCACCATTACTGGAAACCAGTCAGCCTGATGTATAATTGAGGGATCATCAAAATGTACACGCAGGATGAAGAATGCTTTTTGAGAGGACAATGAAACAAGTAGAACAAGTTACTGACACTAAGCAAGGAAGACATTAAATTCCTGCACAAGTCTGCCTGTTCCGTGCAACTTGACAATGAAAGTGGATGCGTTGCAGCTTCATTTTCTTTAAACACCCTTTTATGCATGTTACATGTCAGTATAATACCTTTTACTGTCAGAAGCCATATGAATTAATCGTTGCCATTTTGCAATGAATTAGTTCTGCAGTTGTCAGATGTTAAAATCTTGGGTGTCCTTTATGTAAGAATTAAAACAATTTCCCATATAGCTCAACTGCTCTTTGGAGTTTCACCTGCCAGAGAAACACGTCTCAAGCTGTTTACCTTTTGCAGAAAGTGCCCAAAGGTGAACAGAAACTCAAGGTGGTTTGGCATTTGTAGCATCTTGAGTAGTGTGGATCCCTCTGCCCCAGGCCTGCTGCCATTTATCTTCCTCTGCTGCAAAGTAGCTCCAGCCATGGACCAAAGTCTTTGATGCAGCTTTCTTGCTGATAAGAACTGTTCTCTCATATGCCACGTTCTCTGAAGGCATCAGCAGTCCCACGAGGAGTTCCCAACCACCTGGCTGCATCGCTTAGCACGATTCATTGGAGATGAGCTCGCCCATATAAGTCACATCCACACCATACAGTCAAAAAGCACGTGGCTGCCCATCAAAGAACCCTGGGAACTGTAGATTAGCCCCAGGGGTACAATTCCCAGCACCCTCAACAAACTACAAATCCCACAAGGGGGGGAGGCATCTTATTTATATGCATGGACATGACCATAGACAGTTTCCCCACCCATGTTGAGCAGAAGAGCATGTATACATTATGTGAAGCCCCTGACTCACACGATGAGTTACAGTATGCTAAATCAGGCATAGGCAAACTCGGCCCTCCAGATGTTTTGGGACTACAACTCCCATCACCCTTAGCTAACAGGACCGGTGGTCAGGGGTGATGGGAATTGAAGTCTCAAAAACATCTGGAGAGCCAAGTTTGCCTATGCCTGTACAGTGGTACCTCGGTTTATGAACACAATTGGTTCCGGAAGTCTGTTCATAAACTGAAGCGTTCATAAACTGAAGCGAACTTTCCCATTGAAAGTAATGGAAAGTGGATTAATCCGTTCTAGACGGTCCGCGGAGTAACCGTTCATAAACTGAAGCGAACTTTTCCATTGAAAGTAATGGAAAGTGGATTAATCCGTTCCAGACGGGTCCGTGAAGTACTTAAATTGAAGCGTTCATAAACTGAAACATGGGTGTAATTGGTTCCGGAAATCTGTTCATAAACTGAAGCGTTCATAAACTGAAGCGAACTTTCCCATTAAAAGTAATGGAAAGTGAATTAATCCGTTCCAGATGGGTCCGCGGCGTTCATAAACCGAAAATTCATAAACCGAGGTGTTCATAAACCGAGGTTCCACTGTACTAAATTATATACCAGTAGGGGCACACGATAGACATGCTGGTCCTTACAGAATGAGCAATGTACAGTGGTACCTCGGTTTATGAACACAATTGGTTCTGGAAGTCTGTTCATAAACTGAAGCGTTCATAAACTGAAGCAAACTTTCCCATTGAAAGTAATGGAAAGTGGATTAATCTGTTCCAGACAGTCCGTGGAGTACTTAAACTGAAGCGTTCATAAACTGAAGCGAACTTTCCCATTGAAAGTAATGGAAAATGAATTAATCCGTTCCAGATGGGTCTGCGGCGTTCATAAACCGAAAATTCATAAACCGAGGTGTTCATAAACCGAGGTTCCACTGTATAAAACAGCTCTTTTCTGTGGCAGCCATGCACAAAAGTAATCAGGAATATGAGGATTTCCAAGCATGCAGATATATACTTTGATAATAGCAAGTACTCTTGCTCCAGCACATGTAAGCTGATGCTTCTGCCACTACAGCTAAACTACAGCTTTAGAATTCAGGGTTTCCGAGCTTGGGGTTCCCAATTCAGCCTAGTTGCATGCATGAGGATGATGGGATCTGAAATCTAACAACTGAAAGGGACTATGGAAGGGAAGGTCTCTCTCTCTCTCTCTCTCTCTCTCTCTCTCTCTCTCTCTCTCTCTCTCTCTCTCACACACACACACACACACACACATTTAGCATTTTTTTCCTCAGGGCAGCTTAGAATGCTATAATAAAAGAGTAAAATCAACCGTTCAAGCACAGTTAAACACAGCCGAACAACACAAATGGTATCAATAGTAGGATTAAGACCAATTAAAGTTTTGTTTTTCAACCATCTTTGCCCAACAAGGAAAGATGAGAATGGGTGCCAGGGAACACCTCACTGAGGAGAGAGTTCTATAGGCCATACTACAGCAACAAAGCTGTGCCAAAATGGCTCGCACCAAAGATTAGAGAAGGACAAACTTGTCCCACTTGCCAAACACATGCATACTTAAATGATTGGCAGGTCTAAGTTTGAGGCAGAGAATATCATACTTGGTTGGTGGCAATATACTGTAGCTATTTGCAGGGTCTTTTTTCCCTCTCTTTTAGCAGTGCAAGGGCATCTTACTAATGGATGAACTTCTAAAGAAGCAGCTACGTTCTCATTATTTTTTTAAGTATCAGATTTAGAAATAATATTCCCGATTCATGAGTAGGAAGGCATAGATGTATTAATCTTTACTCGTGCAATGGCTCCTTTAAACTAGAATGGCATGCTACATCACTGCCTAACAAACTTTCTAAAATGCTTTTCTTGTGCATTAAATTCCATTGCGAAAGAAACTGTTACTCTTCAAAACAGTCTTTCTTCCAGATAAGGGGTAGGATGATAAAACAATTTATGCTTATAGTGGCTGTGTACCTCTCACTGGGGAGCTTTTTTCCCTTTTGTATTAACAATGTAAGATATAAACTTGCATATGGAGAGTAAAACCTTGCCCAAGGATTTTTGTCTCACATGCATAAGCTTTCCAAATCTCCACATCACGCGAGAGTGATGAGTGATCTAACAAGAATGTTGGCCTTGGAATAGGGAGACCTTGGTTTCAAACCATGCTCAGCCGATGAGGATCATTTGAGCCAGTCACACACACACACACACACACACACAGACTAACCTATCTCAGATGGCTGTAAAATGGGAGATTCTTTTTTTTTTTAAATTTTAAAATTAAACTTTATTGAAATTCATCTTAAAATACATTTCCTTAAATTCACACATACTCAAACAAAACAATAAGATAAATAATAGCGAAATCATAATCCACAAAATCATATATAATGAACTCATAATAGCCATAAATCATATAACAAAATAATATTCAAAATACAGCATAGAATAAGATAACGCAAAAATAAAGCATGAAGGGATACCCCGAGGGGGCAAGAAAAAAAAAAAGGAGGTAAAAAAGGGGGGGGAGGGAGAAGGGGGAAAAAAAGAGCGGAAGAAAAAGAAGGAAAAAAAAAAAGAGAGAGAAAAAAGAAAAAAAAATCAAAAAAGTTTAAAATTGAGTCATAAAAGAAAAACTTCCGATTGTCGACTTAACGCTTTTTCATACTATACCTCCTTCACTTGTTTCCTCCTAATTCCCTGAAAATAAGATCTCTTATCCTTATTTATAATAATTCCCTCTCTTCATGCATTCTTTAAATTAAGCAGATCACCAACTCTGTTTTAATACCTTCTTTTTTAAAATAATCCTCCACTAATTGCCATTCATTTTGGATCTTTTGTCTAGGCACATTTCTGATTGCTGCCGTCATTTTGGCCAAATTCATGTATTCCACCATTTTAATTTGCCATTCTTCCACCCCCGGTAGATCTTCCCCCTTCCATTTTTGTGCTATCAATACTCGAGCTGCCGCCCCACCATATAGCAAAATATTTCTCTTATTCTTAGGCACACTTTCTGGAATCATGCTTAGCAGGAGTAGTTCTGGTGTTTTTTCAAAGGTTAGTTTTAACATACTCTTCATTTTTTCATATATTTTATTCCAAAATTCCTGTACTCCTTCACACCACCACCAGCAGTGCATATATGTGCCAATCTTCTTATGGCACTTCCAGCATTTGTTTGATTCTTGCTTATAAATCCTTCCTATTTTCTCTGGGGTCAAGTGCCATCTGTAGGATGTGAGGGCGATCTGGCTGCGACATCTGTCACCCCATTGATCGCCAGGGTTGATTCGGCTGATCTGGCTGGCTAGGCGGGTGTCCCCTTCCTCCCTCACCGCTCCATGTGCGTCCCTCCCGAAGCTGCGCGCTCGGTGGAAGAGGACGACCTTCCCAGATAGAAGGAGTGTACCGTTCTTCGGTCAAGGGTATACGATAGCTGCGCTCCCCTGCTAGAACCTCCAAACAAGCTCAAGGTAAAATGGGAGATTCTGTACACTATGCTGAGATCTTTGTGAGAAGGACAACTAATTTTAAAAACAAGCAATGTGCATACTCTACAGTCTCACACATGGCTTAAGTCTCTTGCACAATTTTGTCTATGAGTATTTCCCCTGATGCTCACGGATTTTGCATCCTGGTGGAGAACATTTTTTCCTTTTTTGAAAAAAGATTTTCTGATCTTAATATGCAAGCACAAAAACCGAGACATGACACTTAAGTATTTCCTAAATGTTGAAGAGCAATGAAGATTTAGCCTTCAAATTATCATGACTTCATGCCAACTGCAGAACTTTGAAAAAAGAAAACCTCTTAACTTTGAAATCATGGGTATTATTAAATGTCAGACTCTTGAGTGCCTAACTGCAGCTGTCTAGCAAGCTCAGATGGTGAACAGCAAAGTTCTCACATTTTCTAACGTGCCAGGAATATTTTCCTAAACATGTAAAAAGCACACAAATCTTAACAGTTAAAAGATGTATGGCTTAACTGGAGATCAGGAGAAACTTAGAATTTCCTGTGCTGGTAATTCTACAAGTCTTTAAAAAGAAGTTAATATTTGTGAACTGCATAAAAACAAGCATAGAAACTAAAATTCCCCCCTTGGAAACTTCAGTTACATGCAAATATAAAATGGAATTTAAATTTAACTGCAGATTATGTAGAAAGCATCATAAGAAATGTCAGCCTAATTTAGAAGCAATTTTCAACAAACACTCTGAAATTCAACCTAATTTCATATCCATTAGCGAGGCCCCATAGAACCTGGTGTTTATGCATCATGTTGCATATAAATCAAGGAGACCATACTCCCAACATCATCCTGTACAATAATCGCCAACAAGCATCTTAAGACTTAGATACTCTTGCATGGCCAGCTTCACAGGTAACAACACTAAGCCAAGCCATAACTTAGCATGAACAAGCACATCCCAGAGAAAAGGGAAAGGAGATTTACTCCTCCCAGGGTCCTACTGCTGCTGCCTTGCTGTAAGCTAAGCCATGCTTTATCTCAGGTGTAGGCAACCTAAGACCTGTGGGCCGAATGCGGCCCAATCGCCTTCTCAATCCGGCCCGTGGATGGTCTAGGAATCAGCGTGTTTTTACATGAGTAGAATGTGCCCTTTTATTTAAAATGCATATCTGGGTTATTTGTGGGGCATAGGAACAGGGCCGTCTCAAGCAGGTCGGGCTTTGCCACGCAGCGCCCCCCTGCCGGCCTGGCACCCTGCGCCACCGGGACTACCCCTAGAGCCAGGCCTGCATAGGAATACGTTCATATTTTTTTCCAAAATATAGTCCAGCCCACCACATGGTCTGAGGTGGGGTGGACTGGCCCACAGCTGAAAAAGGTTGCTGACCCCTGCTTTAGCTCATAGATCATGGGTAGGCAACCTAAGGCCCAGGGGCCAGATGCAGCCCAATCACCTTCTCAATCCAGCCCGCAGACGGTCCGGGAATCAGCGTGTTTTTACGTGAGTAGAATGTGTCCTGTTATTTAAAATGCATCTCTGGCTTATTTGTGGGGCCTGCCTAGTGTTTTTACATGAGTAGAATGTGTCCTGTTATTTAAAATGCATCTCTGGCTTATTTGTGGGGCCTGCCTAGTGTTTGTACATGAGTAGAATGTGTCCTGTTTATTTAAAATGCATTTCTGCATCTCTGGCTTATTTGTGGGGCATAGGAGTTCGCTCACTTAAAAAAAAAAAAAAAAGTCCGGCCCACAACATGGTCTGAGGGACAGTGGACCGGCCCATGACTGAAAAAGGTTGCTGACCCCGTCATAGATTATCTCCCCAGACAAACCACTTGGGTAGGCCACTGAAAAAACCCTGGATACAGTTTATTGTTTGGAGCAAGGCAAATGAGGAGTCTGGGTTCGGAAACAGGGCTGAGCAAAGCAATGGCTTAGCTCCTAGCAGCATGGCAGGCAGCAGGCCTGGATCAGAAAGAAAGATATTCTCTCCAGAAGCCCACATTTGCTTGTTTGGGCTGAGCCACTGTTTGGTGTAGACTGGCTTGCTGTGATGCCTATGCTACCCTAGCATCACCATGTTCCTTCCTTTCTAGTCTACTGTAGACCAGGGTTCGAAATTAGCAGGGCAGCAGGTACATTTTGCGTCTAAAGATTCTCCATGTGCGAGCACCTGAAAAAGTCTAGGTGCCTTTTTCGTGCCTGGCTGACATTCAAGGATTACTGAAATATACTCCAAGGCTTCAAAGCCACATACATGTTAAGGATGGGCAATGTGTTAAGGAGTTTAAGAATAAAGATTAGAGCATTTTGAAAACTGGAGTATGGTACCAATATGTTTATTGTCAACACCAAATTAAACATGCATTAACAATTTCTGCCAAAAATGTGATATTAACAATGTTTCACTTACGTGAATTGCCTATTAATTCATGCTTATCAAAAGAATAAATAAAAAGTGTTGACAACACACACACACACACAATCCGTGGCGACTAGACACTTTGTTTTGGCACCCACAACCCAGGTCCCAGAACCCATTTGGCTCCTAGCTTTTCTATCCCAGTTTCTAACACTGACTGTAAGACTTCTATGATTCAGTGTGGTGTAGTGATTGGAGTGTTGGACTAGGACCTGGGAGACCAGGGTTCAAAAATCCCCACTCAGCCATGAAGTTCACTGGGTGACCTTGGACCAGTCACTGCCTCTCAGCCTAACCTTCCATGCAGGGTTGTAGGGGGGATTAAATGAGGAAGGGGAGAACCATATATGCTACCTTGAGTTCCCTGGAGAAAAAGGGAGAAAAATCAATGCAATAATAAATGAATAAATAGTGAGGAATTGCAGCAGCTTATAAGAAGTAGGTGGGCAGTCGTACATGCCTGGTAAAGGATGCCACAAGCCCTTGTTTGGCATCCATGCTGAAAACTGGCTTTTGAAAACCCAGTCCCATTTCCCCTCTGCTTGACTGGGCCTTATTTGTGCATCTCCACCATATAAATTAGAACTTAAAATAATCAGTATTGTTATTAAGCAATCAATGGTAATAGACAACAATGATAAATACAGTGTCACAGCAGTCATAACTTTCAGTGCCTGGTGGTCTCAAATTATTTTAGACCACTTTTTAAAAATTGTCATTTTAATTTTACATTGTCTTAAAATGTTTGCAATGATTTGTGTTCTCGTGGTCTGCTGTGACATTGTGGCACAAGAGTCTTTTCAGCAGGGAAGGTATGAAAGAAAGGGCAGCATTTTTTTTTTTAAAAAAGCGAGTCCCTCCCACTCTTCCCACGCCTTCATTTTTATCAGATTACAAAATCAAAATGAAAATTATAGAGGAAACGTCAAGAAATTTAAACTAAGCGTTTTGGGAAAGAACAGGTATTGCAAAAGCAGAAGGAAGGAGTATTGTGAATCATTATTTTTAATGAATGGGTTGGAAATATTTGGACTGGATTTACATATTTACAGTCAATCTCTGTCATTGCACATGCTGGCGAAAAAGCTATTCCAGGATGGATTCAGCTTCAGTCTACTTTTAAAAATCTCTGAAATAGGTTTGACACTGCAGCAATAGAAGTAGATGCATTTTTAGTTGCCTGGTGCCCCAGCGAGTCCCCAACCCTCATACCATGCAGCTCTAGCTAGGATTCCTCTGTGCTATTGCTTGCACCTTCTCATTACTGCAGCTCCATGTGGATATAAATAAGTTCTACTCCTTTGTCGCCTTCTCTTTCATTTTTCCCCAGTGGTTGTTCCTGTGATTGCTGGGCAGAGAAAGACCTTGGACCCAATCCTTTTCCTCCTCCTCGATGCACGGAGAAGAACTACTTGCAGAAACTTTGCTCATTTAACTAAGGAATAAATCCAGTGCGCCAGACCTCCCGCCTCCTTCCCCAAAGCCTAGCTATCACTTTCTGAGCTATGGAAAGGAGATGGGAGAGTTCTAGGATCCTGGCAGCGGCTTGTGCTTCATTCCCAAAGCCTGGCGCTGCTTAGTGGGCTTTGGGAAGGCAGCATGAGGGCTGGGAGGGGGGCTCAAGTTTGGGCCCTGCTCCCTCCCTGCCCTGCTGCATGACAAGGTAGCGCATGGCCCATTGGTTCCATATCAAAGTACTCTCGCAGCCCACTTGGTATGAAAAGTTGGATAATGCTGCTCTAAACCATGGTTTGAAAATACTGCAAATTATTGTTATGCAAACGAGGGAAGGGAGAAGGATTTGGTGGGCAGGAGGCGGTGGGCCTCTATGGTTTGGAGATTTTCTAACACGATGTCTGATGGGACATAACATATTACTTATATGCCTTTCACCTTGAGAAATTCGTTTCGTTTTGTAACCCAATTACTATGTGCTGCCTGTCTCTCTTACCTTGCTGTTTCCACCTCGCCATTCTCTTGTGCTGTTCATCTAATATAATTTTATCAGCCAGTTACAATGCCATGTAATGGCAATAAAATTTGATAGAGCAAACTGTCCTAATTCAATTGAAAAGTATAATATGTTATTGCTTTAACTTTGTATGAAGCATAATAAAAAGATAGAAAGAAATATGAATTGTTCCTTTTATAGCAGATGTACTCCCACAAACTCACTTTGTCAGATATAAAAGGCATATCATATAAAAAAAGATGATTTGGTTCGGGGTGCACTGCAGGCAAAGTTTACACACAATCACATACAGGTACGTCCAATTTATGAAATCCTACCCAAACTTATTAATGGGCAAAATATCATGCAAAACAAGGATTTGTGCATGGAAAACTTAAATCACTTGTTAGCATATACAGCATGCACATTCTTTTTCAGCAGTATCAAAGCAGGTGTTACTTCATTCTGAAAATGAATTTGGGGACACCTGAGCAAGAAACCTATGTACACTTACCTGAAACTAAGCCTCACTTACCAGAGTGGGACTTTCTGGTTAAACTAGTACTGTATTTAGTTAAGGATAATCCTATACATTTTAGTAAACACATGGTAATGAAGGAAGCTTGCAAGTTGAGCAATAGTGGCTTCTATTGAAGGTGGCACCCACAATTTAAAACAGAATGACATATTGAAGCATCCTGGCTTCTCTTCTATAGGTGCTTTAGTAGGGACGTGGGTGGCGCTGTGGTCTAAACCACTGAGCCTCTTGGGCTTGCCGATCAGAAGGTCGGCGGTTTGAATCCCCGTGATTGGGCGAGCTCCCATTGCTCTATCCCAACCTAGCAGTTCGAAAGCATACCAGCACAAGCAGATAAATAGGTACTGCTATGGCGGGAAGGTAAACGGCATTTCCGTGCACTCTGATTTCCGTCACGGTGTTCCGTTGTGCCAGAAGCGGAAAAGTCATGCTGGCCACATGACCCGGAAAGCTGTCTGTGGACAAACAACACAACCCTATGGTCGCCTTTGACTGGACGTAACCATCCAGGGGTCCTTTACCTTTTACCTTTACCTATAGGTGCTTTAGTTATCTACACTTTTGTTCATGTTGAATGTTTTTCATCCTACTCCTTGGAATTACTAACTCCACTACAATGTTCCAACCACTACAATGTTTCTATGAATTTGTTGCACTCAGCCAAATTTTATTGAAGTGCGCTGCATCATTTATCAATAAAGTAGAAATGCTGCTACAAATGTTTTAAGTTAGTGTGAACAAGTATTTATGTATCATTTTTTTAACACAAAACTTACCTCAATCCCCATTCACCCTGCATGGTAAGTTTTATTTCTCAGGATTTCTACAAAGATTTTCATTTATTTTCACCACTGGTGGCAAAATGATGATTAAGGCTAAGTGAAATTTAACTCTCCACAGCTATTCCACACAGCAAAAGATTTCTTTTAAAAAATCATTACAACCCACAGAGTTCAGAAAACTGAATCTTCAGCAAAAGCTTGCAGGGTTTTTTTGTTGCTGATGCAGTGAATGGAAAGAAAATAGATTTAACAGGTTGTGCTATTACAACCAGTTGTTATCCTCATATAGAACAATGCATACTACTTATTAGAAACATCTGCTTTGGAGTACCTAGTTAAAGTAAACAAAATTATCAGATAAAGTAATTAGGAGTGAATAGCATGAGAAAGCTTCCTTCCAATAGTGGTTTTGTGTTCCTATATTACTGATGCTTTGGGGAAGCAGCAGTAGATGAACAAGGCAGGTTTTTAAACATCTCCATGAATATTCAGTGGTCTTAATTATCTATTCAACAAGGCAAAAAGTGTGACAAGCATCCACTCATTAAATCTAGAAGAGTCATTCCCTCGAAAGCAATTAAAAATGACGGAATGGTAAACTCTTCAATTAACTGCACTCCTGTCATGCAAGCTCATTGATAAAAGGCTGCAGTCTTTCTAGCGTTGGACACACACAAGCTCCAGTTAGGCCACTGTCTTCAGGACTGCGAACCAGAAGAAAGCATCTCATACAAGTCCACAAAAGTTGCTAGCCCCTCTGCATTGTAACTAATGTGTGGTGTGTTGGTGACTTGAAGGGAAAAACGCCGGCCTCTACAATTTAGGAAAAAATGCCTTCCCTATCACCTAAAGTCAGACCTTTGCTCCAATAGATAGGCAAACAGCACCCATGTCTGGTCACCTAAAGGTAATTATTACTCCCCAAAGGTGACACAGCAAGTAGATACGTATTTACAAGTTTGCCTAAAGCTATGAAACAAAACAATGGTAAAAGTGTTGAACTATAAAAAGAACACCCTAGAATCCAGTTTGAGTCCGCTTAAGCTTCCTTTCAGTAATACACTCCTTAAAGCAGAGAGGTCTATTACCGTAGCCTGCCTAATACATGTATTTTTTAGAGGGTAGTTCTATTTGCTTCTTCAGAACGTATTTCAATGCCACCATGAATGTGATAAAGCAGAATCGACCGAACAATATTTATTTAGGGTATTTTCTGAGGATTGGCACTGTATAATTATAAACCTGCCCCTTTCCCAAATAGAGCACAGGTGTGTCTTGGAAGTCGAACAGAATCCATTCCAGAGGTCCGAAATGTTCGACTTCCAAAGCGTGGCTTCTGATGGGCTGCAGGAAGCTCCTGCAGCCAACCGGAAGCCCCATCAGATGTTTGGCTTCAGAAAGAATGTTTGAAAACTGGAACACTCACTTCTGGGTTTTTGATCGTTTGGGAGCCGAAACATTCGACTCCCAAGGTGTTCTGGAGCCGAGGTACGACTGTACATGTAAAGTATATAATATAATATTGTACAGGATGGGAGAGTCAGGCTCAGTAAGACATGGTGAAATACAGGTTTTCTTCTGATGAAGCTGTAAAGTGGTTCCTTCCATTTCCACACCAATGTGGAAACAAGAACATCTCCAAGCATTTATCCAATTTGACTTCTTCGCCTTTGTAAGAGAGAATACATTGTATAGTACTGGAATTCTGGCTATACCTTATGAATTATGTTAACAGGAAGGGAAATCACGAAACGCTACTCCAGCAGGGATGGTGAATGTCACTAAACCTAGAAGATGCCAACCAAAATTTACTTGGACCGACCCCATTTTCCCTTACTCAACTTCCACAGACATTTTACCCTCCTTCTTCCAACTCTACGGTGGTTCCTCAAAAGAAATGCTTATAGATAGGGGCAACTCTATTTGGGACGAGGGAAGGTCCAAAGATGTGGATAGGGAGATCAACATTACCTAATCACACTCCCCTGTATGAAGTGTACTAGCGGGGTGTTTGGGGTTGCAGCAATTCTGCTCCAATTCTGCTCATTCAAAATCAATCTGAAATTTAAGGACCATTCCAGGCAAGCCCATTCCGAACTGAACCTTGGAAAGTACACTCATTATGAAACACACACAGAGAGAATGTAATTTCTGCATGCATGTCTGAAGCTGTGTCTTTTCCTAGCAACAGAAACGCCCATACGTATACACAACATCTGTGCGAAGGTTCAGTCTATTGTGGATGTGTAGCAAGGAAATAAAAGATGTGAATGGCTTAAAGACATTCAGAAATGGCTCTATGCACCTCTATTTTGGAAATGAATAACATCTAGTGAACTGACAATGCAAATATTATATTATATGTTTAGTAGTGACCCTCAGTCATAAAAAGCCTATGCATGTGTTTACTTTCTACTAATGTAAGCGTGGTAATTTGAATGAAGCCTTGTTTGAAATTTCCAAAGAGTTTGAACCTTGATACTATTTTACATGGAACTGGTACACACACTTCAGTACTTCTTACATAAAAAGCAAAATATTGCTTGTAATTATCTGGTCTGCAAATTGCAAGCTGTAATTTAGAATAAAACCCCTACAAGAAGTTTCCCACATTATCTCCTGGGTTCGTTCATTCATTCATTCTGCAAATGGTGGGCAGAGAAAGGGAACAGAATCTATTTGATCAAAGATTTGTGGGAAAGATACAGTAAACATCTCCCACTATTCCTCTTTCACTGATACAAAGCCATTATTGTTGCTGATACAGCATTGTATTTTAATATTCTGTTGGAGGCCGCCCAGAGTGGCTGAGGAAACCCAGCCAGATGGGACAGGGTATAAATTAATAATAATAATAATAATAATAATAATAATAATTGATATATCAGACTCATGTATACAAATGCAGCAAGACTCACTGTATGGTTAATAGGATCTAGTCTGAGGGCCAGGCTGTATACTCCTTAAAAGGGTGCATTTGGAAATTTAGCACTTTCTACTAAATCTATTTTCCATTAAATCACTCCAGCCCCAAAACATGTCATGATTTGTCTAAAGTGCAATTGCACAGGACTAAAATGCTTCCAGCTTATTAGAGAGAAGACCACTATGCTACACTTATTTTCTCCTTAGCTATTTAAGCCTTCTTTACTAACTTGTTTGAAAAATAAACTGAGAAGCATTTCTCTTTAAAAACGAAGTCATTATTTCAAGTTCATCCTCTTATTAGGATTACGGATTCACTCCAGTTTGCTCAGATTCACTTAGAAATCTGCTTTAAAGTGTAACAGATGTCAACTTTCCGTGCAGGACCAAGGAAAGCCTTTCTATTCTATTCCCATCTGGATAATATAGATATAAATAAGAAATAATACCTTCTGAGAGCTAGGAATAAGCTCAACTGGAAAAAGTAAGTAGGGAGGTTGGGTAGTTCAGCTAAATTTCCAAAAATCGGTGCACCCCTTTTCCAGTTATGTTACACTGCTGCACATTTTCCTTTGAACATAATGACAGCATGAGCCAATACGATAGCATCCTATGAAACGGAGAAACTCATTTAATTTGTTCTCTGACAGGACTAAGCAGAAAATCTCATTCTTAGAACTGCAATCTGAAAACACACTTGCTCACTGATAGCTGACTGGACACTTCCAAGCAGATGGGATCAGGGTGTATAAATATAAACTCTCCAACATAGCAGCCAAGCAGTTTAAAAACAAAGGTGATCAACTCTCCAATTCTGACAGTTTTGGAAGACCTTCGATTCACAGCGGTCAGCAAACTTTTCCAGCAGGGGGCCAGTCAACTGTCCCTCAGACCTTGTGGGGGGCCAGACTTTTTTGGGTGGGTGGGTGGGGAATGGGAATGAACGAATTCCTATGCCCCACAAATAACCCAGAGGTGCATTTTAAATAAAAGCACACATTCTATTGATGTAAAAACACACTGATTCCCAGACTGTCCGTGGGCTGGATTGAGAAGCCGATTGGGCCGGATCCGGCCCCCGGGCCTTAGTTTGCCTACGTATGCCTTAGAATAACACTGATTTGTATCCAATATACTCTAAGCGTAGAATAATGAATTCAACATTGTATGTTGAATTCTCAGAATAAACTTGCATATTCCCATTTTTTAAAATGTGTCCTGACAGAAACAGAGTTATCAAACACCATCTAAACTGTGCTTGATCAATAACATCAGGAAAGTTGGGTGTTTTGTTTTTTTTGAGAAGTAGCAAAATGAACATCTAAAGCCTGCATATTTAGAAACTTAAGAATGTGCATGTTCTACATCTATCAAAATGACTCAGACCTATGCTCACAATAAGTAGGCATACTGCACTCGGGGTACATCAAAAGTATTTATAACTTGTCCGCAGCTACTGGTGAAAACTGTGGTTTCACGTAGACAAAGAAATCTGTTCTAGTATTCACAGAGATGCAAAAATATACACAGACTCAAAGAGGAGACAATTCTAACTTTTTAAAAAAGTAAGACTACCACTGACCATGCATATAAACATGCTTCCCAATTTAAACTGAAATCGGCTTTAGCTGCAGTCAATAAAACAGTTTACATAAAGGCAAACATGCTTAACAAAGACCTGATCATCCTTGAATTTAGTTTACGATTACTGAAAAAGATCACTGCTCCACATAAGGTAAATCAGTCATGTTTCTTGCTACATTATTTAAGTCTGGGTGCCAATGTATCAACCTTGAATAAGGAAAAGAACTAGCATTTATTTATGCACTTGTTATTTTGCTCCTCACTTACATTTATAACCTGCCTTTCTTCTCTCTGTGGTGCAACGGGTCAGTATAGCTGGCTGTTAACCAGAAGCTTGGCGGTTTGAACCCACCCAGGGATGGCTGTGGGCAGGATTCCTGCATTGCTGCAGGTTTGGCTAAATGACTCTTGGGATCCCTTTCCAACTCTACAACTGAATGTATGGAACCCAAGGTGGCATACATATTATTACCAAGTGGTCTTCCAGCCAGGCACACTGTGGTATACTGGTCAGAGTATCAGACTAAGAATTGGGAGAATAGGGTTCAAATGCCCACTGGTCAACTGGCCTGACATTACACAGCACCACCTTAAGTTCCTGTGAAATACCCTTGTTGACGATACCTTCCGGTCAGGACCAGACTTGGAGGCAGGGGTATTACAGGGGAAAAAATTGACATAACTGAGGTCACAGAGATAAAATTATGATCACCTTGGAAGAATTTAGAACACAAAACAGATTAATGCTTTTTAAAACTTATTTATCATGACTAAGGGGACTTATAAAAAGCGTCCCTCAAACATGTGATTAGTAGGTATTCTCTCTAAATATCAGTCTGCTGTTATTTAAAATGACCAGCAAACACAAAGTTAACTACCGGTATTTCACAAGGTCCTTTCGTCAATCCCTTGTTTTAAGATAGCCAATTACATAACGGAGAAAAAGTTAGTTTGTATTTTGGTGCATTGAAGCTTAAAGTAAATAAAATTGTTTATTAATTTTTAGTAAAGCAGGAATTTGAAACTTAGCAAAAATGGCAGGAAAAAGTAATCAAAACCGAGCTACTTTAAAACACTGCATAGCAAATACATTTGTTTCAGAAAATTAAGAACACATTTGCTCCCCCATGTGATATTTACACATGTAGATTTTTCTTTATAAAATAATTTACATTTCCCTTAACTGAGTTTTGCTTCAGATTTTTCAAATCAGTGCCCCAAAAAACATGTTCTCAGATAACAATCAATCAGACGGTTGATTCTAGCTTTACCATTCTAGTGCTTGGAAGCTAAGCAATAGCCATGGGTGTTATGAGTGGAGAGATCTCCTTCCACTGCAGTATCGACCACTGCTTCAGTTACTAAGATGGCAATTTATTTTCACAGAGAAGTAAGCCTGTGGTATACCTTACAAATACATCTTAATTTGTTTGCGTATGATTTATGAAGAACAATGAGCAAGGCTAATCAATGCAAGTTTCTGTTTTCTTAAAATTTACACTTGCACAGAGCTAGAGCTGTCCATTTGAAAGCAGAGTATGCAATCATCCATCATTATCAAATGAAATATTTTACACACACACACACACACACACACACACACACACACACACACACAACCCCCCCACTATTGCAGACAAAGACAGTAACCTACGAAGTCTGCACTCCAACAGTTAGCCAACTACAATCAATATGAAGCCTACAGCCGAAAGAGCATTTTGAAAACCTTTGGAAACTTCATATTGATCAACTGCCATGTGTTGCATCCACTTTCTAACTGCTTTCATAGGTGTACTGGCACACAGTAAGCTCAAGTGTGCTCCCTAGAATCAGCTTTTGAATGCTCCCAGCACTAAATGGAATGTTCCACTCATTTCTCCTAGCAAATAACTTTGCTCTGGAATGCAAAATAAATGATTCAGAGAGCGGAAAGCAGAGACTACTTGAGGGTTGAGGGTTTAAGCAAACAAAACAAAACAAAACAAAACAAAACCTGGCATGCACAATGTAAAACAGATGTGTTGCAACAGGCTTTGGGGTGGAGAAGCCAGTTCACTCATGGTATGAGAATGCTCAGGAGGTGAATACCTAATTAATACAAGGCATTTGGTATAGTTTAAAGAGAGGTAATAAACTGCTTCCATCAGTATACATGACTGAACCTGTCATTCAGTCTGGAGGTACTGAGCAGCTTTTAAAGACTTGCTTACACAACCAAGGTTACCTGAAGTGGTTTGACAGGTAGTCCGTTCATAGTTACGTATTCTGAAGTTAACAATTCCTGCCTTCATGGCTAGCGAAGCCCAGTATATTTCAGCAATTTCTCACTGATCACTATCTCCTGAGTGCTCGAAGTGAATTAAAAATCCAGCCCCCCATGGAAAGCTAGAAGGTGAATAGAATGGGTTAGTCTTTACAGTGGACGCTCAGGTTGTGAATGTGATCTGTGCGGGAGGCACGTTCGCAACCCGCAGCATTCACAACCCGTGTCTGTGCATGCGCGGTCACGATTCAGTGCTTCTGCGCATGCGCAAAGTGCGATTTTAGTGCTTCTGCGCATGTGCGCGCTGAAACCCAGAAGTAACCCGTTCTGGAACTTTTGGGTTCGACACGGAGCGCAACCCCAAAAAAAACACAACCTGAAGCAGCTGTAACTCGAGGTATGACTGGAGAGAGAGAGAGAGAGAGAGAGAGACAGACAGACAGACAGACAGACAGACAGACTCCAATTACAGTCAAACCTCCGTTTACGTAACCCTCGGGATGCACAAGCAGCAAACCCAGAAGTATTTTACTGGGTTTTGCCATGTGCGCATGTGCAGAAGTGGTCCTCAGGTTGCGGAAACCTCGGGATCCAACCGGACCTCCGGAACGGATCCTGTCTGCAACCGGAGGTACCACTGTATTTGCATTTTCATTAGTCCAAAGAAGGGAGAGGAGTGAATCAAGAAACCATAATAACTCATGCACTCTTTCCCTAATTTTCAGCTCATTTCAGCTTTGGGTACGGTGAGCGAAGAACTCTTACCACCATGTTGACCACAGCTATCAGGATAGGATCAGCGTTCAAAATTCCCATTGTTCTAGGCACATTTTGCAACAGGGGATTTCATTAATGCAAGCAGTTTCTGAGCTCTGAGAGCAGGACTGCGCCTGAGATTTCAGATTAAAACGGCCACTGCTGGAACAAAAAAAGGACCTTTTTCTGCCTCCCCGCTTCCAGCCACTCTCTGAGGATTGGAGAAGGGACCCTCCTAAGTATATTAGGGGGACGGGCAGGGGAAGTATGGCTTTGTTTTTTGCAGTCTTAAGATGAGGACCAGACCATGTGAAAAAAATGTATGTAAGATTTTTAGCTGCAGTTCATTCATTTTCAGCTTTGTATTCTTGTTATAAAAAAGCGTGCTTGGACATTCCATTGTGGCGCCTATAACGTAGGTTTAAGGTCCCATTTAGCTCCTAGCTTACATATCTCAGTTTCTAATACTGGGATAGGATTTGTCTTAAGCAAATGCCTGTATGTAAATTTTAGCACCTTGCTTTCTGTTGTGATTTAGAACACACAACCAATACTTGGGTGGCCTATAGCCAGATTTATCCAGGAAGTCCCATCATTTGGTAAATGTTGAAGTCACCAACAACTGGAAAAGATATAAGATGATATCCAATGCTAGTCATACACTGACAAAGGCCCAGAAAGGCTCACCTGGTGCCTTCATTAAGTTTCTTTAGGAGGCAAGCAAAAACATTCCTTTTCTCCCAGGCCTTTGGCTAATTAAACAATCTACGTGGCCTTTTAAACTGTTTTTGTTTGTTATTATGGTATGCATTTTTGTGTTTTAATCTTGTAAACTGCCATGTTATCTTCAGATGAAGGGCAGTAAATAATTTTAATAAACAACA
Source organism: Zootoca vivipara (assembly GCF_963506605.1). NCBI lineage: Eukaryota > Metazoa > Chordata > Lepidosauria > Squamata > Lacertidae > Zootoca > Zootoca vivipara. The sequence goes on from NC_083285.1 coordinate 14,085,052, forward strand.
ACAGCCGCAGCAACAACACCTGACTTAAGTTAACTATGGTTCTATGCAAATAAGCCCTGGAATTTCTGCTACTAACTCTTGAGATTTCGTCCCTATAAGTACTCCCAATTATCCCATTTGCTATTATGAGACAACTACAGAGATACCCTTAAGTATTGCAGCCAAATGTGCTCATATACCATTTTTCTCCGAAAATAAGACACCGTCTTATATTTATTTTTCCTCAAAACAACAACAACAAAAACACACACACTATGGCTTATTTTCAGGAGATGTCTTATTTTTTTCCTCCTCCTCCTGCGGCCGGCATTGCTGCTGCGCCTATCACTATGTCTTATTTTCGGGACATGGCTTATATTCCTTGAATGCTTAAAAATCCTGCTATGGCTTATTTTATGGCTACGTCTTTTTTTTTTTTTTTTTTGAGAAACAGGGTATTACTTACCATGCAGTGCAGGAAAGATTACATCTAATGGCATTACTGAATGCATGCTCAAAAGCCACAATTGTGGAAAACAGATATATTCCATCTGTTATGTAGTCACCACAAACAAGTTTCAAACAACAACAAGATGTAACCGTGAGCAAAAAGTTGAAATATGCAGGAAGCAGCACAAGAGGTATTATAAATCAATATTATTGACTTACCTTTTCTTATTATTAAATCTACCAGTCCTCGCAGGACAAAGAAATATTGCTGAAGACAGCTTCTCTGTTGAGAAATGAACCGCTCAGAGAATTTACATGTTGCCTTTTCAAGATGGGAAGTTGAAGTAGTTTCTGGAGCGTAACCATTTTATTCAGGGTTTGTAGAAAACTGTCAAATTTGTGCTACTTTCTCTTTGGCCAGATAAAACTGCTCAATATTCTAATCCAGGGCCCAGATCACACTCTTTCAAATCCTCTATGTTCATTTAAAGCTTTCTTGACATATGCTTCAAAAAAGAAACAGCTTCCTCCTATATCTGTTAGGGATGGACAGATGATTCAACTTCTGGTCCATGTCAGTTTCACATGTCTTTATTCTTAAGTCCATTCTGACTCATATTTGCTTTAAAATGCAACGTGGGGGGGGGGGGAATCTGCACTGAAATTCACATTCCACTACCTATTTTCTATCAAAGTTTGTATTCTGTAAACCAGGCTTCCTTAACCTCAGCTCTCCAGATGTTTTTGGCCTACGACTTCCATGATCCCTAGCTAGCAGGACCAGTGGTCAGGGATGATGGGAATTGTAGTCGCAAAACATCTGGAGGGCCGAGGTTGAGGAAGCCTGCTGTAAACTTTTCATTTATAATCAAGCGGTATACAAATTACGTTAATTTACTAACTAAATTTAAATATGCACTTTGGTTGGCAGGAGGTGGGACCGAACAATGGGAGCTCACCCCGTCACGGGGATTCGAACTGCCGACCTTCTGATCGGCAAGCCCTAGGCTCAGTGGTTTAGACCTAGTTTTAATATCTATTGCTTGGATCCACTCTTTAAAACCAGGAGCAATGCTGGTTAAGTGTTGCCTCATTAATGCCTAATATAAGCCTATGCAGCATGTTATAATCCTTCTTCCTTTCTGAGAAATATTGGGCAGATTATTATCATTTTTTAAAAAAAGAGTATACTATGTTTCCTCCTTTTCTGAACTCATTTCCGGCCAAAGCAGATGTTTTCAGTAATAAGTTTCTTAATTGCTAGCTGCAGCATAAAATATAAATATGAAGTAATAGAGCTGGGACTAATCTCCCAATCACACATTTCATCTGCATTCCATTATGAACATAGGACCTACACAAATACTCTTCAGGGACAGATAATTAACCACCCTGCATGTCTGTGCCACAGATCTTGATGGATGCTTGGTAAATAATAAAGCAATGCAAGAGTTACATTGCTAATCAACACAAGGCTCAATCTAGTATATTCCTGCGTACAAGACTACTTTTTAACCCAGGAAAATCTTCTCAAAAGTCGGGGGTCGTCTTATACGCCGGGTCGTATTTCTTATACAGCGAGTATATCCCAAACTCTATATTTTAACTGGAAAAGCTGGGGGTCGTCTTATATCCCCAGTCGTCTTGTACGCCGGAATATATGGTAGTCTAGCATTCTGCCCAGATATCCCTGGGAAGCAGGAACAACTACAGATAGAACCTATATATCAGCACAGGTGATTTCCCACGTATGCGCATTCGACTTGCGCATGACCCCATATGTGTGCAGCACGAGGAAATAAATTTTAAAAATTGATTTAAACTGCAAAAATGGCAAACGCGGCCTGAAGAGAGTGTAGAATGTGCAAAAATGACACAAAAAAGAATAGGGGAAATAGCTAGCAACCCCAGGAGCCTTTGCATCAGAAATTCCAGGAGCCTTCGCACTAACATTTAAGGCTTGGAGAGTTGGAGTTTGAGAAAGAGGGTTTGGAGAGAGGGGTTGTGGTGGGGTTTTTTTTTTTTTTGGCAGAGTTTGACTTTTTAGATGGTGCTCCCAACTATACATGATTTCACGTGTATACATGCGGTACCCAGAAATGTAACCCCTGCGTAACTGGGGAGTCACCTGTATTCATACAGAGGCAGAAGCCAGGGACAAAAACAGTCAGTGGCTATCACAGTAAACTACCACCCATCATTATTAAGTAATATCTAATTATTTTTATAATTCAGCTACATGGGCCAGGGCATGGCCTGAGAGGACATGATGTTGTTACCTTTCTGAACCTACGCAAGGCTGGATCTGAACATAAGAACAGTCTGTTGGATTAGGTCAGTGGCCCATCTAGTCCACATCTATTTTCTCTGAGAAGCCTACAAGCAGGATCTGAGTGCAATAGCACTTAGGGATGAGAGACCACACCATTCAAAGTCTTATAAACACAAGGTGATCACTTCTGCATCTGACTCAAAAGTCGCTACTGATTTTATACCTGTTTAACAGCAACACCTTCACACACACAAAAAAGTCAAAATTATAATTCCCCCATTTTCTTCCCATGACTGTGATGGATATACAACAGATTAACTGGGAATGCAAATTGAAATAAAACTTTTGCTGGTATTGGATAAAGACAAGTATGCACCTTTGAAATAAACACAACAGTTGGATCTAATCATAATTAGATACACAGAGGTCTATGTTCACTTGGCTTAAAAGTATTCATTCCATTCAGGTATAATAGCTTCACACCCCTCTTCTTCTTCTTCTTCTTTTAAAAAAGGAAAGTTAAAAACTACTTTGAAGCACATCCGTGCTATTCTCACCTCTTTTATTCCACTCTCTTCCACTCAGTAAACAAGCGAACATGCCATGAAATTGCTTGGTTCCAAATTAACCCATCCATTTAGCTACTTCATAGTCACCCAAGCTTATTATGCTGCAACAGCAATAAAGCAAGGACTTAACTGTGGAATTCTAAAAATACATTCATTTGTTTACTCAAACTGAGCCATATGCTTGATCATTACCAAAGGCAATATCATTAAAAACAAATCTGCACTTCTCCTTTCAATAGTTAAACATAAAAAGGGGGGGGGGCTTTTAAAAATGGACCTGAACTTCAGATGTTAGTTAGGTGACTATTTGATTAAATAGTCCGTTATCCATCATCAAGAATACAGCAGTAAGTGTCCTACTATTAATTTCACAGTCTTTTTAGAAGACAAGTTCCCTATTCCATCCATTATACACGCTGCATTAAATGAATCTACCATAGATTGCATTAAGAGCTGAAGCGATGCTGACACGCCAAGAAGTAAATGAAAGACTTGTGTTATGATAAAGCGCCAAAAAAAAGGAAGAAGAGAGGACTGAAAGTTGAGAATTGTGGGGAAAGTAGGATAATGAGAGTCAGTAGCACCGTGCATACAGTTGTGTAACCCCAAACATCCAGTTAGAAGTGGCACAGAACACTACATATAAACACATGCAGTGATAAGTGAGTACCTGCTAAATCAGGGGTGGGAAACCTCCGGCCTTCAAGGTTGCTTTCCCCCAACCATGCCCACATGCCCCACACCAGGCAACAAATGTGAAACCAGGAGGCAGGTTGATCAGCTGAATGAAAATTTTTCTCCAATTCATGCAAAAAGCAGGCTTCAAGTCGCCACCTATCAGCTGATGGGCAGTGGCTTTAAGCTGGATGAAGCCGCACAACCAAATTCCCCATGAAGAACCTGACTGCTCAACCAACCCATGAAGCTACCACCCATTAGCTGATAGGTGGTGACTTCAAGCCTGCTGAACACCATGCATGCAGGGTTCGTGGCAGGCTCTGTGGAGTGTTTTGAAGTCCCAGTGATCGCAACCTAATGTCACTGTTAAGTCAGGTGGCTGGCAGGTGGCTGGCCCTGCCTACCTGCCAAATTTGGCACAGGAGGGAGGGATAGGGTAGATAAGAACCTGGCCCGCTAGTCAGATCAGGTTTCCCACCTCTGTGCTAATGGTGGTGCTGTGGTCTAAACCACTGAGCCACTTCAGCCTGCTGATCAGAAGGTCAGTGGTTCGAATCCCCGCAACGAGGTGAGCTCCCGTTTCTTTGTCCCAGCTCCTGCCAACCTAGCAGTTCGAAAGCACACCAGCGCAAGTAGATAAATAGGTACCACTGTGGCGGGAAGGTAAACAGTGTTTTCGTGTGTTCTTGTTTCCGTCACGGTGTTCCATTGCGCCAGAAATGGTTTAGTCATGCTGGCCACATGACCTGGAAAGCTGTCTGCGGACAAACGCAAGCTCCCTCGGCCTGAAAGTGAGATGAGCATTGCAACCCCATAACCCCGTCCAAGGGTCTTTTATCTTTTCCCTTTAATGGAAAGCAGGTATCAGCATCATTAGTCCAATGGATGGATAACCAGTAGTTACCTATATAAGTTACAGATATGAAGAAAAAACTCTTGTGGTCTTTTCTGATGTATAAGCGGGTAACAGTGTAACTGAAGCTACCAGTCTCTACTGCAAATATCCATTTCTCATTTATTGATTCAAAACTAAGCAGTGTTAACAGTTGCTCAACAACTCTTAGGGTGAAGGAAAACACAAGTCTCAGGGCTGAGCAGGTAAATCCACTCCTCACTGCAATCTAGGATATAAGTGCTAATATCAGCCTTACTGATACTCAACAACTCACAGTTCAATCCAGATAAAGGTAAAGGTAAAGGGACCCCTGACCATTAGGTCCAGTCGTGACCGACTCTGGGGTTGCGCGCTCATCTCACATTATTGGCCGAGGGAGCCGGCGTACAGCTTCCAGGTCATGTGGCCAGCATGACAAAGCCGCTTCTGGCGAACCAGAGCAGCACACAGAAACGCCGTTTACCTTCCCGCTGTAGCGGTTCCTATTTATCTACTTGCACTTTGACGTGCTTTCAAACTGCTAGGTTGGCAGGAGCTGGGACCAAGCAACGGGAGCTCACCCCGTTGCAGGGATTCGAACCGCCGACCTTCTGATCAGCAAGTCCTAGGCTCTGTGGTTTAACCCACAGCACTAAGCATTGCTAAAAACATTGCTTAGGCAGGTAGCCCATATAGGTGGGCTGGAAACAATACTGATAAAATTTTGTATTTATCTCCAAATCTGACTTGTAGTCAAGGAAATAATAATAAAAAGTCAGGCAAGTGTTAGCCTTACTTAGTTATTAAAAATAATAATTTGGGAATACATTTACTTTACTTTATTTATATTATACTGTGAGGGAATTGGATTGTTTATATAGGGGGGAAATTTGGAGATTACGGAGTTAATTTGCTTCCTGGAGCTAATTTTGCCTGGAAGGTAAGCTCCTCAGGAGTGTTAAAAATAATGAGGTAAAAAGTGGATTGTGGGCAGTGTGGGCTGTAGAGAAGATTAAGACAAAAGCAACCTTTTTGTTGTTTAGTTTGCAGTTTGAGCTATTTTTAAAATGTACTTCAGGATACAGGTGTAGCTCAAACCATCAGTTGTGAAGATGGCTTCTTTGAACAGGCAATAGTTAAGGTTAATCACTGTTTAGGGTTTGAACATGGGTCATAGGTCGTTGGACATAGGTCACTATGTTTGTCGTTCAAAGCACTGTAAGAGCCCAGAGGCATAGTTTCAGTATTTTGGGGCGGGGTTCTTTGTTGTGTTTTTGTACCACGTACAGACTTTTTTTTTTTGCTAATGTGTTTATGGTTGTACTTTGTGTGAACTTAAGAAATTTTGCTACCTAAATTATTAAAATGAAATCACGGAATTGTAAAGTTGGAAGGGAATATGCAGCTGTCCCATACAGGGAATCAAACCTGCCACCTAACCCAGACATAAGCAAACTCCGGCCCTCCAGATGCTTTGGGACTACAACTCCCATGATCCCTACCAAACAGGACCAGTGGTCAGGGATGATGGGAATTGTAATCACGAAACATCTGGAGGGCCGAGTTTGCCTATGCCTGGTCTAACCAACTGAGCCATGCAATCTAATGACTGAATGAACGGATACAGAGCTGTTTATTATGGGGATCAGACACATGGAAACACACACAGGAAAATGGGAAGAACTCAGGCTTGGGGAAGGAGGGAAGGTGGACTGCTAACTGATTGACGCAAGAGCCTATGAACTCAACTCAACTCAAAATGCCATTGCTAAACTCGTCATTCTGCCCCTGTTGCTCTCTTCACAGCGTGCAGTATGACGAGTTACATCATCGATTTGTACATGTACAAATGTATATTTGTGCATACATGCATTTCGTAAGAGGCTTCTACTAGTATTTGTATATACTCGGTTTAAGAACAGTCTGGTTTAAGAACGATTTGGTTTAAAACTCTGCAAGACCTGGAATAGTGTCCCAGTTTGAGAACTTTAGTGTCCTCAGACTAAGAACGGAATCCGAACGGTGGAAGGGCACCGGCGGTGGAAGGCCTCATTAGGGAAAGCGTGCCTCGGTTTAAAAACGGTTTCGGTTTAAGAACGGACTTCTGGAATGGATTAAGTTCATAAACTGAGGTACCACTGTACTTATATGCTCAGTTGCAGAGCGCACAGCTTGCAGGCAAGAGGTCCCATCCCCAGGTAAAATGGTCAAAAAAGCAAGTCAAAGACTCCGGGGAGCTGCTTCCAGGGCACTCTGGGCTACATGGACCAAAAGTGGGATTAGATATAAGCCCCCAAGTCCCTGCTGGTTTTAACAAAGGACTGAGAGCGAGAGCAAGTTCAGGGTGAAAAGTATTTTCCTAAAACTGACTTTCCAGTATAATGCTTGGCGTAAGAACTTAGGCAGTAAACTTTCCGGTGCGTTTTAGTTAACATTTTACTCATCCTATATAATAATGTCCCTGTGTCCCTGCGTCCAGTTGTCCCGTGTGTCCCTGGGGTACTGCGCATGTGCCCCAGGGATACAGGGATTGGACAGCAGAGACTGCGCGCGCGCACTCTCCCCCCCTGCCTCCTCCAACCGCCGCTCCCGCCGGACACTGCCTCACGTCAGGGAAGCGAGGGTGGAGGCCGGCGAAGGCCTCCTCACAACCCTCCCTGGCCCGTGAGAGGAGCAGCGGTTGGAGGAGGCGGGGGGGAGAGTGCACGCGTCCTTCCTGTCGGCAGCTGGGGGAGAGGAAGGAAGGAGGAGAAAGCGCTCCTCCGTTCCTGTCCCCCTGCCGCCGACAGCAAGGACGGGTCCCAGGGTTCGGAGAAGCGCTGCACAAGCGCTTCTCCGAACCGTGGGATGTCTGCTTCCTGTCGGCGGCTGCGGGAGAGGAACGGAGGAGGAGAAAGCAGCGCTTTCTCCTCCTTCGTTCCTGTCCCCCTGCCGCCGACAGCAAGGACAGGTCCCAGAGTTCGGAGAAGCGCTGCGCAAGCGCTTCTCCAAACCCTGGGAGTTCTGCTTCCTGTCGGCGGCTGCGGGAGAGGAACGGAGGAGGAGAAAGCAGCGCTTTCTCCTCCTCCGTTCCTGTCCCCCTGCTGCCGACAGCAATGACAGGTCCCAGGGTTCGGAGAAGCGCTGCACAAGCGCTTCTCCGAACCCTGGGAGGTCTCCTTGCTGTCGGCGGCTGCGGGAGAGGAACGGAGGAGGAGAAAGCAGCGCTTTCGCCTCCTCCGTTCCTGTCCCCTTGCCGCTGACAGCAATGACAGGTCCCAGGGTTCGGAGAAGCGCTGCGCAAGCGCTTCTCCGAACCCCAGGATTTTCTAGAGCCCGTTATTGAACGGGCTGAAATACACTAGTTCTTGCTATAAAGAGGTGGGCAAAAATGCCATTTAGCAGACTGCTTTTATAAACTCTGAAATCTCTTGCAGATGGTTCCCTCTTCCTTGTTTGAGTCTCTGAGAGACTCATCTTTTCTAGCTACACCAGCTGTTAATGAGACCATGGGTCAATCCACCTCCTGAGCGCTGTTATCGATGAAACTTGGTTTGACATTTATCATAAAAAATGTTGGACATTTTAAACACCATAATGAACTGGCACAGTAGGGCAGACGATTTCATTTAAGTTAAAAGAACTTGCAATTTAATGCACTACAATGTTGCAGGAAAAATTAGTGCTCCGGGTTTCTTTTTCTCTCACAGCTAGGCTAATGAAAGCAGCATGCAAGAAAACAAAATAAGGAGGCTGGGAAATGGAATAAAAAGGAAACTCCTTTTGAGAATCCCGCAGTGGGGCGATCACTCCACTTGCTGACAGAACTTAGTGGAATAATATTTTTTCACATGCTTGTTTTGACTGCTTATTTCACACGAGGGAACCTATTAGTAGGATATGACTAAGCAAGAAAGTAAGCTAATTCCTCACTATGCATATTTCATTATACACAATTGTCCACATTTTGAATATATGAAAGCTGCGTAACTGCCAAGTATTGTTATTAATAATGCTGATTTGGATAAGTGCACCCACTTTAAGTTTAATCAGGGTAACCAGCAAATCGCTATGAAAATGGGCTCACTAGAGAACATAATGCAGAGAGGCCTATAAGTAAGTAAGCACTACATTAACATCATGGCTGTACTCAGGGGTTTTAGTTGTGATGGCGCTTGAACACGGCTGGAGTTTAAAGAACAGGAAGTTTGAATACCACCTTTTTCATGATTTGTTTCCCTGCGGAGGTTTATTGTAATTACAATTTTCGAGCCAATGTAAAGCAACAAGCAATCAAACATTTTTTTTAAAAGGATAAGTTTGATACTGAAGGGAGTTTAAACTGCTTTAGCCATCTGAAGAGGGAAGACAAACTGGGCTGCCAACTACAATGCAGAATCTCCAGGAAAAGCTTCGATTAAGCAGGTTCAAGAATTATGTTACAATGTGGAAGACAAAGAATGAACCATTAATGACGCAGAATATATTCATAAGTGGTTTGAAGGTCACTTTCTTCCCATACAGGAATAACTCATCCTAGTACTTTCCACAAAGAGGTCTGGATATCACTCTCACGATAAAGTTTTGAATGCTGGTAGTATGCATTTCTTAGGATTACAAATCACACTGCATATCATACAAAGAAAGAAGAGTTCTTCCACGTCAGAAAACAGAAGTTCGACTAAAAAAAGAGCACGTTTTTTTCTTGAGCCAAGAAAGCCTTGCCCCCTAAGTTCCACAACTAACAGTGGCAGACCATGAGAACAGGGTGCATGAGTGGCAGGAAATCTTGGCGAAACAATTCTCAAATGTATGTCCAGTTGTATTTGTCTTAGGCAGTGTTATGGGTTGGCTGACATGGCTGCGCCAAATGATCTGTTAATATTTTATTTGTTGATTACAGTTCTATCCCATCTCTCCTCCAGAGGCCTCTAAGGTGGCATGCATGGTTCCTTTCCCTCATAGCACATAAATTTTTGAAATACAGTAAATGTTTATTAAGGTTCATAGAAAAAAATACAAAACTTAGTATCCTTTCCCTTTTTAAAAAACCAAACCAAGACTTTTATATAGATATAATAAAAACAGAAAGGGGACGGGTAGAGAAATAAAGAAGGAAAAATAAATTTAAAAAAGAATAGGACAGAGGTTAATAAGGAAAGATAGAAAAATAAAATCCGGAAAGTAAAGAACGTCCGATTCTTCATCTGTCGGCTATATAAAAGCAATATTCACTTAGTCCAATCCAATATAACACCCCACAAAGCCTCTTTCTATAAACAAACATTATCTTCTATCCTCAAATCCAGGTGTCATTATTTATTTTTCAGGCAAAAAAATTTTTCTCATAGCATACGGTGAGGCAGGTCAGGCTGAGAGATCATGAGTAGCTGAAAGTCAGCAATGGTTTAGTGGGGATTTGAACCCTTGTCTTCGAGGCTCTTGACTGACACCTCACTAGATTCATTTCTTTTTTGATAATCAATAACCATTTTATCTTTTCTTTTCATTCTCTTAAGTTTTCTTCCTTTAAAAAACAACAACACCCCTGCAGAAACGTTTATCATGTTGAATGCTAACTAGGATGAGTGAATAACCCCACTGATTAAAAACCAAACCTTGTCTGTCCCCAAACTCAAATTGCTACAGGTGTCTCCTCCCCGCTCTTTATTATAGCTGCATCAGTTTCCAGCATCCCTACAGCTTCAGCAAACATCTTTTGAGCAACCAGAGGGAACAAAGGAATCCCTTCATCTATCTCAAACAGAACACCTCATGACAACAAACTGCATTAGCTCAGGAGGGAAAATTAATCCTATGAAAGGGGCCTCCTCGTTTTGAGCAACCTTAATTAGAGCCTTCCTGGTCTGTAAAAAGAAGCAATTTTGCAAGATCAATACCATTTTCAGTTCACTATAATGAGTGTAACACAAACAACAAATGTGGCACACACCACTTTATGTATGTCAGGGGCCATGTTGAGTCAAGTAATTTCAAGGTTAAATTAGGCTGACATTGGAAGACATATTCGTCTGCTTTTATGTGATCCCTAATGTAAAGAAACAACCGAAAAACCTATTGAATCTTCCCTGCTGATAGGCAAATTGGTTGGCGGAATAATTTGTCACCCAACTGTTCAGTATTCTTCTTGTGAGGACAGTAAAGGAACTTTGGTTCACAATGAAGAAGCAGAACGAAACCTGTGCACTCCTCTATTTAAATCTATCAAGCTTTCCCATGCAATGTGGGCCGAGCTACCCCAACTATCACAATGGGTTTATTATATAACCAAAGGTGCCCCACAGGAATTTGCATGAATCTTAGAAGCAATTTCCAGAGTTTATCACATTTTTAAAAATAGTGCTCGTGCCAGGCCACATGTGAGTGTGTTTGGATGATTGCATCTCAGCTTAAGGAGATGAAATACAAGCTTTTTGGGCATGTGCATAAATTCTTTACCTGAGCCAGCAAACAAAACAGGAAGGCTTCTATTAACTACAGTTTCCCATTTTGTCAAAACTGTGGCTTGCAGATTGGGGACAAGCCAGGATATTAACCCAGCCGCCGCCGCCCGTCACACAGCGGGGATAGGCCGAGGCTTCTCAAGCCCCGTCCCATCCCCGCTGTATCCATTCCCTCAAGCCAAAGCGTGCTGGTGCAGGGACTTTTCGCCGGCTGCCTTCCCCAAACCAAGAGAGCAAGCTCCACCGCCGCCAGTCCCCTGGAGCCCATAGGAACGCATTGATTAAGTTCCAATGCATTCCTATAGGAAACCACAACTCACTAGACGAAAAATTCGTTACACAAATTGACCTGTGGAACGAATTAAATTCGTCTAGCGAGGCACCACTGTACTAACAGAATTAAAGCACAACTGGTTTGCTGGAGCTAGTTAACGTTCAGGTCAATAGTTTTATTCTGGGACTTCTGGATCAGATTCCCTTTCTAATGTGTGCTAATTAAGCAAAAAATAACTTTCTCTTAAAAAAGAGTAAGGATTTGAATAAAGGGGCAGGAAAGATTAAAAGTGAGGCTTAAAAATATTCATACCCTGGGCAAATGTGCATTAAGAGAGACCAGCAATTATTCCAGAATATTATTTGGGCGGACAGGGAATTTTAGACTCAATATATTTTTGTACTGTGTTGTGAAACAAAACGCCTGAATTAATCTTTCAAGGATAGTAGTCTACAGAGAAGTCTCAGATTTCAATGACTTTTTGAAGTTAGGTTTCTATAATCACCACTGTGTATAAATATTTGATAGCACCACTTAATACATATGTGGTTTTCAGCTTATTGTAAGTTAGAGAACAATGTGTATAGGAAGTAACCTTGGAAGTAGAGATAACTTTGGCATGGACTGTCTTGAGCAACATGCCTCAGAAAGCTTTTCTTTTTTCTTTTTCATTTAAGGAAGATCAGCTTGTGAATGTTATGGGTCTACAAACATGCGGTCGAACTGGAAAAACACCTATCATGACCTCTCTCTCCATTTAGCAGATACTAGTATATAGCTAGTAAAAACATAAATGAATCAAAAGGAAGTACAGAGGCTCTTGCAAAATGCTATAACCCATTCTGGGACATCTGGGACAAGCTGAACATTGGAAGATTCTTCCTTTTCACATAGCACATAATTAAACCATAGAACTCACCCCCATAGAACTTGGTGATGGCCACCAACCTAGATGGCTTTAAAAGACGATTAGACTCTCTCTCTCTCTCTCTCTCTCTCTCTCTCTGTGTGTGTGTGTGTGTGTGTGTGTGTGTGTGTGTGGAATAAGGCTATCAGTAGCTACTAGCCATGATGGCTCTCCTATGCCTCCATGATCGGTGGAAGTATGTTTCTAAATACCAATGGCTGGAAACCACAGGAAGGGATCGTGCTCTTGTGCTCAATCTCTGCTTGTGGGTTTCCCACAGGTACCTAGTTGGTCACTGTGAGAACAGTGAGCTGATCTAGTGAGCCACTGGCTGATCTAGTAAGTTGCTCCAATGTTCGCTTTCCAGCTTTTCGCTTTCTTCCTGTGTGACTTAGGGCAAGGGCTTGCCCATCACCTATCTCCTTGGCCTTTGAGACATGCCAGCAACAACTACTGCTATCTGAATTTACAGAATTCCTTGTCACCAGTCATTTCTGAACAGAAATCAAAACAGCATTAAAAGAACCTGGTGCCTTTGTGATACTTAGCTCCCAGTTATTTGGGGAAATGTATACTACTAGAGGCCGACATCCCTGCTCATGTTGCCCCCCCCCAACCACTCACCCCCTTGCCAACATCCTCCCTTTACATTTCACTCAAATGCCCACATTCTTTCACCCTCCCAACCTCTCGCAGCTTCTTTAGCTCCCTGCCTACTCCAACCCCTTCCACTGCCACTCCCCATCCCCGTATAACTCTCCCCAAAAAATCCACACCCCAACACAGTTCATCCCAATCCCAAAATCCCACTGCCACCATTTTGAACAGAGCAGAGGGGGGTGAAGAGGAAAGAGTGTCTTTCTCTTTTGCTTCACTTGCTATTCTTACGTTGGGAGTTTGCCTGGCCATAATACCGCAGCGTGACTTTTTTCTTACAAAAATATTTTTTTTACATTTAGATATGCAAAGCATGCATAACTATTTGGATAAGATGTGAAGTCATGGAACTTCTTTATAATTTTTGGCAGGTGACAACAGATCTTTGTACTTTATTTATATGTACTTTATTTCCCAGGGTACCCAAATGTGTATTCAATCTCACACTAGGACTTTAAATGGCAGGCAGAAATTGATCTTTCCTTTCCTTTTGCTAACGCTCACAGGCATCTCACAGTACTCAGGCGACTGGAACAATCTAAATGCCTCCCAAGAACAATCTGGCTTACCTCTGAAAACCGGTCCAACATTTCTACCTGCAAGGGTCTAATACATAGCGGTGAATCAACCTTTCACAACAAGCCAGTGTAATTAAAAACCACCATTTGTGGCACATGACAAGTATGTACACATTCACCACATTTGTTTTATGGAAACAGCATTTTCACGGCACTGATATATTAAAGGCCACGCTACTTGAGTTTAGCAAACACTTAACACAAAGCAGCTCATCTGGGAACAGAACAGGAGCTAAGACAAATAAGCATGAGTATGAACTACTCTAAGGAGAAATATATAATCCAACTCAAAACAGGTTCCAGCAAGCACAGACCTTATCATTTCCCTGTGTCCTTTTGAAACTACTTTTTAGAAAGAATAGAATACCTGGTATATATTCACTTCAGTGTACTTACTACAACTGTCCTTTGCGAGGGAGCGTACACAAGTATGAACAGTTAAAGGTAAAGGTAAAGGGACCCCTGACCATTAGGTCCAGTCGTGACCGACTCTGGGGTTGCGCGCTCATCTCGCATTATTGGCCGAGGGAGCCGGCGTATAGCTTCCAGGTCATGTGGCCAGCATGACAAAGCCACTTCTGGCGAACCAGAGCAGCACACGGAAACGTCGTTTACCTTCCCGCTGTAGTGGCTCCTATTTATCTACTTACATTTTGACGTGCTTTCGAACTGCTAGGTTGGCAGGAGCTGGGACCGAGCAACGGGAGCTCACCCCGTCACAGGGATTCGAACCGCTGACCTTCTGATCAGCAAGCCCTAGGCTCAGTGGTTTAACCCACAGCGCCACCTATCTGCTCCCTTGCAGGACATCTCCGGGAGAAGAAAAGGCTATGGAATAAGCCCTACACAAACCCAGAGTGAAGCCCCTAAGATGGTTAGATGTCTTCTTGAACTCCTCCCTCCTGCACCTCAGCTGGTGCCAAATGTATTGCTCTGCTTTCCTTTGGGCCACATCAGCGAGGCTGAGGTGGGTGGGTGGGGTCTTGTTGTCTGGGCGCAGGCACTGTGATTTCCCCCAGGGGTTTCCCCTGGAGGCAAAGTCCATTGTCAATAGATCGGATATAGGCAGTCTCTCTATGTTATGTCCATAGGAAAGTTAATTATGTGCAGGGAACTGTATGTCACATGTCGATAATATATAAGTGCAACTATTGCATTGCCATGTACACATACATTTTTGAAAGGAAAGTTTTCAAGCATTCAAGTCATTCATTAATCTGCTTCTTGCATTTGCACAATTTCCTACATGGAAATCACTTCCACATAGAAAATGTGGCGTTTTTTTTGTTTTGTTTTTTGAAGTGGCCCTCAGCCTTAACCCATAACTCTGGTAGCATGCATTGGATTCCACTCCACTAAGATTTACAGTGGTACCTCGGGTTACAAACAGTTCGGGTTACAGACTCTGTTAACCCAGAAGTAGTACCTTGGGTTAAGAACTTTACCCCAGGATGAGAACAGAAATTGCATGCTGGCAGCGCAGCGGCAGCAGGAGGCCCCATTAGCTAAAGTTGTACCTCAGGTTAACAACAGTTTTTGGTTAAGAATAGACCTCCGCCGGAATGAATTAAGTTTGTAACCGGAGGTACCACTGTACTCAGAGCAAATCCACTGAAATTAATGAACATGCCTATGGAAGAACAATTAATTTTAAGCAGGCCCACTCTTGAGTAAAACTTTATTGAATGCTGCTCACAATTCCTGCCCAAAGTAAACTAAGATGAAGGTAAACTAAGGATGCGATTTGATACAATTTGATGGTGTTATTGTTTTATAGAGGTTATTGTTCTTGCTTGTTACTATGTTATGTATTTTTGTGTTTTTATATTATAAACACGGGTGGTGCTGTGGATTAAACTACAGAGCCTATGGCTTGCTGATCAGAAGGTTGTCGGTTCGAATCCCCGCAACGGGGTGAGCTCCTGTTGCTCGGTCCCTGCTCCTGCCCAGTTCGAAAGCACATCAAAGTGCAAGTAGATAAATAGGTACCACTCTGGCAGGAAGGTAAACGGCATTTCCGTGCGCTGCTCTGGTTCACCAGAAGTGGCTTAGTCATGCTGGCCACATGACCCGGAAGCTGTACGCCGGCTCCCTTGGCCAATAGAGCGAGATGAGCGCGCAACCCCAGAGTCGGTCATGACTAGACCTAATGGTCAGGGGTCCCTTTACCTTTACCTTTATATTATAAACCACCTTGTCATCCTTGGGTGAAGGGCAGTCTAGAAATTTTAAAAAGCAACAGCAGCAGCAGCTACTAAAATTGCATGTCAAAAATATATTATTCTATAAGCTATGTTCTCTTATTGCATTATGAAGTTATCATTTGGCAAAGCCTAGGGTTTCAAGAGGTAAGCTAAGTTCCCAACGTACGTAGTTCTGGATTTATTTATTTTAAAAATCACTATACAAGTGAAATAAATCTATAATATCAAAGTGCTGAGATACACAGCAACAACCGATGACCATATCAGGACCCCTGGTGATTTTCATAGTTGAGGTTTTAATCAATTTACAGCATTGTGCTGATGACTATAATGGCACTACAGTTGACTTGGGTTCCATAGTTAGGCTCCAGGAATTGTGCAAAAAGCTGAAATCACGTATAGCCAGAACTCCCACGTGTTTTCCACCTGACTTACAGTACTGAGCTCTGGGAGGCTGCTGTGAGATCTTGTGGTAGCCTTCTGGAGCTCTTAAGCATTCTGCCTTGTCTGCATTTAATTTGTGCAATTGTATGCTGGTCAGCCACCAAGCACATAAAGCTGTGATCCTGCAAGTCAAATGTGCAAAGTTCTTACTCAGATACTGCCTGAAGATTCATTCATTGCTTTATGTGAAAAGTTTTAGGTTTTTTTTAAGAAAAACCATGCAGTATTTATGGCCATATGTGCAATGCTCTTATCTCACTACATGTGTTTTTAAGAGTCCTTGACAGCATCAGGAGTTGCCTTGAGGCAAATAAGTTCAACAGTTACTAGTTTTAGTTACTAAGCTGCAGCATTCAGATGAAATATAATAGGAAGACATCTCAAGAAAAGTTAATTTTGGTCCTAAGCGAACAGAGCTATCAGGTCTGCAAATTGTTAGTTGATGCATAATTAATTCTAAACTTATAACTACATTGCCGTCATAGAAGTCTTCTCTGTGAAGGGAGATTGGAAAGATAATGAAAACGTTTATCTTAGAAGCAGTGAATGAAATGGGAAACAATAAAACTATAAAAGCAGTACCGGAAAGCACTACACCATCTTGCCCAACACCAACTGCAGAACTAAATCAATTACATGATTTGATATAAATCATTAAACTATTTGCTTCCTTAAACTAATGGGAGTGAGCGGTGTTCTTAATGAATGTGGCTTCCATTTGAATTATGACAGCTTAATATATTGTTATATTCACAAAGCCAATACAGTTTAATTTAGCTCTCAGAAATGTGGATTCTGGTTTCTATTTTCAATAAGTTAAGTAAATCTTCAATTACCAAGAGATCTGCTCCTCACCTTGATTTAGATAGTTCATACAGTATGAGATAGAGATTTTACTGGCCAAGTAAATCAGCCTAATTTTTAATTGTGCATGGCAATTTCTTTACATTTATATAGGACTTCCAAGTGCTTAACTTGCATTACCTTCTTGAATTCTTTACCATAACACAACAAGGTGGTTTGATATTAAGGCTATCTATTGAGTTCATAATCAAGGTGAGATCAAACTAGTGACTTTACTGGTTGTTAGTGCAACCTCTTTGCTGCTGTGCTATGCCCGTTCTTACACCAAGGCTGCAGTCCAAAATGATTGCTTGGGAGTAAGGCCCTTTGAGCTTAGTGGAACTTACTCCTTAGCAAATAGTGGTGGTGGTGATGATGATGGTGATAATAATTTATTTATTCCCTGCCCATCTGATATGATTCTGCTATTGTATTTTTTGTGCTGTAAGGTTCCGTAGGTATCAAACCACTGGTATAAGAAATACAAACGTTACTTGTTTAGACCACAGAAGGACAAGATTCCCTCCGTTGAAGATGATATGGCAGAGGCCACACAGAGAACTTTTTCAAGCCAGAGCCAATGATAAGAAAATCTTTGTTATTTACAGTCTGAACTAGTTCAACTACTATTGGGTGCACATGTTTCATATACTCTCCTCGCCTGAAATAGAATTGTTTCCTAAAACTGGAATTACAACGCTGCCTGCTGGATCAAAGAAGCTTCCACTTTATTTTTCCCAATTAACCACTTTTTAAACATTTTGTCATTCCTAAACTTCAGTTAATCTTACCTATGGTTAGGAAAAAGCAGCCAGCTTTGTAAAGAAACTGGATTGCTTCCGCTAACATAGTTAAGACTAGCAGCAGTTTATCTAGATGACGCAGCGAACTACAGTTAGTTTAAAATAGAAGTGAAAGGTTCTAAACTCTTCCTCACGACCTCACTGGAGGAAGAGTGGGTTAGCACTTGAGCCTAAAGCTCACCAGTTGATCCTCCTAATACTAACTCAGGGTGGCTACCCTGAGGAACTATGAAGTTGTTAGACTCCAACTCCCATCAGTCCAACCCTGCTTTGTCTATTGACAGGGATTATAGCAGTCAAGTAATGTATGGAAGGCCACAGGTTAGCCCTCTTTCCAATAAACCGTGGTATAGTGTTGCACCCTAGTGCAGGCATTGGCAACCTTGGCTCTCCAGATGTTTTGGAACTACAACTCCCATGATCCCTGACCACTGGCCCTGTTAGCTAGGGATCATGGGAGTTGTAGTTCCAAAACACCTGGAGAGCCAAGGTTGCCTATGCCTGCCCTAGTGCAACCAGTGTTAACGCAGTAAGGCAAAGTGATTAAGAGTTTCAGTGGGGTCCTCCAGATGTTGTTGGACTCCAACTCCCATCGGTCCCAGCTGACATGGCCAATGGTCAGGGATGATGGGAGTTGTAGTCCAATAGCATGTGGAGGGCACCACGCTGGCTATCCCAGAGCTACAGCTTTAGAGAAAAGGGGGAGAAGAATAAAGCTTTTATGCAATGCCGCCCCCCAATATAACTTTACTCTTTTCTCCTTCACAATCATGTTATAACTTTACTCTTTTCTCCTTCACAATCGTGTTTTGAAATCTCCACATTTTGCATCAGAACCAGTCTTGTAACTGGCACCAAACTGAATCATCAGTGAGTGAATCAGAGGCAGCTGAGCAAGAATCACTGTTTATTTCTAGAGTTGCTGATTTTTGAGAACTAAAAGAAGAGAACATTCATTAGAAGCGGATTGCAAATATTGTGAAATATGACCACTTGGTTTGCTAATAGAAAAACTGAAGTCCAAGTTCCCTGACCATCATAAGCTTGAGGGCGCTCAGAGATCCTTTGAGAGTTCACTTTATTTTTGATGCCCCCGTGACGAGAGGGTCGTAATTATTTTTTGTGGTAAGCTGCTCCAAGAATCCTAGCTGGCTGGAAGAAGCAAGTTGCAAATGATTTATAAATGAATTACCATACAAAAAAATGTTTTGAAGCTACTATTACCTGGCTGAGGCTTGGAGCAGAGGTGGACTAATAAATGAAACATTAATTATAGGCATTCAGTGAAAGAAAAATGGAACTGATAGGGTTGCCAGACTCAATAGAGGACAGGACTTCAGTGCCTTTAATTGCCCTGCTCTCTTTTGAGTCTGGAAACCTTAAAGAGAAACCAGCAGACCCTTTGTTTAATTTCCAAGCAAAGGGTCTGCTGGTTTCTCTTTAAGGTTTCCAGACTCAAAAGAGAGCAGGGCAATTAAAGGCACAGCAGTCCTGTCCTCTATTGAGTCTGGTAACCCTAGGAACTGAGTGAAGATCTGTAACACCCGGTGCTTTGACTGTCCAAATAATTTTGCAAAGATTCTCTCAGTAACCCTTACATTAACCTAGTAAGGGTATCTTGTCTTGTGGGCACTTGAGGATTGCAGGGGAAGCAAGTAGTATCTGGTGAAGTCAAGTCAAGTCCGGTGGAGTTTTTTCAATGTAAGCAAGGGCAAGTTGTGTCAGGTAAGGCCAGACAAGCAGATGAAGTCAAGTCAAAAGCTCTCTTCTACAGAGGGCAGACAAAAATGGGACCTTGGACGGATCCAAGTGAACTTTGCTACCGGAAAGTTCTCTATGGTAGCTATAGGATCTCAAGAAGTTGCTAAATCCAACTGCGACCTCATACAGGCCAACAAGACCCATAGTTTGTGCTAGACTCTACCTCCTACTCCACAGTGGAGCTGGTTGTGTTGTAAAAAGGCCTTTGCCTGATTTGACAGTCTTTGGCAACTAAAGGGCTGGGTAGGCAGAGGTTATGTAGGGGACATACTCTGAGCTCAAAAATGGCTGCCATGGGCACCTTACTGGTGAGTGGCGTCATACAAGCACACACAAAAGCCCTGCTAGTACAGCTGTACAGTCATACCTCGGTTTAAGTACCCTTCGTTTTGAGTACTTTCAGTTTAAGTACTCCGCGGACCCGTCTGGAATGGATTAATCCACTTTCCATTACTTTCAATGGGAAAGTTCGCTTCAGGTTAAGTACACTTCAGTTTCAGTACTCTGCGGACCGTTTGGAAATTACTTTCAATGGGAAAGTTTGCTTCAGGTTAAGTACGGACTCATTACACTCATACCTTGGGTTAAGTACACTTCAGGTTGAGTACTTCGCAGACCTGTCTGGAATGGATTAATCCACTTTCCATTACGCTTCAGGTTAAGTACAGACTTCCGGAACCAATTGTGCCCTTAAACCGAGGTATCACTGTACTCTCCAATTTACTGCAGTAATTCCCATGCTGTGTGCAATGGTGAACTCCTCTGATAGCAGATAATTCTGCACTGGGAATGATTGAATGATCCAATCATTACTAGACAAAGCAATGCAGCAGAATTTACCTGTCCCCGGCACAAGCTGATCTGAAGGAAGGGGAAAGCAGTGAATCATCAAGAGGCACAGCCACCGCCTCATTTGTGGGTGAATACTTTGGGCTCACAGGAGCCTTTAATTAGGGAGTTTAAATGTTTGCAGCATATTAGCGGTTTTCTCGGTTTCCACATTGACTGCTATACACATTACATTGTCAAACAATGAATATACATAAAAAGTGTGCAAAGCTTTTCTATTCTTATCTTGGAACACATGCCATTGTCTGATTCATGGGTCACATGTGTACCAGTCTCGTTTCCTCCACCTCCTTTTTTTTCTTTTTGGAAGAAGGGAAAGGAAATTGAACCCTGCAATCTTGTCATCATACTGCCAGTGACTTAATGGCCGTTACTGTGAAGAGATTCTTTATGTGATGTATTAAAGAAAAAAAGTCAGGGTATCATTGGGTGCTTTCAAGGATAATGATGTACTTGCACCCTGCAATTAAATCAGTACAAGTGTGCAGTTATAATACTAGATTCAGCTGCAACCTTTCAGTCACATGAATGTGGCTGAAATCCCCAAGCTTAAAAAAAGAAAAGAAAATCCATTATTTCAGGAGGACAATTATTTGTTTAATTTATGGCTCCTCAGTTCTCTCTCACTCTTAACCATAATGCAAAATCTTTTTGAGGAGAGTGAAGCATATTAAAGTGCTACTTGCACTACCCAGAGCAGAACAGGGGACACACACACACACACACACACACACACACACACACACACACGTATATATATAATTCCTAACAAGGAAACTCTCCTTGACTTTATCAGAGAGATTAATATCCCAAACAGATACGCTCACAGAAGCAGAAAACACCTCCACAAAACACTTCTGGGACTAATCTACAAACATTGTCGGCAAAAATAAAATGAAACAAAAAACTTTTGTTTGTGCCCATTAAATAATATACTGAAAAGCATTAAGTTGAATCACTTGTGTTAAGGATACATTCCTTCAATTGGGGGGGGGGGAATGAAACACTACAGATAAACATTCAACATCCTGAGAATTTAAAGCTCAACAGGCATTAACAAAGAAAACGTTGAAGAAAAAGCAGGCATGCCAAATTAAGCTGATTCTAACAAGTCTGTGCAAATGCTTCAATTCTATCTCTTTCTTTTTAAGAAAGTAAAATAAAACCAACATCCCGTATAATTCTGGTAGATTCCATTACTTGGCGAACACGTTAGGAGAACTTACCGAAACTAACTGATGTCCTCTCATCTCCTAAGTAGCAGTTTCCCCCTCCAGCTTGATATACTGTACCCATTCTTTTTCTTTTACTACTGGCCTACATAACTTCTCATTTTCTTCTGGGGAAGCACTGAGAATAAGGAAGCAAATCTGCACAATTTCCTTCCTTCTTTCTTTTTACAAAAAGCTTTATTTAAACATTTAACTATTACAAAACAAAACAAGAGAAAAAAACAACAGTTCAAAACGAACAATATATATTCAATATATTCAAACAAACTTAAAGAAAAAAGAAAAATACCTTTCCCCTCCCATCACTCAAGCTTCCCTCTATCCATATCCAATCTTCTTTTACCTACTGTACTGTTACTGTATTATTGTTGCGTTGATATATAGATATCCTATCATTCCTACTAAATTTTGTGTTACCTTGATTGATGCTGTTAATTGTGCTATCTCTGCAAATTCAAACATTCTCCATTCTACTAATTCTGGTAAAATCTGCACAATTTCAACGTCTCTCTAGGCAACACAGAAGCCTAGCAGTGCAAAAATAGCATTTTAAAGGCAACTCCCCTGTAGAGGAAGGTGGGGTCTCCCAGGTGGAAGCCCTTCTTGACCATATGCTCTTACTTTGCTAATTTGTATTGGTCAGTTTCATTCTAAATAAAACGTAGTACATATTTTCAGGGTACAGTTCCAACCATCAGGTATAAATATCTACTTGGTCCCCACACATAGTTTCAAAAATGGGAGGCAAAAAATTAAAACACAACACAAATATATTCAATGACGGAAGTATCATAAAACAAGTCAAAGTGTATCTTCACAACGCATGTTCAAGCCTAAATTCTATCCCCACACATAATCAAGAGGTCTAGCTATGCACAAAGTTTCTGAACATAAGACCATGTTGGGTTTCCAGCTGTTTTGGGACTACAATTCTAATCATCCCTGACCACTGGTCTTGCTAGCTAGAGTTTTTGGGAGTCGTAGTCCAAAAACAGCTGGAGACCCAAGTTTGGGAAGCACTGATGTAGAGAAGGCAGTCCAGCTTGGTACTTCAGTGACCTGCATGTCATGAAACAGGAGGAATGGCAAGTAGAGAGCAGGAGATATATATCTTGGCCCTGTGGGGGAGACAGTACTGTTGGAGTTTGGGAAGGGCTCCTGGGGTGGCTGAGCAGTTTTCAGAGTCAAGCCCAGCTCTTTGTCTCAGAACAAAGTCATGTCTTCAGAGAAAGACACAGACAAAGCACCCACTTGCAGACTAGACATTCCGACAGGACTAGAGACTCTTGCTAGTAAGAGACATGCCCTGCCTTGGCTTTAAAACTAGGTGGGTGGGAACTTGTTGTTACAACTTATCAGATCCCTACTACAGTCTTCAACTTCTTGTCCCTGGTCCCTGGACACATGAGCCTTGGCCCTTATTCCTAGACCACATTTATCCCTGTCAATGTTTTGTTTTCTTTGTTGCAGATTCTATTGTTGCAACTCAGCCTGGGTCCTTATGAAAAGGGCAGGTAAGAAAATGAAGGAACAAAATAAAGGAAGCTGCCTTATACAAACTCAAACCACTGGTCCATCTAGCTCGGGATTGTCTACAGTACATAGACCAGTAGTAGCTCTTCTTGATCTCAGACATATTGTGATTTACTAGTCTCTTATTGGCTTAACCTCTTGCTTACCTCTCAATTTCTCCGTGTACAGACAAAGCGTATAATCTACAGGAGCTACTGAAAGAATTACAGCTATCACAGTTCACAGCATCTCAGCAGCTAAGGAAGTCCAAACTTTTTCAAACCCTCGAATTGGCCCAGAAAGTGTTTTCTGGGTTCTACAGGAAATCCAGGAAAGTTCTATTTCGAGCCTCAGAAAGCTCTACAGCAGTGTTTCCTGAATTGGATGATACCACCCCCAGGGGGGCAGTAGTAGCCTGGGGTACAATGGAAGGGGGGCATTGAATAAAAATAAGATGGTGTTGGAAGCATAAAGAAGAAAATTAAATTTTTGAAAAACCATTCGTACATGTTTCATCTGTTGTGACTCACAGCTGTCCATGGAAGGACAGGTCAATTCTGTGTCCAGGGCAGTTATCTACCAGCTCCATCTGGTAGGCCGGCTGAGAACCTATCTGCCCACGGATTGTCTTGCCAGAGTGGTCCATGCTCCACTTGGATTACTGCAATGCTCTCTACATGGGGCTACCTTTGAAGGTGACCAGGAAACTACAACTAATCCAGAATGTGGCAGCTAGACTGGTGACTTGCAGTGGCCGCCGAGACCACATAACACCGGTCTTGAAAGACCTACATTGGCTCCCAGGACATCTCTGAGCACAATTAAAAGTGTTGCCGCTGACCTTTAAAACCCTACACAGCCTTGGCCCAGTATATCTGAAGGAGCATCTCCACTCTCATCGTTCAGCCCAGACACTGAGGTCCAGCTCCGAGGTCCTTCTGGTGGTTCCCTCCCTGCAAAAAGTGAGGTTACAGGGAAACAGACAGAGGGTCTTCTCAGTAGTGGCGCCTGCCCTGTGGAACACCCTCCCATCAGATGTCAAGGAAATAAACAACTATCTGGCTTTTAGAAGACATCTGAAGACAACCCTGTTGAGAGAAGTTTTTAATGTTTGATGTTTTATCGGGTTTTTAATATTCTGTTGGGAGCCGCCCAGAATGGCTGGGGAAACCCAGCGAGATGGGTGTGGTATAAATAATAAAATGATGATGATGATGATGAGATGCTTAACGCCAGGTTGGACGTCATTGTGGGACAGCGACAACGCCTTCCCTGGATCCAGCAGTCATGCTGGAGGTGAGGGATTTCCCCTGGGCTTGACCGAACCCTTTCCGGCTTCACCCAGGCCGGGGAAGTGGATTGCAGTTCGCCTGCCTATTTACAACAAGATCTTTCTTTACTATGTTGTAGGACATAGGTAGAAATATAGATAGATAAAAAGGTAAAGGTAAAGGGACCCCTGACCATTAGGTCCAGTCGTGACCGACTCTGGGGTTGCGCGCTCATCTCGCATTATTGGCCGAGGGAGCCGGCGTTTGTCCGAAGACAGCTTCCAGGTCATGTGGCCAGCATGACAAAGCTGCTTCTGGCGAACCAGAGCAGCACATGGAAACGCCGTTTACCTTCCCGCTGTAGCGGTTCCTATTTATCTACTTGCATTTTGACGTGCTTTCGAACTGCTAGGTATAGAACACAAATTTGTCACAGCATCTTTCTGTTTGTTCACTTAAAGAAGGTAGATTTCCAGGGGGGCTCTATTTTTTATTTCTGAAAAGGGGGCAGTAAGACAAATAAGTTTGGAAGCCTCTGCTCTACAGGAATGTATCAACAGTTTCACACATCTCTGTTTTATATGCATGGTTCCTGAAATCCCCAGCAGAAGACACTGGAAATATTTTCTTAGTTCCAAGCAGGTTTAGCAATGTAATATCTGATTCTAGCTCTTGGAATATTGATACTAACATCCAAGAATATGAAATGTTATCAGCCCTACTTTAGGCTAATAGGAAGGTGATCTTTCCGTTTCATTAATTACTTTCTTTATTCCCCCTTCAGACAGTTCGGTTTTAATCTGTGAAGGCAGCGGCAGAATAATTTGCACTCAGAAAACTAATGGAGGTTCCAAGATTGCAGAGATTAATTTTTCCATGAGTTCATTAATTTGCAAAGAACCAAGTTTAAGTTATTTGATACACAGAAGTACAAAGTAAGTTTGTGGGATTTTATATGAAAACGTCTCTTACAATATATAACCCCCCCCCCCCAAAAAAAAATAGCTGTGGGGATATTCCGTCCTATACTGACCAACATGGCTATATTGTTCGACATTCTTTTAGCTGTTGGACAAAAATCACCTGCACACTTCCAAGCGAAAGCAGTGAGACCCCAAACCAAGACTTTTATTGGGCGAAGTGCACCACACGCCTTATGATATTACTGATTTTCAGAACAGTATAGCATCAAAATCGAATATGTTGTCCTTCCCCCTTCCCCCAACCGTTTTTCACATTCTAGGTAATTGATATTATAGTTTGAAGTCCTGTTTATTCTGTTATATTTTACTCCAAGAAGACCCATTTATCCTAAATAGAACCCAATAATGCGGACATGTATGAAGAGCTTGGTATTTTTAGTTTCGAAATATCTCAATTCTGAGCTGAGCTTTTAAGGTTCCTGTGTAGTCCAGCAAGGCCAAAATCCCCCCCTTGAAATTTCAACCCCTCCTAACTCGAAAACAGGGTGAAATTTTTAAAAAAATTAGATTTAAACTTAACTTTGGATCATTCAACTAGTGTACAAAATATTAAGATAATTGGATGACATGAGGTAAAAAAAATTGGTCACTTGATATGGAATGACCCTTCTGCTAACTGAGATGAAGCTAAAACAACAGACTGGTGATATTTTTCTGCCAATTCTGCAGTGCCCAACCCATCACACTATAAGCATGTTTTATTTGCCTATTGAGTTTTCACTCCACCGCTGCTACTGGCAATCTAGCCTGCATCCCTGAGGACCCATTCCTTCTCCATAATTAGAAAAAGAAAGCACTCCATTAGTTGGTCCTGGCGTAATAACTTACTATAAATATATGAAGACTTATGTACCAGTATCTGCAAAAAAGAAATGTAAAACCTTTAAAATGAAATGTTGCTAGGGGGCGAAAAGAGGATTACAACATGCATGCTGTTAAAGCACTTCCAAAAAGTTAAGAGATTTATGTTGACTAATAATTTCTAATTGAAAAAGCTGCTTGGAAATACAGCAATACTCTTTGATGATGCTCCAGTCTTTTTTTCTCAAAGTGCCTTTGTCGAAGCACCTCCCCTCCTCCCAGCTAATCCCATCAACAGTTCCCAGGTGAAGTATTTTATCAATACCCATTGGGATCCGAATGCATCTTTAATGTGTTATTTTCTCAACCGCAGTAAAAGGCTGCACTCCCCTCCCCCCATCAAATGCCAAGCAATTTTTCAGAAGCTAACGGGTGTTTTATTGAGTGCAGATTAGAACACTATTCTAAGTGTTAAAATAATTCATTTAAATATAGGAGTGTTCAAAATATTTGATAAAATAACCTTGAGAATTTGGCTCCTGTTTTCAAGGAGAGCTTTTAAAAATGAAGCTGGAAGTTTTAATCAAAGTCAGACTCGTCCTTTAACAAGGAATTCAGATTAATGAATTGAATAACACAATCCTGTAGATTTCAAGGAGTTTTTAAGGTTAATTGCATTTGACAACATTATGATTATATTTCTCCTAGTAGGCATCAATATTGTGGAAACCTGCATTCCATTTGCAGGACTTGAAATGATTTACGCACAGGGTCCATCAATGGAATCAGATGCCAATATTCCTTAGCCACAAAGATATCCTCCCGAAGACTTCAAAGGGCAATAACTAAGGAACCAACAGGAAAACTATGTCATATGCGGGTGCCTCTCTTGGCTGTTTGTTTTTTCCCAAAACAAGTTTTACACTAGTCATGCCATAATGAGTAAGAGAAATTGAAATTGGGGTTGCAGATATAACAGAAATTGGTGTCGACTTGTGGTTTGTTTGGAGGAAAACCAACTCAGAGTCTGGGTTCAATGTAGTTTACTTCCCTGCTCACACAGCAGAGTCAAGAAATGGGGTGGGGGGCGCAAAATGTTCATGAATGCTCAACCATAGTTTACTGTTAACTATGGTTGCATGTTGCATGCAAACCAGGCCACCATTTGCCAACATCTCCTGCAAAGACTGATTCAGAATGAGTCTTGCAAGCAGCAAATTTCTACTGCATCCTGCAATGTGTTTTTACCAAATAGTTTGTCAGTTACCTCATCATTACCTGTCAGGATGGTAGCTCCCCTTTGCAATGATCACCTCTGCTCACTCAGAGAGCTATTTACAGTTCTTTATTTTATATATGTACAAGCAGCGCAGATACAATCATGCGTCCAAATCCTCTGAGTCAGATTCGGGGAGTAGCTTCTTCCGGCTTCTCCTCCAACATAAGAACTGAGGAAGCCTTGTGGGATGTCTCTGATCCCTCCTCTTTAACCCTCTCCTTTCCTGGGCTGAAGGCACCGGCCTAGGCTCTCCATCTGTCCCTGAGCTCCCAGTGCAGTGCTGGGGGTCTGCTGCAACATCAGAGAGCCCTAAATCCTCCTGGCTCTCTCTCCCTCTCTCCCCCTCTCCCTCCTCCGTCATTTCCTGCCTGTCACCTTTGGACTGTTCCTGTTCTGATTCTCCTCCTCCCCCTGGCTTGCCTTCTGACTGTTCCTATTCTGACTCTTCTCCCCCCCCCCCCCGATGCAAGGGCATTCCTTGGTAGTCCCCTGACATTAACCCAAGCTAATGCTGAACTTACTAACCTACAAAGTGGAATCAGTAGTCAGGTAGTGGCTTGTCTTGGTGTGCCTGTTCTGCCAAGTTCAGCTTGGGAACCTCATCAGAAGCCTTTCTCCAGGTCTTCACCACCACCACTAATCGAAATGTGTTAGGTGGCTGCAAAAGGAGATGGCATTTTGAGTGGTGGCACACCAGCTTTATCTGCAGTGAGGCTTGCCCAGAGCCCACTCTAATTTCTTTTCAGCACCAAGCAAAGGCCTTTTCATCTTCCAGGCCTTTCAATTTTTGCTTTACTGGGTATGATCTGAAGTGAAACCAGAGTATTTACTGGATATAATTTTACATTGCGTGCCCAGGCGCAGACCCCCACTCCTCCGGGAGTCAGTCCGAGAACTATGATCACATACAACAACGTATTTTAGGATTTAAAATGGCCACAACTTTATTAACAATTTCAGAGGTAGGAAAGCTTGGCTTAGGCATTGGCCGTGTATCCCTCTCAGTCCCCCATGCCAGGGCACTGAGGGTTAACCGGATCAAAGTGGGGATACTGCAAAACATGTGTCTACACAACTAGCCGCCCCCTTCCACACCGCTAAGGGGAGTTCACTAACTGCCTTCCAGCATTAGGCCAGTGACTCCCCTCGCACTTCCCCCCTTTAACGGAGAACCCTGGAAATGCCACCACGTGGGGGCGGGGTGAGTCACCACTGCACCCCCCTTATTCGATTGATAGAAACTACAGGATTCTGCCCAAGGCCTAAAATCGTCACCTGAGACCACAAAAATCACAGTCTCATTGCCACGACTACCTACAACTGTAATAACCCACTAGAAGCTTGCCAACCACTCCTCCAGGCATCGCTGGCTCTGCCTGCCTTTTAACTCCTAGGAGCGGACCAGAGTGAAGCCTGCTGACTCTCGGTCCGCTCCTTTGGCCGCACCTACCCGAACACCCAAGATAGGTTTTGACGAGGCGCTGCTTATACAGATTTGTTATTTTGTGTTGTATTTAATAATTTGTTTTAAGCTGCCCTAGTAATGATGTTTTTGAAGGGCATAGCATAAAGTGAACTAACAAATATTTGTTTGAAGCTGGAACAATATCCTCGTCACAATGGACAACTAGCAAATATAAACTTATTTTAAAACTAAATTACATTTCTATCCCATCTTTCCTCCAACACGCTCAAAGGATGATGAAGTGTTTCCTTTGCCTCAAGAGAAGGTGAATGGTTTTTATCTCCATAACTAAACAGTGTGGTAGTTTTTGCCAGAGACATAGTGATTGGACCAAGGTCAGCTTCATGGCTGGCCAGGGATTTGAATCTGAGACTCCTATGGCCTAGTCAAACCCTCTTTAATAAATTCACACACTGGGTCTTCCACAGTATTCTTTTGAGGTTCTCATGCTCCCGAAGACCCAGAGTAAAACTTAAAATTCTCTATAATCAGCACCCAATTGAGGTTATAGAAATAAAGTCAATGTTTTAAGTATTGAAAACAGTCAGGCAATCTCTGTTTCAGTATTCTGGTCACATAGTCCTCTAAGTAAGGACTGTTAAACCACGCTCTCTGCATTTAACCACATTGTATGAATATAGCTTCCATAATTAAATTTTGTCTTCGGCTTTGCTTGTCAGGTGACTGCAAATTGCAGGCAGATGTTTTCATCAAATTATTCCTAAGGGGGAGCTTAAACCTGTGCTGCACTATCTATACTAACACAAAAAAGTCCTTCATATGCAGCTGGGTATGTGCTTCATGACAGAATACACGTTCTCATTGACAATCACGAATGCCAAATTCACTTAACTTTTTTTTTTGTCAAGTGTCATTTTGTTCTTATGGCTGCTGCTGTTTCTTGTTGCAAGACTCTCCTTGTTCTCCATGGCTACAGTTGTCATTCCTCGAAAGAGTTGGTTTATGGACTATCAATGGATTAATTCGGGATGAAAGAAACAACGGCAGCAACCCAGCAGCTAGAAGAACCTTTGACACCATTCTGCAACCGGTGTCGTGAAACATGAAAACAGGGAATTAGGGTAGGCAGAACAAGGTGCCAATCCCCCATGAGCCTGCCAAGACCCTTGCCACCGCTTGTACATCTCCACGCTGCCAACTGTTGTGTGACAGCTCCACTGCAGTCTCATTTCTTTCAGGGGAAAAGGCCCTGACAAATCGGGTTCTCTCTAAACAGAGGGCACGTGTTGTGGTGGGACCCGGCAATCAGGCCTTGTGTTGTGGGTGGGATCATTGGAGCAGCCACAACACCCTACTGGTGGTCCCTTGAACCAGGGAGCAATTGGGCTAGTGGGATGCCAGCCAAAGCAGTTCGGGGAGATGCACATGCCCTGAGCTTCCTCTTTCGGGCTCTTTGCATCGGAACACCCGCTCACCTCTCCCCATATTTAGGGCCTGCGCTTGACCTTTCTATGCCATCGTGTGTCACCTGTTGTTGGGACAGGGGCACAACAGGAATTTTCCCCACTTGGTGGATTGGCTGTTGCCATTTGCGTTTCGCCTGCCGCGTAGCAAATTGTCACAACTTGTAAGGTTGCGGATAGGCTCTGGTTCAGGTGGATAGGGGTGGCAGGATGCCTAGCCATCCCTATGCATTGGGTATTCCTTTAAGAAGGAATCCAAGGACTCCTGGTTGGTCTTCCCCGTGTGGGGTTGTGCCCTGAGCCTGAGTTCAGGGCTCATCTGGGTGGAGGCATGTCAGACACCTCTGCCTGCCTCTGTCCCAGGTGTTCACCCAAGGATGACTTATGGTTGGTGCCCAGAGTCAGCGCTGCCTGCAGGGCTGCAGGTAGCTAGTCGAACCAGAGCCTATGCATTCACTCACTCGATAAAGTTGTGGCCTAAATTCTGCCAAAACCAAAACCAAAAATATGAGTCCTGTTTGAATTTATTTCTAGGCCTGGTTAAAGGGTCTCCACACGCAACTAGGCAGCTGGGTATGGCCCATGGGACTGCATGTTGCCTACAGTATTAATAGGACTAATGGGACATAGCAGCAAGGAAAAAATTCTACCCTCTGAGACATACAGGTGTGTCGGTGCATGCAAATAGTTATCATATATTCCACATGGCCTTTGCACAAGCATGAAATGTGCCTCAAATATTTGTCTGGGAAAACCCTTGCACCCTGATATAAAAACAGCTCCATTGGGAGGAAGGGCGTGGTATAAATTAAGTAAGCAAATAAACAAGCAAACGGCATAGGGAAAATAGAGTAAATAAATTAATGGCATGAGAATGATCTCTAGAGAGAATGATCTAGAGAACCACAGGTCAATCCATTGCCATCTTATTATACACACTCCCCTGCTCATGTGTATGATCATCAAATCAACAACAATGGTCAATTCAGCTACTACTGATAAAATATTTACAGTATACCAAGACTTCAGGGGGTTCCCTGACATTCCAAGAAGGAAACCATCAAAGAAACCTACTGTCACATATACACTACAAGTCTCTAAATTGTGTATGACTACACAAGGAAGGGGGACGCAGGTAGCACTGTGGTCTAAATCACAGAGCCTAGGGCTTGCCGATCAGAAGGCCAGCGGTTCGAATCCCCATGACAGGGTGAGATCCCATTGTTCAGTCCCAGTTCCTGCCCACCCAGCAGTTTGAAAGCACGTCAAAGTGCAAGTAGATAAATAGGTACCACTCCAGTGGGAAGGTAAACAGCATTTCCGTGCGCTGCTCTGGTTCACCAGAAGCGGCTTAATTATGCTGGCCACCTGACACGGAAGCGGTCTGTGGACAAACACCGGCTACCTCGGCCTTTAGAGCGAGATGAGCACCGCAACCCCAGAGTCGTCCACGACTGGACCTAATGGTCAAGGGTACCTTTACCTTTACACAAAGAAGAGCTTTAAGGTCGGAAAACAGTCATACTCCTTCACACAATGAAATTCACTACAACAAGTTGTGGTAATGCCCACTGTCTTAGATAGCTTTAACAGTGGTTTAGAGAAATTATTAATAAAGGATAAGATCGCCAGTGATTCCAATCGTCTCCCCATAAAATAAAGGCAAGCAATTAGCAGAAAGCTCAGCTATGAGACCTACCTTAGAACAGTTCAAATCACTAGATGCTAATAGGAATGTGCCAGACCTATTTGTTCCCAGCAGTTCCCTTTTTTCCCCACCCAGTGATTTCCCCAGTCTTCCTAAGCAGTTTGAAATCTATGACTAGGCAGACTTTCGAACTACAGTTATAAGTGCTAACTCCGAAACATAGCTCAAGAGAGTTCGGGGGGGGGGGTATCATTAATGGAAACACGTAAGAAATGGCAGAACTAGTTTGCCATTCCAAGGGCTATTTAAAAATTACATATTGGATTTTTTTTTTAAAAAAAGAAATATAACATTATTTACCCACATACAGTGGTGCCTCGCTAGACGAATTTAATTCGTTCCACGGGTCAATTCATATAACGAAAAATTCGCCTAGCGAATCCCATAGGAATGCATTGATTTTTTTTTTTTGCCCATAGGAATGCATTAATTGAATTTCAATGCATTCCTATGGGAAACCGCGATTCGCTAGACAAATTTTTCATAAAATGAATTCGTCTAGCGAGGCAACCTCCGCTCGAAAAATCTCTTCATTAAGCGAAAAATTCATCTAGCGAGGCACCACTGTACTGCATAAACACTCCTCAAAAAGCAAACAAGTTAAAACAAGTTCTTACCAGCAGTGAGTCATATGACAATCTCTGAACTTTAGCGCTAGGAGAAGACTCCACCTCAGGTTTTCTTCAAATACCATAAAATGCTCTAAAAATGAGGAAGGTAGACTGATGTAACCATTTTTTCCTTCAGGTCTCACAGGAGTCAAAAACTGTAGCTCTGGACAAATCTGCCAAAAAAGGAAAGAAAACTATATAAAAATCAAGAACCAAATATAGATAGCCCTAAACTGTTTGTGATCTGAAGGACCACTTCCTGTATTGCCTAAGGATAAGCCTGGATGAGGAATTCCCCTCCCACAAAGATTCAGTTGCCCCTGTCATAAATCACTCCTACCGTAGGTGTCGGCTCAACACATGCCTGTTGCTGTTTTATTAGATCTAATGTGTTTCGGTTGAAAGTTTTTTGAATGATTGTTAGACTGGAACATCAGTTATTTCTGTTTTAATGTTAATGTTTTATGGTTTTTGCATTGATTTATGTATTTTATATTTTGTCAAGCACTCCCAGCCCCTCTGGGAACCTTCAGGTTGAAGGGCAGAATGAACTTCTAATAAACAATATATGCTACTTTCTTACCATCTTCAAAGCACATTGGGACAGAAGGAATGAGCCCTTGTCATTCTAATGGGCTTTCTTTGCTGGTTTAAAATATATACTCACTACTGGTATTCCGCACTTGTGACACCAACTTTGTTTGTTTTCCAGCAATGGCATTTTTTATATCTGAGCGAACACCTAATCATTCCCTGGGAATCAAATATAAAGTCTGGTCGTCGTATTGTGAATACCACCACCATTACCAGCGGGTTATAAGTTACTAGAAATAAGAGTGGTTATAAGATTATTATTATGATGATTATTATTAATAATAATAATCATAATAATAATAATAATACCCCGCCCATCTGGCTGGGTTTCCCCAGCCACTCTGGGCAGCTTCCAACAAAATATTAAAGTACAATAGTCTGTTCAGATGTCTTCTAAAAGTCTGGTAGTTGTTTTTCTCTTTGACATCTGGTGGGAGAACGTTCCTTGGGCGGGTGCCACAACTGAGAAGGCCCTCTGCCTGGTTCCCTGTAACTTGGCTTCTCGCAACGAGGGAACTGCCAGAAGGCCCTCGGCGCTGGACCTCAGTGTCCGGGCAGAAAAAAACACACATACAGTGGTAACTCTGGTTACGAACGCTTCAGGTTACAAGCTCCGGTAACCCGGAGGTAGCTGCTCCTGGTTGCGAACTTTGCCCCAGGATGCGAACAGAAATTGTGCGTCAGAGGCGCGTGCACAGCGGGAAGCCCCAATAGCGAAAGCGTTCCTCAGGATAAGAACGGTTTCAGCTTAAGAACGGACCTCTGGAACGAATTAAGTTCGTAACCAGAGGTACTGAACCACTGTACTTGAGCACTGGCTAGGATGTTATTGGGAGTCAATGTGGGAGACCAGGGTTCAAATCCCCACTCAGCCAGCTCCCTGAGTGGTCTTGGGCCCAGTCACAGTCTCTCTGTCTAATCTACACCCTTGTGCAAATTCGTAACCAGAGGTACCACTGTATTTGTGTCATTGGCCTTTTTATACAGTGAAGACCTTCTTGTGCCACAAGGCTTTGAACTGAATTGCAGCTGTTGATTTTATGACGTCCTGTATTACTTTGTATAGTCTTATATGTGGCTATTTAATTGTTTCATTACTTCAGCGTTATTGTAATCTCCTTGGCTTATATCCAAAGAACTTTGAGACGAAAATGCATTATAATGGTATCTACAGCAACTGATTCTATTGAAGTTACACTTTAATGTGAAGGCATGCATTTATATATATATATATATACAGTATATAAAAACCAACAAGATACAAATAAGTTCACTTATTCCTATATTGTCACTCATTTAGCAAGAATATAGTAAAAATACTAAGAATGGAACACCTTGCCATCACTACTAACAAAAAATAATAATTTCTGTCAGCTTTCCTCGGGGGAACAAGTTGTATTTATCAAGATTAATCAAACCTAAAAGCTTGACAAGACATTATGTTGTAAAAATGCAAGTAATGACAACTTTCTCAGGCCTCAAATTCAGCTATTCTACTGAAAACCAGTTTCTGGCAAGGACCTATTTTACTCTATAATTCTCAGCACTAATAATACATAGAGTAATACAGAAGCACAATGAGAAACTTCTTCCATCTTGCCCAGTCCTTGCAATCCTTTCCCTTTATTGAAAAGTCATCACCACCCTATCTAAGCACCTATGACATTTTCTAATCAACCGCCCAGAAAAACACTGATAGGAGATAAATGAAATTGTGTATTCTTCTTTGCGTTCTATGTTCTGTCTCCAACATCAATTAAAACGAGACATGAAACAATCTGGTAGTTCAGATACCAGTGGCATTTGCTTCTGGCGTCGGATTCCAGTCTTTTTGTGTATGTGTGTGCAAACAAAACTGCACAGTATTTGCAACAGTAGCTGGACAAGAGTGAGAAACACAGCCAAATGCATAGACCAGACACACAGATAAGAGAGAGAGAAAAAACAACTGCCACCACCCTAGACTTAAATTCACTTTGAGTAAAGTCAGCTTTCAAATTTGTTCCAGAAGACTTGTTAACCAGTGAACACCATTGCAACATAATCAGGCAACATCTTATTTTCATTCATATCCTTAGAAAACGCGCACACACATACCCTCGGCTGACCCCAACCTCTTTCACCACCAAAGGAACACGAGGGAACAACAAAGAACCTGCACAAGCGACGCTGACAACCCCCCATGTATATTAAGTAAAAAAAAACACCGTCACCTGACCCCCCCATCTACTTCTATCCCCCTCTTTCTTCCCAATGTCTCAACAAATGAAACTGATTTGTAAAAATGTTATGAGAGATATTGCATATATTTCTGTAAATCAAGAAAACCTTTAATAAAAGAAAAAGAAAACACACATACACCACACTTAAAGTCAACACTAACTGTCTTTCAAGCCATCAAGTTGTATATTATATATATGAATTACTGTGATCTCATTTCCTCCTCCCTCAATTGACTTTCCTCTGACTAGCTCTTACTGTTTCAATACGGAGTACGTATTATTATATTGCCTCTTTGTACTTGAAATCCCTGCTTCACACACATATTCTCCACCATTGTCATAATTGCTAGGTGATTTAGAAGGACGTTCTACCATCACTGGCAATCCAGTCTGCCCCTAGAGAGACTTTTATCTTTAATATTATCTATGCACCTTGCATGCACACAGAAAGGGGCTAGCGAGTGCACAGGACTCTGCATTTGCTCAGCAGTGTATTCTGTTCCCCAAAGTTTCTTTAACTGTCAATTGCCACATTATAGTTGAGCTCTCATACGACATAGAAGTTGCTTTCAGGACTTTAGCAGAATGCAGTGGAAGTTTAGCATTCATTTCCGTGTTAACAGCTTCCAGCAAAATCCATTTGGAACCCCGTGAGCCCAGAAAATTGTGAGAATACTGTGAAGAGATTTGGGGTGATATGTTGGCATGTAAAGTGATTTCCTGTCCCTATCATGGGTGAATCGGGGGGGAGGGGGCAGAAGCATGCATGTGCAGAAATAGTGGGGGAGTAGCAACATTGTCTAATGATGTTTGTTGTTGTGTCACACCATGCCAACTGGTGTGAACAAAGTTTAGCACAACATGCCAATATATCAGTCAAAAAGGCACTGTTGCATAAGGCAAGAGGCACTGCAGTGTGAAAGGAAATTACAAGTGGGACAGTAGCACTAGCAGGATAATCAGGAAAACTATCACAATATATTTCCCATGTCTGAATGCGCCCTGTGTGTGCAAACTTGCCTCTATCAACCAGGAAGCATTTCCTGCTTGCAACAGAGACTAGTCATTCTGCATACACACCACATGCTTCCAAGACAGAGAATGGAGAAGCTCCTCTCCACCTCCACTCTGAGCTCTCTCTGTGCATCAGAAATCCTGCAAAGCTTTCAGTTATGCCCTGTGTCTGTTCTTTCCTTGGTAAAAGTTGTTGTTGTTGTTGTTGTTGTAGATGGCAGTGAGACGGGGGAGTATAAACAAACGAACAAAACATTTTTCTTTATCCCAGGTTCAAGTACTTAGAAAATCTGTTTCAAATAACCCCAGAATTTTTTAAAAATAAAAATTCCTCCATTTATAAAAATAAAATATTTATGAAACAAAACATCTGGAAGTTGTTAACAACTGGTTATTACATATACTTGCTATCTGCCTTTAAAAAACATTGTTCAACCTTCATTGGGTTTCAAGTACCTGCATTAAGCTGGATAGCCTCACCTTATAAAATTTCCTAGGAAATCATTTTTTTCTTCAAAATCTTCAATTACCATCTAAATCCCCCTGCACAAAGCATCAGCTACACAACGCTGGAACCTGAAATGGCCCACTGCAAAACATTTATTTCAACCACAGCCACCAAATCAGCTTCAATTTACCCTAATAATGGTCAATGGAACCTGAGAAAATAATTATATATTTTGTCAGAAGAAGAACGATTTCTCAACATTTGCATAGGGAAGAGAACAGTAGCAGTCAGCCTTGAGGCTCAGCAGGCTCTGTTAGTAGGTGGTAAATAAGAGAATGAGAGAGAGAGAGAGAGAGAGAGAGAGAGAGAGAGAGAGAGAGAGAGAGAGAGAGAGAACACGCCTCTTATAGAAGAGACACTTAATCTTTGGAAAGAAAGGGAATAGGGATGGTGTATGTTAGGCACCCTGATGGCACAAGATTTATACAGTCAAACTGATGCCTGTCTTAGTGCAGGCAATTTGTTCAGCAGTTTCAGCTGCTCACTGGTGCCTGGGAAAATTAGATGCCTAACCATGAAATATTAAAACTAGATGGCAGCAAGAGTAAAACACACACACACACACACACCCTCTCTTGGTGAGTTTTAGGTTGGAACCATTTTTATTTTTGGCACATATTCTGAAAGAAAAACCAATGAGACCATTATGGAACAGTAAGTGAATAATTCCCCTACTCCATAATTGAACAAAGTATTAAGACAGGTGAGTGTTTGTTTAGGTGCAAGCATTGCTGTTATTTGGTTTCCTTGGGGAACCACACCATTCATTTTGTGAAACCGCAAAAACATCGGAATCAAGAAGTCAAGGACTGTTCCGTGGAGATCTGCCATTTAACCTTTCTCTCTCTGATAAGGCTCAGTGGACATGTTGTGCTTAGGGAACTTTTACTACCGCTATAGGTATTTCAAATAGCACAACAGAACAACTGGTTCACACACAAAAATCTGGGTCTAGGACACACATAATGCCACATCGGTAATGACTATTACAAAGAACAATGGTTCCATCTGCCAGCTGATTATCTTAACAGGGCTTAATAAGGAGGGAAAGTGTTTTACTAAGCCATTTAGAAGTTGGGAAAGGGTGCTAAGAGTCCATTTTAGCTGCAGCAAAACCCCTCCCTGCAAAAAATAACACTATGGGATGTGGGTTTTTTAAAACTTAGATTAATAAAGATGACTTTTTTTGGAATTTTAAGCATCATTTCATTAGGAGCGGCAACGGCACAGCAAAGCAAGAGTGCTCATGTTTTGTTTTGTTTTGTTTTGATCAGCATCTTAAACCGTTAAGCCTCCAATTCTGATCTGTGGCACTGAGCAAGGAAAGCTTTGCTACTCCCCCTCCCCCTCCCTCATTTACTAAAGGAAACCACCCCCTTGACACTGTTACATGTATGCAGGGAAGTCAAAGCATACAGGTTTGTAGGTAAGAACATGCTTCCCTCTGAACAACAAATAACCCTTTCAGACTTCTGGCTGCCATTGAGAAGAAGCAGAGGGCGAACAGCAACTCCCATCCTTCCCAGTGGCACAGTCCAGATCTACTTGTAAATTTGGATAATCTTTGAGAGGTCAGAGATCTCCTAAGTTTGACCTTCAAACAGCAACACTGTAATACACCTCTGCTGGAATGAAATAAGAGTGCTTTGAGACCTGTTGTTGAAGAGGGTTTACATTATTCAGACAGGCCAATCAATTCCGACTAGATATACTTGTGGCTCATAATACCATCTTATAACTACTTTTTTGCACCTACAGCCAGGGCCGTCTTAAGCATATCCGGCACCATAATGCAAAGCTCCCTCCGGTGCCCCCCCACCCAAATTTCCCAGAGTTGCCAACCTTCTTTTAGGAAGGATGGTGCTGCCGGAGGGGATGGAGGAGGCGGGCAGTGGCTGGAGGGTGTCTCCTCTGATGGGGAAGAGGCAGAGGCTGGACGCAGTGCCTCCCGGTTCAGCTGGCCGCTTTGTGCCGCAGTGGCCACGGCAGACAGAGGCTCCAGGTGCAGCGCTGCTTCGGCACGGGTGGCATGGCGGAGGCGGGTGAGGGTGGCGAGCTAATGTCGAGAGGTGCCACGTCTAGCCTCCACCTCTTCCCTGGCGCCCTCCAGAACTTGGCGCCCCACACCACTAGCTTCTATGGGTTAGATGCCCCTGCCTATAGCCAGTGTTAGAAACTGGCACCAAATGGCTTCTTAAATCAAGATTATAGGCCAAAACAGAATGCCTTGTTGCCATTTGGGGGCCAGATGGCTCAAAAGTCCTATTTTTCAATACGACGTTTTTTGTTCCTGAAATTGATTATGATAGTGCAGATAAAATATAACAGATAGAATCCTACAGGGTGTGTTGCTAGAGCGTGGAAACAGTCTAGATCTAAGGATCCCCAGACATACAGCTCCAGGTGGTGGAGACATCAAGCGCCATCCTGGTGCCCAGGCATCTTCACTTGTTCGCAAGTGGCTGGTAGCCAGATGCAAAATATGCCTGCCGGATTTCAAACGTTGCCTACAGCTGTTAAGTTTGTTTTAGAAAATGTTCAATATTCATATCCTAAGGTGACGGCTGATTTTGGCAGCCAAGCCTCAAATTGCAGTTGCCAAGCCCCTGCCAATTTGGTTTCCATGTGACCAAGGAATTATGGGTGCTTTCCTCAGACTACAGCCAAGGGTCTATCTCCTGTTCCTGATCCAGGGCAGGAAGGAGTGGAGGTGGGGATTGCAAGTTTGGCCCTGCGTGGCCAAAGTGCTCCAAGTAATTCGGTCATGCAATTGCCAAACAATGCCTTCCTCCAAGCCTAGAAGCCGGTGACTTGGGATCACTGGGCAACCACAGTGATGATCTCATCCTGCCATATCTGCACATACACATAGCTTATAATGGAGGCAGCCAAAGCACACTTGTCATGGTGCGAGAAGCTTGTATAATAAGATGATATACATCTCATTACGCTTAAGGCATTACTAAGGAAATTATGTTCTTGCGCTACAGTAAAAACACATGTATATAATTATGCAAAATGATATATAATTATTTTTAGCATCCCGGCAAAAGCATTAGTGATATAAACTTATGTAAAAATATTTAAAAGATAATGGCTGTTAGCTGATAATATGCACACGCAGGGTTGAATTAATAAGTGAAATTATATTAAAACATGGAAGCATTAGATTCCTACAGAAATGAACAGAGAAGCATGACTCAAAGAATTTGTTAACTTGCCAGATTACCAAATAGCAAACAGTGATTTGCAGGCACCAGCTTTTACTATGGTAGCTTTGCCACAGAAACTGGGTGACAATTATCAAATGCCAAAACGATCTTTTACAGTGCACACATAAATTTATATTTATTTATAAGAGTGCAAGCTCAGGTTGATTTAAAATTCAACTGGCACCTTCCATAAACAAAACTGTATTTTACAACATGTATTCAAGTATACTAACAAGGTGGGTATTTTTGTTGTTGTTGCTAATGCTATCTATCTCCAAAAGCATTACCGCACTGTAGGTAGCTACTTAAAACTGATTGTGAAGGTCTTGTAAATCATCTTGAGCAATGAAGCTTAAGAGAAGCAATTTGTCACTTTTACTACGATTGGAGCCCCCTCCCCCAAAGAAAAACCCTTAGCTTTTTCTCATCGAGAATTTTTATATTTAAATGTCATTACTGCAAGAGGGGTCAACTGGCTTACACAACACATAAAAAGGAGAGGTGCCAGAATGGTTTCTGACAGCCATTGATAAGTGACAGCTTGCACAGCAAACTGCTTCCTTAGAAAGTGGAGATGAGCCACCATGCCTGATGTCAGTGAAGCTAGGCATTTTTTAAAAGAAAAGAAACTATTGGAACACAGAATGTACTGGATAATCAGTGTGCTTGTGAGGAATCATTGGGGCAAAGGGAGAATATATGTTATACCTTGCAGTGGTCAAAAACTGCTCCTATAGACACTGAAAACCTGACTGATATAGGGCATAATGCAATAACAATCTCTCCTACCCTCCTACCTTGGGAAGTGTGGTTCTGACCAGTCCTGAAGCAATATCTCAACTTCCCTTCTTGGTTATCAAAATAATTCATTTCCTAAAACAACCCATCAATTTCCTGCTACTGCGTTAGCAGCTGCTAAGATCTGCTAAGAGTTTCTATTTGCCACTATCACATCACCCAGTTTGGGCATGAATCACACTCATTGAGCGGAGAACCACCCAAACAGTTCTCTTTTTTGAAACTACTATTTGTCTAATCTAGTACATCTACTATACCACTTTGGAGCACCCCAGAAAAGCCCCAATATCAACCAGGCATCAATAATTTGTAAAGAGAGTCCCGATAGCAGCATCACCTGTAGTCAGTTTCCAGGGAGGACAAGGTGTGAGGAAAGCAACGATTTGGAAACAACCCAAGCACAACATTTAAAAACTGGATTTTTGCTGCTATGTTTTAGTTTGCAATGGAAACATTTATTTCTTACATCAGCCTTTGTTTGAGAGTTGTGAAGACTCAATATTTACACAGTTGGTATTAAAGCAATTTTAAAAAATAAAATAAAATAAAGGTCAACACATTTTACTTTGATGTTCTGCCCTCTTTACTCCCATCTTCAATGAGTACACACCAGATCATAATAAGGAAGTCTATCAGTACTTTCCATCATACAAGGGCAGAAGCGAAAATGAAGTCATTTTTGAAGTTCAGATTTCCCATTTGGCTCTATAGCCTTTTTATACAAAACAAAATGTACTGCTGCTAATGGCTTTTCTGTGAAAAGCTTCCACACAAATACAGGTTTAAAAAAGGCATAATAACCCATAACCAGGGACCCAGGTGGCGCTGTGGGTTAAACTACAGAGTCTAGGGCTTGCTGATCAGAAGGTCGGCGGTTCAAATCCCTGTGACGGGGTGAGCTCCCGTTGCTTGGTCCCAGCTCCTGCCAACCTAGCAGTTCGAAAGCACGTCAAAATGCAAGTAGATCAATAGGAACCACTACAACGGGAAGGTAAACGGCGTTTCCATGTGCTGCTCTGGTTTGCCAGAAGCGGCTTTGTCATGCTGGCCACATGACCTGCAAGCTATAAGCCAGCTCCCTCGGCCAATAATGCGAGATGAGCGCGCAACCCCAGAGCCGGTCACGACTGGACCTAATGGTCAGGGGTCCCTTTACCTTTACCTAACCCATAACAACAACAAAAGCCACATCTGCTTGAAAAGAACTCTTGAAAACATAACCCAAAACCCACCCGAGATCATGAAGACATTTCACAGGAGCAGCTGATACATATTTATTTCACAAACTTCCCACTGCAAACCACCCACTTCACTGCTGTATTTAAAGTCATCAATATTACAGAACCAGCTTCCAGAAATACATTTGCCTGTCACTGAGCATGCTATGACATCCACAAAGGATGTCTGGAGTTGGAAATACCAGTGGTCCCTAGGTTCAGGCTAGAAATAGACAACATGCAGACCATTTCCCGCAGAAGGCTTGTCATTCCAAAGGACTCTTCCCCTGCATAAAATGTCAGGAAACATCTATGGCATTCACTAAAGGATGTTCAATGTTTCTGTCAGAGGCCTGTTGAGTAGAAAGTAATTATACTCCCCCTGTAGAGTTCATTTTGCAGTTCACCTCCCTTTGATACATGCCTTTTATTGAAAGGTGGCCCACATAAACAATTCCTAAATATTAAATGACATCATTCTAACTATTATTACTATTATTATTATTAATCACTTCCCTTCAGGCACACTGAAGCAATCTAAAATGTAATAAAAACCTATATAAAACAGTTAAACAGAACCAGTTAAAAACAACTGCATATATATCAATCCAAATTCAATACAGATGCCAAGTGGTATAAATAACTCAATTTAGAAGGTTTGTTGAAATAATAAAACCAGATCACTAGGTAAGATTGGCAAGGCAGTGGTTGGTCATATATATATCTATCTAAATATATTTTAAAGGGGCAATTGGACAGAGGAGAGAGAACAATAAGCAACT
Source organism: Zootoca vivipara (assembly GCF_963506605.1). Taxonomy (NCBI): domain Eukaryota; kingdom Metazoa; phylum Chordata; class Lepidosauria; order Squamata; family Lacertidae; genus Zootoca; species Zootoca vivipara. The sequence goes on from NC_083285.1 coordinate 14,128,270, forward strand.
TCTAGAATTATAGTGCATAGTTTGAGCACATGAGATCACTATGTGGCTGAAGGAAAGTCGGGGAGGGGAGACCTCATTTATGCCACTTCGGGTTTCATGATGTAAGAAAGGTGGGATATAATGGGAAAGAATGGATGGATGAATAAAAATGAAAGAACAGAGCTTGGTAGGCTTTTAAAAATGATTTACAACCTCTCCAAAAGACATGCTTTGAATACAAATGATTACAGGGCCTTCAAATAATAATAAACTTTATCAATACATTAAGGGGCATCTCTAAAGTGGTGGTATCTATAGCAAAAAGGTTAAATTTCCCAATACATAATCCAGTACTTTTGAAGTACTTTTCAACTTTACATAGTGATTACACCTCATTAAAGAGCTGCTATTTTATCTTCAGGTGACAATGCTCCACGGGTCATGCCCATTCTTATGATTCCTGGTGTTGCAATGGTGTGGTGAACATGGCATGTGAAGTAACCTCTCAACTCAGATACCTTGCAGCTGTCACTGTGCCACGGTTTGACTCCACGGTTTGTGCCCCCCCCCTGCAAGTTGGACTGCAATCTGTTGGCATGGTATATACGGCGACATCCTCTTAAAACAGGCAAGGAACACTATGCAGGCAGAAGGAAGCCAAGGTATCAATGTAAAGGTGCATAACAAGATTCTGGCGTTTCAAGCAGATTTTGAAACATTGTACCTTCGCTCCCACCCACCCAAATTAAATATGCAGTTGATTGTAATTACACATTGCATTATATTTCACTTAACACCTTCCCCTATATTGTTTTCATGGCATTTTATGTTTTATTCTATTTGCCTACAGTATTTCGTTGCGCACTGTCTTGCTATTTTGTATGAGTGGTGGGTGGTCTGTATGAATGAAAGAATGTGCTCCTACAGCATCACTGCCTACAACGGGAAAGTCCCTATTTTGTGGGTGAAATGGGTTGCCAACCTTTTCCTTCTTACATCAACCAACACACCGTCACTACTTTTCAAAGACAGAATGCTCGAAATACTCCTGAATGGTAAAACATAGATTCCTTCAACACACCCTAGCTACCAACACCTGCAAATGAATGGAATTTTTTTATTTAGAGGCTGCATTCCAGAGACTCTTCATACCTCAAAACCACCCACACATTTTGTGGCTGCCCACGTCTTGACTGGATCACTAAAATACCCTATTCTTGAAAGGAAAATTGCAAGATCACTGCTACACTAGGCCAAGATACAGCCTCCAGCACTTTCACCTGCCATGGTGACTGCTATTAAGTTTTTGCTTTAAATTATACAAAGACAGTTCAAGCATTATACCAGTTGCTGGAAGCCATGGGAGGAGAGAGTGCTCTCCTATTCCCTGGTTTCCAACAAGCTTCTGGTTGGCCAGTGTGAGAACAGAATGCTGGACAAGATGGGCCATTGGCCTGATCCAGCGGGCTGTCCATATGTTCTTATTACAAGGTATGCTTTCAGAACACAGCAGTGGTCCTGCTGCATTATATCAACTAACCCAGCATCCTGTTCTCACACTAGCCAACCAGGTGCTTCTCCGGGGAGTCTGCAAGTAGCCATTCTGCCTGGCTGCATCAGAGGGCAAGATTGTGCAGTGAAAGGCCTGCCTATCAGTCTATAACTGTTTCTATTCTGCCTGGTCATTCTGTAACCTTTATAGAAGTTTATGCAATAGTTGGTACTTGTATTTTCTTACCTCCTATCACCTTCATATTCCTTAATAAGCAGAGGTAACGAATACACATTTTTCCAATGCAAGAATCCCCCTTGCTCCTGCCTTTATAGTGTAAGCAATCAAGCAAAACAAAAAAACAAAAAACCCCTCTAATAAACCATAGTTTGGGTAACTGGTTTGACACAAACCAGGTTATTAAACCAACTTGAAACCACGGCTTAATATCCCCAACTTTTTCCGAAGTTTGGAACAATCGCTTCCCAGTTTGAATGAAATATGAAATTATGGTTTATTAGAGGTGTCCTGGATTGATGACTTGCATGAAGGAGTGAAGGGGCTGCTTGTATGGTGAAAGGTTGGTTGATCTCTCTCATTTTATGAAACTGAGATTGTCTGAATTGAGTCATTGGCTGTTTTGAAACTGTTACTAGCCTTTACCAAAGAAAGAGAAGCCAAGAAAGAACTATAAATATATATATATGCACAGTTGTCAAAGTGAGCAGCAGTCTTTTTAAAAATAAACTACTATGTGCTTGGATATTTACAAATATGCGTTGTTCAAATTTTTAGGAATTGTTATTAGTACAGTTAATATGTACAGTGTGCGCATATTACAGACCTACTTGTCAAATTATGATCTTGTTGGTGCCATAATATTGCCTTGGTGCATATGGCTATCTTGTTTTTAAGAATGCTTTAAATCCTTAACACAAAACTACTTTCTTCCTCCTGCCTTTGGATTGTTTCCTAATTGAATTGTCCAGGAGCCAACTTGTAACTATTGATTTAGTTAATGCTGAACTTTGAACCCAAGCTGTTTAAACAGATTACACTCTACTTTTATCAGAGAGAACTCCCCTCTGCTTTTTAACAAGGCTAGTTGGATTATTTGTCTTATTTGATTATATATTGACACAGCACATTAGAGAAGAATCTTGAATATTCAAATTATGATGACTGCGCCATTAAGGTAATGGGTGCACTTGTGGGGCAAATGTGCACACAGTTTCTCTCTCGAGCTCCTCCATGCGTCGAGCATAGATCAACCCATCTCCACATTTGGGAATTTTGATAGCACACACATCAACATAAGCAATTTGTGAATCAACTTGACCATCCTTTGTGGCTATGTAAATAGATGAGCAAGGATGCACAAATGCACTAGCCACTGGCAAGGATGTTGGCAGGATGAGCAAAAGTAGGGAAAACCCATAACTTTAGGACTCCAAACCCAGTCTTGCTACTGAGATAAGTTTTCTTCAGGCTACTAAGATGCACAAAATATTCAAACATTAGTCTTACTATATCAATACCAATTAATATCAAAATAAAAAAAATCCTTCAGTAGCACCTTAAAGACCAATGAAGTTTTTATTTTGGTATGAGCTTTCGTGACGAAGTGTGCATGCACACGAAAGCTCACACCAAAATAAAAACTTAGTTGATCTTTAAGGTGCTACTGAAGGATTTTTTTTATTTTGCTTCAACTCAGACCAACACGGCTACCCACCTGTAATTAATATCAAGCGTGGGTTTAAGCAGGGGTCAGCAAACCTTTTCAGCCTGTCCACTGTCCCTCAGACCTTGTGGGGTGGGGGCAGACTAAATTTTTTTTGGGGGGGGAATGAATGAATTCCTATGCCCCACAAATAACTCAGAGATGCATTTTAAATAAAAGCACACATTCTACTCATGTAAAAACACCAGGCAGACCCTACAAATAACCCAGAGATGCATTTTAAATAAAGGACACATTCTATTCATGTAAAAACACGCTGATACCCGGACCGTCTGCGGGCTGGATTTAGAAGGCGATTGGGCTGGATCCGGCCCCTGGGCCTTAGTTTGCCTACCCATGGTTTAAGGTGAGTATATGGTTTTTGCATAATAAACCATTTTTCAGGAACCATGCAACTCAAAAGTATGCAATATGCAAGTGCAGAATTCCAGACTCCCAAGTTTTCATGGATAATAAGGACCACTAGAATGACACTGAATGGAAAAGGTCATTGAAAGACATGACTTTCCTATACAGAGTTGTCAAGCTTTCCCTTTTCTCATGAGGAAGCTTATTCAGCATAAGGGGATTTCCCTTAAAAAAGGGGGGGGGGGAGAACTTGACAGCTATGTTCCTATAGCAGTAGGCACCGTACCAGAGAAATAGGATCTAGGTTCTGACAAGTTGCATTTCAATTTGCAGAACAAATGTGTTGATTCTCACTAAAACATTGGATGCTGAGAGCTCATTCAGGGTGAAACTGCTACAATGAAAATGACTTGCCGGAATTACCAAGACCTCCATAGATAAATCCAGGTATGCATTTCCCCCTCCTAACAATTCATTTCTGTAAATAAAAAACAAAAACACTATAGTATATCCAGTCTACAATGGACTTCAAGAGAGAGTCATTTTCAGATGCAATCTTCCCCAAGTAATAGGACAGTGTCCTATCTCCCAGCAAAAAACAAACAAAAAAAACACCAGCAATTTTAACAAAAACAAAAACAAAAAAAGACCCTGGTCTGTAATACTTCTCAACTTTTCCTGATCAGTTACAGATCTAAAAGCTTGCTTTCCCTGACCACATATAGATGATCCCTAATTAATTAGCTTCACATTGAAGCCAATCTTTCAAAACAAAATACAGTCGTACCTTGGTTCTCGAATGCCTTGTGAAGTGTGTGTTCTGGTTTTTGAAGTGTGTGTTTCGCTTTTTGAATGTTCTTTGGAACCTGAACGTCCGGCATGGCTTCTAATTGAGTGCAGGAAGCTTCCAATCGGAAGCCGTGCCTCAATTTTCGAACGTTTTTGGAAGTCGGGTGGACTTCTGGAATGAATTCCGTTCGAGAACCAAGGTATGACTGTACTTTGTTTTTGTCAGGTTGGCTTTAATGTGTGTGTTTACCTAACACTTTATATTACACTTGAAGTCAACTAAATGCACCTATTATACAATGTGTATTTTGGGCATACTAAATTAGAGCACAATAAAAACAAAGGCTAGAGAGATTGGAGACATTCACGTCCATGTTTGGCACCTGCTTCCTAGTGGGAGTCATGAACCAGTTCTCTTGAAAACAATGGTATTTTGGATCCTACGGAAAGTAGTGATGAGCATGCATATGTGAACTAATTCATGTTTCCCTTTTATTCTGCTGCCCAAAACCACTGAATGCAACTCACGGCAGCTAAGGAACATGAGGACTGCCTACCTGTGCATCCTTCCACATGATAATTTTCAGCAGTAATTTCTGCATATACTGTATGACAGATAAGGTCTGGAACGTTACTAGGCAAGATCTCCAAGGACCCAATAGTCCACAAAATCCTACAGTTTAAAGACATATGCTATTACAGAAATCAGCATTCCATTAAAGTAAGTGGATTGTGTGTCTCAACTCACTAAAGGCTCCTTGTCCCAGCAGAGGCTGCTGTGGCTGGAGGAAGACAGGCCATTGTCATCAATTCCCCTTTCTGTGCCCCTCCTCCAAATCTGCATTGGGTGGGCGAACTTTAGAACACCATGGGAATGGTGTGGGAAGCTGTAGGAGAAAGGAGAAAGTTGCATCCTCAGCCCCCTTCCGCTCATGGAAGTCTCCACTGCAGCAAATATCCTTCCATGAGTGGAGGGGCACAACTAGATACAACTACAAATTGGACCATTCCAGCAAGAGAGATCTATGTGTGAGATTCTTATTTCAGTACTTATGAGGGTTCTGAACTTTTTTAAAAATGGTTTGCTCTCCACCTTCCTTCAGGTGCCACTCAGTTAACCCTTCTTAATTGCTCAGCTCCTTGAAAAGAGGTGTTTTGATGTTCCAGGTGCTTCTTCTCCTCAATGTGCATTACTACCACAATAGTCAGTTGGCATTTACAAAGGAGACTGGCATAACCTCTTTTCCAGATCCAGGTCAGTCTACGTGCACACACACACACACACACACACAAACAAACAAACACACAAGCACAATGCTAAGTGAAGTCACCAACGTCTGCATTGTAAGCAATTAAATGTGTGTTTACAGCTTGTCTAGGTAGTAAGTAATTAAATTTCCCTTGCTGAAGCTAAAATCTATGTCATCCTGGATTGTCAAACAGGAGACTCTGCCATAGCCAGGTTTGCTACCAAGCAAAACGGCAAGATTACTTGAGCTATCCCTGTAACAACAGTGGAATACTAATAGGATTAAAGTGTATGCTTTAACCGAATTACTTAAATGACAGAAGCAAAGACACTCAGGGCCTTTCCGCATGACCAAGCAAAGCAAAGCAGTCCACAACAACGTTCGATTCCTTTGTGTTATGCATGCACAAGCTCTGATATCCTATCCCTAGAATGGAGGGTGCTAGAAGGTGGAGAAAGAAAGAAGACATTGAGGCTAGCTTTGCTGTGTAAGAAAACAACTGTAGCACTCCTATTGGGTAAGGGCTGTAGCTCCGAGCTCTTGCAGAAGGTCCCTGGCATCTCCAGATAAGACTGGGAATGTCTCTAGTCTGAAACTCTGGGCAGTTGATGCCAAGTAAGTGCAAACCACAAGAGCTAGATGGACCAAGGGCCCAGTTCAGTGCAAGGCAGCTTGCTATGTTCCTATTCAGAAAATTCATTGAAATTGCTCAATCTATTAAAATATTAGTGATGGGCTTTCCCACCGAGGAAGAATGGATAAGCAAAGTGATGGACTATGTGGAATCGGCAAAACTAACAGCTAAAATAAGAGACCCCTTTGTGGATCACTGCCTTATCGTGGCGAAGGGGCTTGAATAACTCCAAGAAGCTATGAGCTATGCAGTGCAGGGCCACCCAAGAAGGACAGATCATAGCCGAGAGTTTAGACTAAATGTAATCCAACTGGAGAAGGATCTGGCAAACCACTCCAGTATTTTGCCAAGAAAACTCCATGGACATAAAAAAGAAGCAGCTTTGAGAAGAATGTGAGTTTCCAAGGCATGCTCTGGTTCATTGGGTCACGGAGAGTCGAACACGACTAAGACAACTAAACAACAACATTAAGAGAACCTAACAATGATTGTTTTGCAGAAGAAAGGAAGCCTTTTTTTGCACTATTTTAAGAAACACTATATAATATGATGAATTCACAAGTACAATTTGAACTATGTGCAGCAGAAGGAATTAGATGACTATTGTGTTATTGTTGTGATATAAGAGGGAGAAGATAGGGTGCAGCAAGGGGGAGAAATTAAAATCACCATGGGAAATGGGATGAGAAGTCAACCAAACAAAGGAAAAAATCTATTATGTATTACTGGAATGTATATGTGATTTTATTTAAAATATAATATAATATAATTGGAAAAAATATTAGTAACGGGCTGTGTGTTACACAACTTTATAGAGTACTGTGGATATGCAAATGATGGAACTCGTGTAAATGTAACCTAAGAAGAAATAAAAATATATTTGCTGGATCAGACCTAGATCTAGTCCAGTATCCTATCCCCAATAGAGTACTACCACATGCCTCTTGGGATCCTTCTGTTCTCATTTGTCCACCATATTTGGTATTCAGGAATGTGCTGTTCTCCAAACACAGGGCTCCATTTAGCAGTCATAAAGGTAAAGGGACCCCTGACCAGTAGGTCCAGTCGTGACCGACTCTGGGGTTGCGGCGCTCATCTCGCTTTATTGGCCGAGGGAGCCGGCGTACAGCTTCCAGGTCATGTGCCCAGCATGACAAAGCCGCTTCTGGCGAACCAGAGCAGCACACAGAAACGCTGTTTAGCTTCCCGCTGTAGCGGTACCTATTTATCTACTTGACGTGCTTTCGAACTGCTAGGTTGGCAGGAGCTGGGACAGAGCAATGGGAGCCCACCCCGTTGCGGGGATTCGAACCGCCAACCTTTTGATCGTCAAGCCCTAGGCTCAGTGGTTTAACCCACAGCGCCACCCACGTCTGTCATAGCTTGATGCAAAATGATAGATTGTTTTAAAAAAGGATTAAGTATGGATATAAGGGAGTGGCCATCACCATAACTTGTGCTACAGAATTCCTTTAGTTAATTATGCATCGGGAAAGCAACTTAACATTTAATTCAGAGCCATTATATTAAAGCCATGTATTTGAGTCTGCAGTTGATGGCTGGCAATATATTAGTGATATCATAGCCTGTGAACATTCCCAGAGAAGTGTAGGATGCATTATATTTCATTTCCGCTGGCAAAAGCCCCTTACCGTGTGGGTGGTTCTGGGTCTGGAAGCATTTATTCCAAGCGAAACTGCTTTTCCACTGCTGACAGTTCAGTGTCTACGTTTAAAAATAACATTGTACAACTTCTGCATCCTGCTTTTTATCCACAGGCCTTGCTAGCAGTTTATGGGCTCATTTGAGATTAGACTCTCTCTTTTCTTTTCTTTTCTTTTCTTTTCTTTTCTTTTTGGCAGTAGTTCTTAGACTGGCAGTATACCACTGTAGAATTAATTGATTTCAGGGACATACAAGACTCAACCTTACAGTAGTTAATAGCAGCAGTTACTCCCATTATAGTATATTGGAGAGTATTCTGCCACCAGCGGGAAGGAAATATGGCAAAATTCACATCTAATACCACTGACGTTATGCCTCCCTCTGGTATAAACAGGTCCCAGTTTGGCTGAACAAACTAGTGAATTACTATGAAGCACGCTGGCTTAAATAAAAAGCAGAAAAGCTATTTCAGTGAAAATAATCTTAACAAAGTAGCAACCAAGAAGTATCTCACAGGTATCTGATCAATACACAAGTTTACTGAACTACAGGCAATTTCCATGGTAATTTATGCATCATAATCAATAAAGAAGATGTAGCAAGCGAGAGGGAATGTTTTGAGAAATATTGAAGTGTTTTCAGTGCGGTTTTCTTTCTAAAAGCCCCTCTGCAGGCATAATGTTTAACAACGGTTAATGAGAAAACAATTGTATCTGACTAGGGTGGCGCTGTGGTCTAAAAAACCACTGAGCCTAGGGCTTGCCGATCAGGTCGATGGTTCAAATCCCCACAACAGGGTGAGCTCCTGTTGCTCAGTCCCTGCTCCTGCCAACCTAGCAGTTCGAAAGCACATCAAAGTGCAAGTAGATAAATAGGTATTGCTCTGGCGGGAAGGTAAACGGCATTTTCATGCACTGCTATGGTTTGCCAGAAGTGGCTTAGTCATGCTGGCCACATGACCCGGAAGCTGTCTGCGAACAAACGCTGGCTCCCTCAGCCAGTAAAGCGAGATGAGCGCCACAACCCCCAAGTCGTTTGCGACTAGACTTAACTGTCAGGGGTCCCTTTACCTTTACCTATTGTGATTTACAATGAGGTTTTTCATTATGGTTAAAAACATTATGTCTGAATGTAGCAAATGTTGCTATGTCTTTATAATCAGTCTACTTACAGAGGGATAGTACACATTTTGCCGGCATGCCTATGTATAAACATCCCAGGGAAGGGATGCAACAGACTGTAACTCAGCTTCCTTAATAATCATGGTTATGCTTTACATGTACTATAAAAAATTATAATAAAATACGGGGCCAAAAGAGTTACAAAATTAGTTTGGAATGTGTAGTCTCTCTCACACACACACAATTTCAATGAACTAAATTACTTGAGTAGAATACTCCACATTACAATAGCTCTTAAATTATATCCAATTCCAAAGAGTTGAATATTCAGTTCCTTTACAGTTTTAAATGGGGATGGCTATATGAAATAAAATGCACTCTGTGCGGATGGAATGGGAAAACATATATTAGGTTACGGAGATACCACAAGCGAGCTAAAGGAGAACCGCATCAAAATACTAGAAATGGTGTTTTAAAAGATGTTATTTCTGTAATTAGCTGTGAAAAAATATAAATGGAGGGGGAAAGTTTGCAAAATGTGTCCATATATGTAACAACAGCTATACTCTCTTAGATATTTAAAATGGATTAACACTGCACAACTTGAACCCACAATCTCCTTTCCTGATAAGTTTAGTCTTGGCAAGTACATCCTTGCGTCTTGCTAGAACATTTCAAACACCCAGATCTCCTGGCTCTGAGACATTAGAAATGCCATTCTACTGGTAGGGTTTCAACCCACTGGCACTTGGTACACCCATGGAAAGTTCACTGGCATCAGTCTACCACTGGCAGTAGGCCCCAAAACAAGACATTATGGGGAAGAGGACTGGGTCCAAAGGTCCCCTGTTCTCCTCAGAGGTCCAGAGCCCATTAACTTGGAGCTGCTGTACTTCATTCTCTCCCTCTTCCTGCGCTTAGGATTTCTCTGTGCAACAGGCAAAATGGCACCACACACCAGATCATAAAAGCAAGACTGACTGCATATGTGAACTTCCTCCAGTTTATTTAACTGTTAATTCAGACCTACTTGAGATGCAATTTAGAAGTTACTAAATCTTCACTCGGGTATAATATAAGAACACAGTTCAGGTTACCTTTCAGGAAATAGGATTTTGACAAATGTCCGAGTCAGGCATCGCAATTGTGTGTTTTTTCTAAATTGGAAATGAATTGGAAACTTTGCCAAAAATTTTTTTTTACAGAGCTAGAAATCTGTCGTTTAGCACAATACAGGTGGTTCTAATTGGAGGACAGAATTAATTTTCAGCACCCCCAATGAGCTGCTATTTTATGAAATTGGCACACTTATTCATTCTGACTGCTAATTACTGCGGAGAAATAAGATCATAAATGCTGCGTTCGACCTTTCAACAAGGGTCATTAAAAAATTATAAGCTTTTCTAGGATTTTCAATATTCATGAGCTGCTCCAAGCCATGATATACCATCCATGAACTACTAATATTGGCCACAACCTAATTAGTCAATCCAACTGCAAGTAAGCAGGTAGCCTAACCAAAGATTTATTGTGCAATTTCTCTCCAGGAGCTGTCATCCCTGAAGAGGTAAGCCACTGGGCTATGTTTTAAGAGGCTAGCCTCTACTGAAGCAGCAGCTGCTGCTGCTGCTGCAGATTAATTTTTTCCTGATGTACATCTGGTTTCCTGATTCACAATCGCATTATTTCTTTGGATTCAAGCCTTTAAAATGGTTCTGTAGTATACCACCTAAGAATAAAATCATATCCAAAATGAAATTATTTCAATTCTTTCAAAAAAAAAAACCCACCTTCTGCACAATAACCTACATCTCGTACTCAGGTGCCTATATGAACACAAATAGTTTGCTACCTCCAAATGCAAAGGCACTTAAAATTATTTTTCACCATAAATGTTTGCTTCATTGGAGATAGCCCCTTATAAAATATATGCACATTACGCTCAGATATAGAATACCATATAGTCACCCATGTTATCAAAATTGACATTTCTGCAATACAGTTTTAACAGCCCGAATAGATTTTTTTTTATTTAGGACAATATACTGTGATGGAAACTGTATCATGAACTGTACAGAATATTTACTTGCAGGGGGGGAAACAAGGAAAAGATTATTTTTTACAATGGGGAAAAGCTCCTGTTTGGACTAGTATTGTAACAAAACTGATCAACATAATAGAAGCCCATTTTTAAGAAGTTCTAGAGTAAATCCAGGTCTTCTTAATCTTCAAGTGCACTGACAGTAAAGATTCTGATTTCAACTCACTTAAAATCTTAAAGGTCAGCTTATTCCAGTCTGAACAAATGCTTCAAAGGACTGTGCACTCTCTTTTCCAGCTGAGAATAAAGATTTCTTTCCCTTCACTAATGCAAGTCAATCATCCTTTGCCTCTCAGGTTCATCTTTCAAGTTGCAAGCGATCCAAAAGCTCTTTTTAAGAACACACATTCCTTTCTAGTTTTTTTGTCTTTTTTTAAAAAAGTCTTCTTCGAACACTACTCATATTTATTGACTACAGTTTTAACACGCTAACTTCAGGTGATAACTGACTGAAAATATTGTTGCAAACTTTATGCCACCTGAGGGACCACTAAAATGACTGCACACTCCATGGTTCTAAATATATCAACCCTCCAAGGAGGGCATCTTTTGACTATCTAGGAGCACATTATGCAACATAGCTAGGCTATAAAATAAAGAGATGAAATCACTCCAAAAATAAAGATTTTCGCCAATTAACTGCATTCATTCCTAGCAATGGGGGAACAAGCAAGATCAGGAATGGCTAGATTTGATATCTTCTTAGCTACTGCACAAACATAGAATATGTTGTTATGGCTTTATTCTGGATAGTAATATTATGTGGCTGGTTTGAAAACAAAAATATAATAAGCATGCTGAAATCATACCCCTCCACATCTTTTCATGAATAGGCTGTAGTGGTAGCTAACTTGAGCCATTTGGATTTAATAAAATCATGGAACAAGGAGGGTTAGCACAACATAGTCTAAGACTTAGGAAGCCCAGACAGGCCTCTTTCCCTTCCAGAATCTCTTGTGGAGTCCATCAAAAGCATTTCTTCAGGCACTTGAAAGATCACTTGGTTCATACTTCGCTCCACAGACTTTGACATCTTCTTTGGGGAACCTTCTCCAGGCTCCCCAGTCTAATGAAGTGAGGCAGGCAGCAACTTATGGACTTGGCCTCCCCAAAGGTTCTCACTGGTACCAACAGCATGACCTTTTATGTGCCAAATAAAGATCACTTAAGGCACAATCCTAGCACAGCTTAATGGAGCAGTGGAGCCACTGCCAAAATCCACCACCAAAATCCACATCAACCAGGAAAGAAAGGGTTGTGGCGGCGGCGGCGGCGGCAAGCAAACGGTTGCAACTGCCTGGAGCTGGTAATATTCCATTCTTCAACGGGCTCGCAGATGTCCCGTATCGGCAGTGGAGCTGCTTTAGGAGCAAATGGAACCTGTTGGTGGAGATAGAGGTTGACAGGGCTGTGCGAAGGGGCATTGTTGCCCAATTCAGCCCCAGCCCACTGCAAAAGGGGCTAGCACTGCACCTTTAATTACGATCTACAGTGGTACCTTGGGTTACAAACACCTCAGGTTACAAACACCTCGGGTTACAAACACCTCAGGTTACAGACTCCGATAACCTGGAAGTAGTACCTCGGGTTAAGAACTTTGCCCCAGGATGAGAACAGAAATCATGCTTTGGCGATGCAGCAGCAGCAGGAGGCCCCATTAGCTAAAGTGGTACTTCAGGTTAGGAACAGTTTCAGGTTAAGAATGGACCTCCGGAACGAATTAAGTTCATAACCAGTAGTACCACTGTATTGGGTGCTTCAGGTTTTGCACCAAATTCCCCTTTCTCAGGTTTTATGCTTCTACAATTTATTTTGTTGTTCATGTAACCTGCCCAGAGAACTTGATACAATGAGCAGTGTGCAAATGTAATCAATTAAATAAACGAACAGCAATGGTTACACCCGTTTATCGATAGCCAACACGAGGTTGCATTATGAGATGGAGTGATGTTTTCCCCATATTATATGGCAGTAGTAACCCAGCCCTTTTCGAAATCCTTAAAGCCATTTTCTATGCACGTGCCACTGGGAGAAAGGCAAGTGCCCTTATTTCAATCCAGCATTCCCCTGTGAACCATAAATATTATATAGGGATGAGCTGAAATGTCTCATTGATTAAGAAACTACCAAGTAAACCTGTCACATACTAGAAGTGAAAATTGCTCTAAGAAGTCAGTGGCTAAAATAATGTGCAGGAGCATGGAAGATTGTAACAGCTTGAGCAGTATCAACTTAGCATCCTTGGTATCCATCAAGTTAAAGAGAGATGCTATGTTTGTGATCCTCTCTCAAACAGGAGAAAGTTCTACATTGAACCTTATCTTTTTGCACTAAGAATATCCTGGAGGCAGAGGAAGATCCCATTACACTGCTCCAAAGACAACCACAGTAATCAAAGTCTTACTGCACAACGCTGAACAAAACTTAAAGGTAAATATCAGAAGAGATAACATGTGCAGAAATGATGAGGGGAAAGGAGGGGTTGACACCTCTTGGTGTCAGCTAGGCTAGGCTCTTTCACTAAACTCAAGTGTGTGGAACTGCTAGCCATATTTCATAGAACGGTTTGCAAAGGCAGGAGAATTTTATATTCAGCCCTTTGATCCCAGTATAAAAAGTCCAGAACTGCCAATAAAACTCAGGAACCTGATTAAAGTTTGTAGATTTGAGTCTCAATTCAAAGCAGGGAACTACATGTGCAGAAAGTCTTGCTGCACACTTGAGAACCTTTAGCATCCTAGCAAAATATACTTTAACAATGACAAGAACACTTGAATCGCATCTGAGCCCAGTTCTTAACTGACTCCTAACAATTTTCCTACATATATAAATAGAACATATGGCCTTGATAGTATAATGGAAATATTGTGCTATACAATATATTCTATACGCATATTATTGAGTTTTGTGCAATTGACATGGTACAATGAAGAGTAACAATAAGAACAACAACAACAACAACAAAGGTCTTTTGCGATTTGTTCCATAAACTAATACTGTACATACACAGGGAATGCAGAAACAAAGAATGTAAGCAAAGATGGGGGTCACACTAGTTTATCAAATCTCTTCAGAACAAATTATATCAACATTTCTAATGGGATTTGGATTTGACTTCGATGACACCGTGGTTCCTTTACTATTGGCACTAGTCTAGATGAAGGGAAAGATACCATAAAAGCAAGAAGGTGTTTGGATAAAATTATAGTGAAATCAAACACATCAAAAGGTCATCTTAGGGTATGACCAACTTCACTGAACATCTTGTTGAAGTGGACTTGAAATCCACCTGAACATCTGATCGAACATTTCCCATGTTCTGGTCATTAGCTCTTCTGCTGCATATCATACCAACTGGGCACTAATTATCTCCCTTTATGCAAGTCTACTCAGAAGACAGTCCTACAGATTCAGTTAAGTGTCCTTCCAGGTAAGAATGTAATGTATAGGATTGCATCCTGGAAAACTGAAACCATTGCCTAACCTGCCTCCTTGTATGTTATGCAGCAAGTGCCATAAATATGCAGCATTTTAAAATATTCAAGCAACCAAGCCATGTAGTACAGAACAATTTTTACCCCTGAATCTTTACAGCAATAATAAAGGCCTCAGAGAGAGGAATCTGAAGATGCCTGCCTTCGGGGAAACTTTAATTTTAGAATCAATTTTTCATCAACTGCTAAACCAGCTGTAAACTAATCATTTTTAATTAGTAGTCGAGTGTGACAGATACTGATAATTAAAAGTATGAGTGAGAAGGAAACCAAGTAGCAAGAAATTTACTGCACCAACTTCTGTGGCAAGCTGTATAACAACTTACTAAAACCACCATCAGCTTAACATACACACCGAGACACAAATCATGTATTTGTATATGCTCAGGAGAACTACTGCATCAGTCCATTATATGCTGGCCCCACACATAGGTTGCACCCCCTAAAAATGAGATATATATTCAAACTGAAACAATATACTATAAATCTCTGGCACCGCACAGTGCTTTTTTTACAATCTAAAAAACACATACAACCTCTGGACCAGGGTTTCCCAAACTTGGGTGTCCAGCTGTTTTGGGACTACAATTCCCATCATCCCTGGCTACGGCTAGCTAGGCAGTAGTAACAAACCAGAGTTCCCAGGATTCAGGGGTGGAGAGCCATGGCTGTTTAAATGGCATAACAGTGCTTTAAATTTTTGGTTTGGGCACTATGCTTACTGTATATTCCTGTGTACGACTACTTTTTAGCCCAGGAAAATCTTCTCAAAAGTCGGGGGTCATCTTATATGCTGGGTCGTATTTCTTATACAGCGAGTATATCCCAAACTCTATATTTTAACTGGAAAAGTTGGGGGTCGTCTTATATGCCCAGCCGTCTTATACGCCGGAATATACGGTACATACAATGTGGAGAATGTTGAAAGTGGCATAAAATGAATAAGTTTCCTTTTATCAACCTTCAGGCAAAAAAATGTCTGGGAAGGAACATGTGTCCAATTCTGGAATTACAAAAAAACCACAGTTGTGTGTTTATTGAAGCTGTTAATTGAAATTCTTCTAGTTTGTTCCGAGAAACTTTTCATCCTATTTCTATGGGTGAGCAGAAATGCAACTAATTAGTGCCACAGAAACAAACACTTTAGATAGATTTATCATACCAAAACACTGTCAGAACAATTGAGAGTAAAAATGACTGGAAGGGCCAAGGGGTTTGGTTCCCTTCTTCCAGAAAAAGGTGTTGCTCATAAGATTACAATTAGAGCAGAACTAGATACAGTGGTGGGGGGACGCGGGTGGTGCTGTGGGTTAAACCACAGAGCATAGGGCTTGCTGATCAGACGGTTGGCAGTTCGAATCCCCGCGATGGGGTGAGCTCCCATTGCTTGGTCCCGGCTCCTGCCAAACTCGAAACCACGTCAAAGTGCAAGTAGATAAATAGGTACCGCTACAGCGGGAAGGTAAACGGTGTTTCCATGTGCTGCTCTGGTTTGCCAGAAGCGGCTTTGTCATGCTGGGCACATGACCTGGAAGCTGTATGCCGGCTCCCTCGGCCAATAATGCGAGGTGAGCGCCACAACTCCAGAGTGGGTCACGACTGGACCTAATGGCCAGGGGTCCCTTTACCTTTAGATACAGTGGTACCTTGGTTTACAAACATAATCCGTTCCGGAGGTCCATTTGTAAACCAAAACAGGTTGTAACCCATGGCACGCTTTCGCCAATGCGGCTTCCTCCCCAAAAAATGTTCATAATCCCCCCCCAAAATGGGTTGTAATACAAAAAAAGTTTGCAAACCGGGACACGCACTTCCAGGTTTGACGTGTTTGTAATCCAAAACATAGGCAAACCAGACTGTTTGCAAAGCAAGGTATCACTGTGCTTGGGTTTGACACAGGACAGCCTCCCAAAACTGCAGCTCCATTTTAATATGTAGGCACCCTTATCAGTTCTGTGACATCACACTGTGCATTTGCCTCGGCACTACCAGTGGCCAGTGATGTGAACCGAAGGTCAGGGAAATGCCCAATCAAATTTCACAAAGTGGGTGGGAGGAAGAAAGGTGTTGATGCCATCAGGAGCAACGTCTGGCTGCACCATCAAAATGTAAGATGCACCAGCTACATGCCCTATCAGGCTGAGGTCTGCAAAAGACTTGGGCCTACTACAGAATCAATATCCAAAACAGGAGGAGGAGCTGAGCAAGTCTAGCAACAATTTCAGCAGGGGGTGATGGCCAAGCTAGCAGGCAGCCCCATACTTGTGTCGAGTAAGTATTGTCTCTGGGGAACCAAAATAAAAAAGGTAAAAGGTAAGGGACCCCTGGACGGTTAAGTCCAGTCAAAGGGTACTATGGGGTTGTGGCGCTCATCTCACTTTCAGGATGAGGGGGCATGTGTTTGTCCACAGACAGCTTTCTGGGTCATGTGGCCAGCATGACTAAACCACTTCACAATGGAACACCGTGACAAAAACCAGAGTACACGGAAACGCCGTTTACCTTACCGCCTCAGCGGTACCTATTTATCTACTTGCACTGGTGTTCTTTCAAACTGCTAGGTTGGCAGGAGCTGGGACAGAGCAACGGGAGCTCACTCTGTTGCAGGAATTCAAACTGCCGACCTTCCAATCGGCAAGCCCAAGAGGCTCCATAGTTTAGACCACAGCGCCAGCCGCTTCCCTGGAACTAAAATAAGCCAGGCTTTGTCTCTCTTACAGGTCATCACTGTGCCACAAATGACTAGCATGGGAACCTATAGGCCAAATGGGTAGGTGGCTTTAATGGACCTGTGGCCTAGACTAATTTAACCTTACAACACGCACACACACAAATGTGTCAGTTTTTCCATCCTGAAATCATCTTGGCTCCAGCACCGAGAAAACAGAACACAACATATTCTGAAAGGTGTTTTGTTTGTTTTACTAAACAGAAACACTGCGTAAAGATAGATAATATTCTTGATTTACCTTCTCTAACGAGTAATTGCACAGGTGCATACTGTTTTAAATGCCCATTAATGAAAGATACAGATGTAACCCATTAAATCTTAACAGCTTTTGGGGAGACATTAAACTTTATAATCAAAACCTGCTTTGAATTTTCATTAAGAGTCACTGATCCAACAGGCTAACAGCTGCAAATTGGACCTAAAAATAAAATTCAGAACAGGGGCATTAAAGACACAATTTAACGTGTTGATGAGGCAGACGCTGATCAAATCTAATGAGCTAAAACATACCAAAAGTAAATTCATAAGAAGTACCAAATTACTGACTTTCATGCTCATAAATTGGAGGGGGGGGATTTAAAAGAGAGGCCCTAGAATTCTGAAACCCAAATGTAACACTGTTCTTCACCGATCTTTTGACATTAGTTTTACTTAAAGGTTCAGACTCCAGTCAAACCGCAATTAGTTGTGACCATGTTGTACTGAAAGCAGAATTTTCATTCAATTGTTTTACGTAGGTCTTAGCCATTACTAATGCCCAAACTGAGCCAAAAGGCTGGGACTACTATAGGTATGAAAATTTCCAAACTATGAAAGGATGACACATTTCTTATAGGCAACCTCATGCCAAGAGACTTGCATCTATAGGCACTTTCTTTAATCTAAGTGCATGCTAGGGTTAACTCTTATAACACAACTCCTAGTTCCTTGCCAGAGAAGTGCTCAGGTGTTCTTATAAAGTGTTGACTCAAATAAATTAACCTGACGCAAGGAATATGGACCTCATTAATCTAGGAATGCCTGCCCTTGTTTGCAGAAGGAACAGTGGAGTCCATTACCTCAATTCAAGAATTAACTTTGATTGCATTTGAGATTAACTTTCTTTTTCCCATGACCCAGCTCTGCTGGAATGGGATAGTCAACAACTTTGGCAAAACAGCAAGGCATCTAACATACTTCTGAACATTCAATATGGTAGACAGGTATGGGCTGTCATCTCCTGTATGCACTGGGAAGAGAGATGTGGGGGGGAAATTGTCATTATGCGACAATCAGAACCACAGCAGGGAAAGATGAACTCCTGGTTACACATAAGTGTCCAAAAACAATCTCATGCCTTTAAACCATAAACGTCAGAACAAAATGCTCATCTCCTCTGCATTCAATCATATAATTTCACCCTAGAATGCAATTAGTAAAACTATACCCCCTACCAACCTTCTCCATTTAAAAACAGTAATTAACACAGGCAACACTAGCAATGTGGGGATAGGAAACTGAAAACAAATGGCATCACCTGGAAAAGGTGGAACCCTTACATGCTTTAAAATATAGCTGCCACCCACTATCTGAAGAGGTTCAGCAGCAGAGTTCAAGCAGTTTAAATTGGCCAAGTCTCCAAGTTTCACACCCTCTAATCATTCACAGCAGTGGGATATTTTTCAGAAGAGTGAAATCTACATAATTTCCTTCTCGGCAGCGAACACACTCACTTATATTATAAACACGCACTTTTATATTAAGCAGATTCCTTATAAATGCAAAATAAAAGGCAAGAACTTAGTAGAAATCACACACACACAAAAATCATGTTTCCTTAACCTTAAGACTAATTGGAACCAGACCTTCCATGCGGCAGGCTTGTTTCAAATGGCAGACCTAGGGCTAGGGTTGTCAGACTCAATAGAGGACAGGACTTGTGTGCCTTTAATTGCCCTGCTCTCTTTTGAGTCTGGAAACCTTAAAGAGAAACCAGCAGACCCTTTGCTTGGAAATTAAACAAAGGGTCTGCTGGTTTCTCTTTAAGGTTTCAGGAGTCAAAAGAGAGCAGGGCAATTAAAGGCACAGAAGTCCTGTCCACTATTGAGTCTGTCAACCCTAGCTGTGACACTCAAGGTAGTTTGCAGAGAAACAAACCATGAGCCTTGGTGGCACAGGAACTGAGGAAGAGTAACAACAGTCATGGACATGAGATGTTTTAGTGCAGTAACATCTCGAAAGCACCATGGTGGCTATCCCAGCACGAATAGTCATGGATTTCTTAGCAAAGGGACAGAGTTTCTCACCATGCATGCACTGGAAGATTAGCACAGAACCTTTCAGCTTGCAGGTGAAGTGGAAAAGATTCCAAGAACCTGCCAGACAGTGACATACTGCAAAGCAACCCACCCGTTTAGCCCAGTTCAGACCTTTCACATCAATCTGTGCAGGCATCCGTGTGCATACTTTTGAAATTTAGTTAAGACGAGTGCACGTCTTGTTTGGTGTAACTGATCAGATAAGGCAATGCGGAGTGGGGGAGAGGGAAGCCACGATGTCATTATTATAAGCTTATTTCAGAAAAAAATCCCATTAAAATACAATTTGCTTCCTGAGCCTCATTTTTAAACTACAGTAGAAAGGGTAAACACCTCACCATTTTCCACTTTGCAGCAGAACTGCTGGATTAAAGCAATTAATTGTAGAGGAAAGTTGCAATTGATGTGGAAAATAATCTGCATTTATAGAACTGTTCTGCTTTTAAATGCCTATTTTACACTTTTCTGCAGGATGTATGACAGTTCAGCTTATTAGCAGTTTCTTTTGCAGCCTCAAGTATCTTTCTTTTAAAGTAAGCCCTAAACATCATCTTAAAATATCAAGGAAACCCTGTAGTTTTCATCCATATGCTTTACTCTTCACAGACCATACACTGATCTATGCAGTCACATGTGGATGTGCATGTGAATGGGAATGCACACGAATATAATTAAACTGAATGTAATTGCATCTAGGGATGGAGATTTATCACAAGATATTTCTGTTATCATCCTGTTTTTAGCATCCTTGTTCTGTTTCTAATCTCTTCTCCCTTGGAGGAGAAAGCTACTAACCACAAGCTTCCTGGACAAAGTCCAGCAAATGTTCGACTTGTTGCCTCTGGCAGACATTTCTGCCATTTTAGGGTCCTTGAATAGCCATGCTTGGAGAGCGCAATGCTGGCTTTGCTGTGCAATGAACTGCAAGATGAACGCAAGAAGCATAACAGTACTTGGACCATCATCAAATATGTGCTGTGGAACATTATTTATTAGAGCTAGATTTTTTATATATAAAAAAAACTAGTTGATGGGGCAGTTTTTCTTTCTGTAAAATAACTATCTTTGGTATTCTCTCAGCAAGAACCACCCTGCATTCAAACATATCCACAGAAGGGTTGAATATATTACAGCCATGACCCAGAAAAGCATGCACAAGTGGCTCCTGGGAGAAAATAAAATATCTCTAAATCCAGCATCCATACGGCACTCGTGGAGCAATCTCACTGCCAACCCTAAAGTAAGCTCTACTGAATTCAATGGGTGTTTAATATTTAAACCAGGGATTTTAAAAGATTTTTAAAGACCTCTCAGGTGGGCGCCATTGCCATTATAAGAGGAGGCATTCATAGCGAGTTCCAGCACTTTTTCTAGAAAAAAAATAAATAGCACTTGTAACCATGACCTTTCCCAATCTGCTACCCTTCAGATGTTTTGGAATAGAACTCACAGCATCCCTGACCACTGGCCATGTTGGCTGGGGCCAATGGGAGGTGCATTCCCAAACATCTGGAGAGCATGGGGTATGGGGAAGGTTTGTTTAACACTACGTGGATGAGCCTTCACAAGCCCAAGCAAAGTGTTAGTCTAGCACTCTACCCTCTCCTAACTTCTCCCAACCATGCAGGAGGGGGAAGAGAACCATCAAGCCAAGAATCCTGGCTTACTTTTACACACATGAACCAGGTTTCCTGATTTACAACAAGAAATGGTTAGCTAAACAAACTTCTTTCACGACCCATGGTTCGAATTTGCCTTGTGAGCAACTATCTGTTTGTTGTAAGCCAGGATACTTCGTTCCGGACTTAACGATGCTAAACCAAGATTCTTGGAAGGCGACACTAAACTCCGCAGGCGGTGCTACCCAGCAACACAATGCCTGGTTTCTGCTACGGATCATTGATGTAATATTAAATATCAACAACAGCTTTATCACCATAGCGCTGCTTAACAAGCTCTCTAGGCATGCTTAGCAGCAGCACCGTACCAAAACTACTGTTGAAACGTTGCATCCATGAGTAAATATTTATTATTTTTAAAAAACTGTCTGACTTTCTGCATTGGCTGATTCATTTATTTACTTTGGCTTCTTGGAGGTTTGTTTAAAAGTTCGCACTTAACCACAAAGTAAGAAATATATTTGTTCTTTATGAAGAGACTTTCTGGAGCAGAAGTTTCTTTTTTCTAACAGTTGAGCTGTTAGATCTCATAGTTTCATGCTGAAAACTGGCACAGGTAAAGAAAGCTCCGAATGAGTACAGGAAAAAGGCAGACAGTTTTGATACAGTGGGTTAAACTGATTTATCTCGTTAGTCTGACTAACCTGACAGGAAAGGAACACCTCCAGGAAAAAGAAGGGTCTCTTGTCTTCCTAGCATAAAAATAAAATCAAACTTGATAACAATTTACAATGCTTTGCAAACAAAACAGTAGGAGAGTTTAACAGTTTGCCAGCAGGTCTGATTAGTGTATTTGTTTTGTTATTCCCTGACACACTGACGAATTCCAACCATATGAGTGTTCATGCATACACACACAAGACCAATAAACACACTCCTCGTAGGAAAATAACATTATCTCATTTGCCTACTCAAACCAGATACATAGGTTCAAAACAAGAACCCTGCTCCTTCTGTCCATCATTTCTGTCCAGCCTAAAGTTTAGGCTCTAAGACTTTTTTTAATCAGAGTCTTTTTCTCTTAGTATGCAGATGATGATTTCAAAACACTGCTTGCCAGATAATCCTGCAAGTCTCCGCTCAAGGTGAAATCCAGTCCAGTAGCAGAAGATGCAGAAGTCTTCCTTGTATGGGCAGCCGAAAGAGGACTAGCTATAATGCTTCCCTACATGTAAAAACGTAGGGACCCAGGTGGCGCTGTGGTTAAATCACTGAGCCTAGGGCTTGCTGATCAGGAGGTCGGCGGTTCAAATCCCTGTGATGGGGTGAGCTCCCGTTGCTTGGTCCCAGCTCCTGCCAACCTAGCAGTTCGAAAGCACGTCAAAATGCAAGTAGATAAATAGGGACCGCTACAGCGGGAAGGTAAACGGTGTTTCCATGTGCTGCTCTGGTTTGCCAGAAGCGGCTTTGTCATGCTGGCCACATGACCTGGAAGCTATACGCCGGCTCCCTCGGCCAATAATGCGAGATGAGCGCGCAACCCCAGAGTCGGTCACGACTGGACCTAATGGTCAGGGGTCCCTTTACCTTTACCTTTACATGTAAGAACAGTACTGCAGGATCAGATCAATGGCCGATCTGCTCTAGCATCCTGTTTCTTGTGTGTCTGGGAAGCCCACAAGCAGAACAATATCCAATTGCCCAATGTTGCTCCCAAGGAGCTGGCATTCAGTGGCATACTGCCTCTCTCATTCTGGAGACTAATTGCCACTGGTAGACCTATGCCCTTTTAAGGCCAACTCAGTTGGTGGCCATCAAATCTTGTGACAGTGCATGCCGTAATAATGTGTGATGAAATACTGCCTTCTGTCTGTCCCAAGCTGCCTGCTAATCAGTTGCTTTATCATGCCCCAACCCAGAAAGCCCCTAAGCTCCTTTAAGAGGAAGTGTGGAATGAAAATAAACTCAATAAATAAATAAAATTCAGTGTGACTTACTACTGAGTAGACATAGTTATGGTTGCCCTGTACCATACCACATGGCAGTATCACCAACTGATCTGCCATTCCAAAATGGGAAGCATTTTAATTCAGCAACAGGGTTATTTATCAAGGTCTGCTAGATGCTTTAAATTATTAATTGATTCTTTTATTAAATTTCTATAGCACCCTTCATCTGAGGATCACAGGGCAAAAAAACCCACAAAAATACATAACATAGTAACAAACAAAACCATTTAAAAAAACAACACCCACACAATTTAGATTGTTTATTTACTTAGCCAATGTTCTGGAGAAGAGGAATGTTTTTGCCTGGTACCAAAGATATGCAATGAATGTGGCAAGCAGACCTCTCCAGTAGCAGCATTCCAAAACAAGGGAGTCACCACAGAAAAGGTCCATTGCTGTGTTGCTCTCCTCTGGATATCTTGCCCCTGAAGAAGGGCCTTAGATGATTATCTACTTGACTAATCATGAAGTACAGCAGGAATTAATTTAATATGGATTCAGAACAGAATCAGCTCAGCTGAACAGGACAAAGAAAGTCAGCTACACCAAACCTGTGTTAAGAAAATGCAGAAACAGCTACACCCTCTTGCTGTTTCTCTGTTACAGGTCAACTTATATTAAAGTGAGATCAGAGTCAGGAGAGGCAAATGTGGATAATAGCGGTAAACTATGTCCATATGTGCACTTCAAAACTTTTGATATATATATATATATATGTTTTACAATTTCAAATAAACATTTTACATACTTAAAATATCAATGACTTCCCTTCTTCTCTTTCCATGGTTCATTTTGCATATCTTATATCCCGGCATATTTTAGAGAAACTATTCCAATCGGTTTTCCATTATTACATCTGTCAAAGATTATTTACACTGCTGAATTTATCTTAATGCTGCCAGCGTTTTCAGCTGTACACACTTATTTTCCATATACTAAATAAACATTTTCCAGTCTTCTTTAAACGTATGTTCTTCCTGCTCTCTTATTCTATATGTTAAGTCTGCAAGTTATGCAAAAAACTTTTGCATTCTTAATCACTGTATGACAAAAATTAACATATCCCACAAGGATCACCTAGAAATATATGTATTATTCAGTCAACAAAATTTTTCCAACTTTCCTTCTACAAGTGAAACTTGGGTTAAACTGATTTTTGACACATCCATACCAGTCTTCACCTACTTCCTGAATTCTGTTCAGCATAAGCCTTCATCGCCTCAGGTTTTATACTTTCCCAGCAGGTAACTATTAACACATTTCACAGGTGACCGCATATTGTAAAACTATGTGGTTCGACATGACGGAAATACCTTATTAAGACCAGTATTTTTTTCCAGATGCTGGAGCAGAACAATGGTTCTGCAAGGGATAATCAAGACAAATCCTTCTATGCCTTCGGAATGCCTTCACTAATCTCCCCCAAAGCTTTAAAATACCAAACAGGCAAATGCACTCATAACTTCAACACCACTGATAAAGAGCCATTTTAACAAAATCAGCAGGTCAAGGACTGAGTCTGTGATCAAATGTTTACAAAATCAAGATGTAGTAAACAGATTTTGAAAGAAAGCAGTAGATTCTGTCACACAGACAGGCAGCAATATACAGCAGGGGTCCCCAAACTAAAGCCCAATCACCTTCTAAATCCGGCCCACGGACGGTCCAGGAATCAGCATGTTTTTACATGAATAGAATGTGTCCTTTTATTTAAAATGCATCTCTGGGTTATTTGTGGGGCATAGGAATTCGTTCATTATTTTTTTTCAAAATATAGTCTGCCCCCCCCACAAGGTCTGACGGACAGTGGACCGGCCCCCTGCTGAAAAAGTTTGTTGACCCCTGATATACAGTATGCAGTTTTGGCCCAGAAATATTTAAAAGCCGTTAAAATGGTAGTTTGTCTACATCAGGGTTTGCCACACTTGGGTCTCCAGTTGTTTGGGGACTACAGTTCCCATTATCCGTGGCCACTGGGTCCTGCTAGCTAGGGATGATGGGAGTTGTAGTCCAAAAACTGTTGGAGATCTAGTATTTGGGAAACCCTGGTCTACATTCTAAAGCCAATATTGGGAAACCTGTGGCCCTCTAGGCATCATTGAACCACAACTCCCACCATCACTGACCATTGGGCGTGCTAGCTGGAGGTCATGAGAGGTGCAGTCCAGTATTTGGAAGGGAACAGGTTCCCCATCGCTCTTCTGACCAGTCAGACCATACAGGGAGAGAGATTTACCTTTCTCTTGTGCACATGGCCTAATACCCATCATAGCCAAGTCCCCCAACCCCCAAATGCATTCAGACTAGCGGGCCTAGGGAAGCAGAACAATGCTACAATCTTGTTTCAGGTATTGCAAGTTCAGCCCTCGGCAGAGACTAAGGATGGGAGCTGGCTTTGCATCAGATTTAGACAAATTAGCCAGGGACACAGAAGAGATAACACCAGGTCAGACAGCATTTCCCGAAGAGTTGTGAAATCCAAAACATCGCTGGGAAAAACAAGTAGATCCTCTAGGGCAAAAGCATCTGAACAAACATAAATCCTGAAAGATTTTCATGCCAGAAGAAACAGCAGCATCTTTAAAATCTAAACTAAACTCCCCTGTACTAACATGAGTTCAATTATACCGTGTTTCCCCTTTTTTAATTCGTAGTCAAAAAGTAAGCCATGGCAGGGTTTTCCTATAAGTAATAGAAGTAAGACGTACCCCGAAAGTAAGCCGCCATTGCTCCTGCCCAGGGGCGTCCTTCCCATTGGGCTGAATGGCACGGTGCAGCCCGGCGCCCGCCCAGCAGAGGCGCATCGAGGAGGCATGCACACTGAGCCGCCCACGTGTCGGCGGAGCTGCCTCCGTCGAGCGGCGCCCCCCCCCACTTAGCCAGGCCAGCTGCCCGATGCCGTGCTCTCCTGGGGTGCAGATCGCCGTGCCTCTGGCAAAGCAGTCTTGAAGGCAGGGAGAGCTGCCGTGGGGATGTAGCCGGGATCGTGCCGCTGCCCGCTGGGTTCACAATGGGGCGGAACAGAGCAGAGAGGTGCCTTTCTCTCTGCACACTGTTGCGAATGAGATGCAGCCCAGGTGGGGAGAGAGAAGCCGCGCTTACTCTGACAGCCTCCACGAAGGGAGAGAGGGACGTTAACCGGTCGAAAGGGACATGGCGTGGCTTTCTCTTTCTAGGATGCCTTTCCCTTTCTTCTGTCCTGATGTGGGCAGGCCCCTTTTGCAGGCGCCGTTAGCGGATCGGTGCCTGGAGCTTGCGGAAGGAAACCTCCGCGCGAGAGTCCTGCAGAGGCAGCGATCCTCCAGGCACCGATCCTGGGGCGGGTGATTGCTCCTGGGGAAGTCGGCGCCTCAGGGCGTGAAGTAGGGAGACAAAGCAAACTTCGCCGCTGTGCCGGAGGTGGGGGAAGAGAGACACCTTTCTCCCGTCAGCGCGGCTCGCCTCGAGTGCGCGAAAGCTGCCAGCTCCGCTGCCACCGTCCCCGAAAGCCCCTGTTTGCCTTTGTAATTTGTCTCAAGCCTCGTGCACTGACGAGGCGTGGAAGCCCTGCGTGGGAGCAGGCAGGACCCTGCCCACCTCTCCCCTGCCCTCCTGCCCAACTCTCCAGATTTCTCCTTTTGTTCCTTTTCACTTTCCCCTCTTTGCCTCTCCTCCTCTTTACGGTTCACTTGTTTTCCTCATCCCCCTTTCCCCTTCGGACACATCTTTTTCAGCCTTCGTTAGTTTGTTCCCCACTTTCCCCGCCTACCAAATTCTATTTTCCTCTCCTCTCTTTTCCACATCCTTCCTTTCCTTTCCTTTCCTTTCCTTTCCTTTCCTTTCCTTTCCTTTCCTTTCCTTTCCTTTCCTTTCCTTTCCTTTCCTTTCCTTTCCTTTCCTTTCCTTTCCTTTCCTTTCCTTTCCTTTCCTTTCCTTTCCTTCCTTCCTTCCTTCCTTCCTTCCTTCCTTCCTTCCTTCCTTCCCATCTTTCTTCCTCTCCCTCGTTCTTATTCTTTCTTTCCCTCTCCTTCCTTCTTTCTCCCTTTCTGTCTTCTCTCCCTCTTTCTTTTTCTTTCCTTCTTTATTCCCTTCCTTCTTTCCTACTCTTCTTTCTCTCCCCTCTTTCCTTCCTCTCTCCCTCCCACTCCCTCTTTCCTTCCTTCCTTCCCTCCCTCCCTCTCTCCTCAGAAACATAGGATGCTGCTTTATACTTCTGGCCCTTAAACCCTGGAACCAGGAGAGCAGCTCCAGTGAGTCAACCTCAGCCCAGTTCCAGATCTATGCATCTGTCATCCAGAGCGCAACACACAACCATCTCCTTGAAGTATCAGAAGATCCCACATCTTCAGGTAGCTCTGCGAAGGTCCTGCATGAAACCCTAGCGAGCCTCCATCACCAAGTGCAGTCAATCCTCAGCAAGATGGATCAGAGTTATTATCTGGTATGAGGCCATGTTCTTGAGTCCTTCTTACAGCGCCACCCTCTCTCCTGCTCAGTTGCCTCCCACAGTGTTGGGTAGACTTAAGACGGCCCTGTTCCTGTCACCTCCTCAGCCCCTCCTGCGTGCTCAGGGAGCCAGCAAACCGGCAACAGACGCAGGGAAAAAACACGCCTCTCAGCTGACTTCTCCACCGCCTGTTCAGCGCGCAAATTGCTGTACCGTACCATACTGACGCAATAAAAATAAGACATCCCACCGAAAATAAGCCACCCTGTGTTTTTTTAAGGAAAAAAAGTTATAAGACGGTGTCTTAAAAAAGGGGAAACACGGTATGTATATCTATCAAGAGGAAACAGCCTGAGGTGTTGGAAGAGTGATATTATACTACCTATTGTTCTGTCTTGATTTTCCTCTCTTTTTCCCCCCTCTCAATCTGCATCTCAGCCACATTGTCATTATCTTATCTCATCACTGCATTTTTTAAATAAAAAATAGAATCTTACGTTATATATATCTTGGGGGAGCCATGCTCAAATCTCACAGTTCCCAGTCAGATAGTGTGCACCTAGTGATGCCCAGTCTTCTAATTTGTTGGTGCAACCTGGTCTGTCTTGTTTATGGTTCCATACTAAAATCACCATGCTCCTATCCAGCTCACCACATCCCAAGGGTGCATTGTAAAGTAGTATTCTTTGAACCTCACAATGGGAAAGAACATCAGTGGTTTCCTGGCATAGTATCAGTGCCAAACAGCTAATATGAGCTACCACTTGACTAAGAGGTCAAAGGAAGAAAGCTTATACAGTCAGAGAGGCCAGAAAAAAATTGTGTCACATTGGTCCAGGGTCGCCAGTTTAGCAACATCCCATAGTATAAACCAGTGTTTCTCAACCTTTTTTGGGCCAAGGCACACTTGTTCCATGAAAAAAATCACGAGGCACACCACCATTAAAAAAGTTTAAAAAATTAACTCTGTGCCGCCCTATATTGACTATATAATTATGACTGTAAGAAACACTTGCCAATTGCTGTGTTGGTTGCAATCTCCTGTAATAAGGCTTCACAAGCCGCTGATTTCTCTGCCAGCACAATCCTTTGCTCAGCAAGTTTCAGGTTGAGCTCATCCAGCCAGCTTCTTTAAGTTTGTCTAAAACCACCCTCCCGTGGTGGTGGCTGTTGAGAGCTGCGCTCGCCCCGCGTCGTGACCCGGCCGGCTTCCTTTCTGGCGGGTTAGTGTTGACTATTGGCGGTTGCCAGGCACGTGACAATGCAAATCGCCCTTCTCGTCGCCGCACGTCGCGGCACACCAGCCAGTGTCTCGTGGCACACTAGTGTGCCGCGGAACAGCGGTTGAGAAACGCTGGTATAAACCACCCATGTCAAAACTTGGGACATTAGTTTATTCCTAACTCATATACTTTGAAGTTGACATAGTAAAAAAAGAAAAGGAAGAGTTCGAAATATCAGTCCTTTAAAGGTAAAGGGACCCCTGACAGTTAAGTCAAGTCAAGTCACGGACAACTCTGGGGTTGCAGCGCTCATCTTGCTTTACTGGCCGAGGGAACTGGTGTACAGCTTCCGGGTCATGTGGCCATCATGACTAAGCCGCTTCTGGTGAAACCAGAGCAGCACATGGAAACGCCGTTGACCTTCCCGCCAGAGTGGTACCTATTTATCTACTTGCACTTTGATGTGCTTTCAAACTGCTAGGTGGGCAGGAGCTGGGGCTGAACAATGGGAGCTCATTCCTTTGCGGGGATTCGAACCGCTGACTTTCTGATCGGCAAGCTCTAGGCTCAGTGGTTTAAACCACAGCACCTGCGTGTGATGCAAAGATTTCTCACCAGGGAGCAGCACATTACACTCTGCTGGTGGGAGAATCTTTGCCCCAAAGTTATTATAGTTGACATCCATTTCAAAATTTATTGTTAAGAGAGAGGCTGCATTCAGATATCACAATAAATATCAAATATTTACAATGACTATGGTGAGCCTTTCATTTCCCCCCTACTACAACTGCAAGGAGGAGCTCAGAAACTTCTATTCTGGAGCATTTCCACATCAAATCACCATTAACTATAGTCAATGCTTCCCCGCCCCCCTAGAAAAATAGTTGCCAGTACTAACCATGAAGTTGTTACAATATATGTCACACTTTTAAACCAAAAACAGTAACTGCTACACTTTTAAAAAACAAAATACAAAAAAGAGATTCCAGTACTGCATACCCTTGAATACCCCCTGAAAAAAGCACTGGTTATAGTATTAAATACCATTCAAAGAACATCCCCCCCCCCATAATTGTGGGCACTGTAGTTTACCCCTCACAGAGTTACCATTCCCAGAAAACCATAACAAACTTCAGTACCCAGAATGCTTTGAGGAAGGGAATGTGCTTCAGGTGTCTTCAAAGGTACAGTGTGTGTAGACAAGATTAACCACAGGTAAGTGTTCAGCTGTAATGCTAAACTTTTGCAAAACCTTTCAAAGCTCCTCCTTGTAGTTTTCCCAGGGAGGGGACAAACAAGCCAGACACTCAATTCCAATATCTGAATGCAGCCAGAGCGTATGAGTTTGAATATGGTTAATAGTAAATAAATTAAGAGTTATGAGGCACCCAGAGTTTGGATATTCTAGTCAGGAAAAAAGCGTATTGGCGAGCCCTGTTCAATAAGCCTCACATGTTGTTGCTTCAGACCGGTTAAAAAAGCAAAGAGGAGAAATCAGCTGCAGACCAGCGATCCAGAACTGCATCCAGCCATTTCAGACTCTCATAAATCAGGGTTGTAAAATACTGCCAGATTAGTATGTCTAAGGAGTATAGATCAACTCAAGTCTGAATATTATTAATAAGCCACAAACCCTCGGATATAATTAACAACAACAAAAAATTGTTCTGTTGAGTCATAGCAAAAACAAAAACAAATCACAAGGTGGTACGTACTGTATACTGTATACAAGATTAACCCTGCTCCTCTTTCCAACTGTGGGGAGGAGAATTATTGTGTAAACAACACTGGTTTTTTTTAGGGGGGGGGACGACAATCAGAACGATCAAAGAAGATCATTTGTATTAGCAAGTCATACAACTAAAGGATAGGTATCCAAACCTACAGCACATTATTCAACGGGGGAAAGTAAGAAGTCATCTGAATATTCAACAAAGATGCATCTTCACAAGAAGTCCAAAGTATTTTTACTTAGTTTTGAAGGACAGGAGACAATGTGAGGGCCAAACTACATATCCTTTTAAAGCTATCCAATGGAATACAACTCACTGGCCATAATCATTTATAATTTCTTTAGGAAACAGTAGTTTTGTACTTTATGGAACGATACCCATCACCTGTTAAGTGAAATGAATAGCCTTTTATCTTTGCGAGAACTTCCAAGTTGTTTTTTTTGGGGGGGGAGGGTGAAAATTTGAAAATGCCAATGCTTTCAAATTATATGCTCCATAATGTTCCACAAATCATTTAAAAAATTTTTTTAAAGCATTTGAAATAGTGGTTTGTAATTCCATGTAAAGATACCCAACCACCTTATTGATCCCAGAAGGTATACAGAACTGGATAGGTCCCTGTTTCAGAATAAAAGTTAGCAGATTAATTTTGTATGAGAATGTTGACGGCATAATCCACAGATCCATCTGTAAACATACGCAGACGTCTGGATCTGTCTTTTGTATTGATGTAGATGAGCCATTTAGATGTGTTATTTACACCCTGTCTGGAGCAATCTACACCTTCTGCATACCTTGTGTTTTTATTATCAAAGGCCTTGCATTTTTATGGCAAAAGCAGTTTGCATTTGGAAAGCTTGAAATACGGTAGCATGTTTATCACAAATCCTTAGATTGAAGCACATACATTCACAAGTCCATCAGAAGCAGAAAGACAATGGGCAGAAGCTGTGGTGGGGGGTCCAAAATCCAGCTAGAGCTGTGACACACTTGCACCAGTTATTAGGTACACCATACTGACAAAGGCCACATTAACCAGTAAGGTTAGTTAACTATGTAACAAACATGAATGCATCAAAGTTGGAGAAGTCTTCATTTGCACAATGACGAAATTCCCATGCAATTTGTTAAAATAACTTTGGGGAAATAAACTATAAATGTATAG
The DNA here is from genome assembly GCF_963506605.1 of Zootoca vivipara. Classification (NCBI taxonomy): domain Eukaryota; kingdom Metazoa; phylum Chordata; class Lepidosauria; order Squamata; family Lacertidae; genus Zootoca; species Zootoca vivipara. Next base: position 14,160,090 of record NC_083285.1, read on the forward strand.
TTTGTGTTTATGGATCCCACATATACCCTTCAATTCTATATATATATATATATATATATATATATATATATATATATATATATATATATATATATATGAAATGACCAGACTTACTTTCCCTGGGCACTGTCCTGCATGCCATTCAAAGAGGCAAACTAATTTATTTGATTACCTATTTTATGTCAGCCACAATCAACTTGTAACTTCAAAAGTTGGATTTCAATTGTTTTAGATCAGAGCAATAAAAAAAGTCTCCTTCTGAGTTGAGGTTAAAGAAAACAGGGTGAGAGCTCTCAACTAAGATTCTAAGAAATATTCTGGGATTAGTCCTTAATCTAGAAACAGAGAGGTGGAAAAGACACACAAATCAGTTCATATCGTAATTGTTTCATGGGGAATGTCCATAGTCAGGGCACAGACGAAAGCTGTAAAGATGTTTTGAGGGTCAAGGAAAACTTAGAGCTATGGATTTGAGATCCACAAATCCAAAATCAAGAAAAAAGATTAAAGAATATTTACTCAATTTAGCAGTGCTAAACTGAGAGCATTGAGAATTGGTGTGGCTGGATACAAAGCCTCACTGAGATCAGAGTTTCTAGTGGCTGGCGTATCATCCCCATATTTGCATGATATCCCCCGAGGACAAAAATATTCCATTCCTTTTGCTGCCCTTAGTGAATAGATGCAGGCTCACAAATATACACTCAGCCTCTTGAGCTACCTTATACTATAATCAAACCAGAATACTCTCCGTAGAACCATTTGCTTTTCTGGTGTTCACATTATTTTTCTCTGGTGTTCATAATATTTTTATTGCTGCTTTTAGCTATATAATTTTATATTGGTGCAGTCTTTATTCTGCTGGTGTTTTGTATTTTTATGATGTTTCGTAAAGCTATCTTGAACGCCATTGGCAGAAAGGGAGAATATACTTTTTTTAAAGAAGAAGAAAGAATATGTTTAAATTAGAAGTCCAAGCCATAGGAATACTGGCCTATTCATGTAAAGAAAAAAATATGACTTGATGCTGCCTGTGTGTGATGGAGTGGGAGAATTAATTATTGACCTTTTAAGAAATGGCAGGATGAAATGATGTAAGGGCACATTAATAAAATCTGGATGGTAAATGCTCTCCTTCTCGCCTAGCTGAAAGCTCAATCTCTCTTTTTACAGCTTTAAAATGCAAGGAACCTGACTGTTTTCATCTGGTTTGTCATGAACAAGCAAGCTGTGCCCACACCCCAAAGCATTCCCTCTCCTCACAATTCACTGCTTCAGATAACTATTATTTTGGGATTCAAGTTTTTGGGGCATGCATCTCAGAAGGGTTTTCTGCGGCTTTTCTTTTTATGGCCTCTCTTCCCCTCTGACATTTGGCTCTTCCTGTTTACTTACTTCTTTGCTGTCATCGGCAACAGTCAGCTCCCAACCACATACACACACACTCCACATCTGTTACTACCAGGCAGCTACAGTCTCCCTCCCCCCCCCTCCCTGCAAAGCTATCCTTACTGTCTCCTTCCACCTGATCCCCACCACCCAGATCCTTAATTAAGAACCAATTTGCATATGTCCATTAAAGAACTGTTCCTTGGAACTTTTGTTAAATTCAGCCCTCTTAGCAAAAAGAACAAAACCTTATTGTGTGCTGCCTGCGGCTGCCATCCTTTGACAGATGAGCACATGGAATTTTGCACAAAAACTATGTATTTATAGTCTGCACCTCTGTGCTTAAGGATCTGTGGATTAGGGCAGTACTGAAACAGTGGTAGCCAATGTGGTGTCCTCCATATGCTGCTGGATTAAAACTCCCATCATGCCTGCCTGAGCACTGGACATGCTGGCAGAGACCAATTCCTGCATCGAAAGAGAACAGGACATCTCAGATTCGACAGAAATGCAGCTTTGCAGGCCCATCACATTTTGACGTTAACAGGGTTCTGTGGTTATTTCAAAATGGGGAGGGGGAACTTTCCTCTCCCAATATGCAAATGCAGAGAGAGGGGGAGAATCCTCATTCAGGCTCATCCTAGTAATGGGAAGCCACAGGAACTTAGCCTTTGGTTGCAAGGAAACACTCTCTAAATCCTATGGCAGACCCCCAAACCTTAGCATGATCAGCAGAGGTTTTTTTTTCCACCCCCAAATCAAAATGGATTTGAATTTTGTGTGTGTGTGCATTTCTATGGATGCATCACTACAACTATTTGCCGTTTTAGCTATCTACCGTAGCCCTACATCAGTTTCCAGTCCAGGTCTTCAGCAGAATTGTATCCAATTCCAACCTAGAAGGTACTGTATATATGCTCATGCCTTTGGCCTGACAACAGACACGTAAAATTCCACAAATGCAATTGCTACTGAGTCCTCAGAAGACGAGATACCCAAGAGATAGAGGATAGGCAGACCTTCAGGGTCCCCTAGAACCAGTGCAGATGATTCCCTTTGAAAGGTGAAGGCAAAGCTGAAGAATCTTTGGAGCTATCAGAGGAAGAAATGGAGCCACTTTCCTTGGGAATGCCAGTGCCAAAAGGTTTGGGTCCAAAGAGTGAGGTGGCCTGTGTCTACAGATCCAAAGTCACCATATGGCTGTGTGGTCTAGGAGGCCCCTCTTGAGCCTTCCTGTTGCCGCAAACAACACAGGCATCTGGCTCCTTGCTCTTCATTCTAGTTCCTCCTCCTTGCTGTGTTATACCTTGCCTGAACTTCCTGAGATACTGACCTTGGATTATAGCATGACCTTGACACTGAATCACATTTTGGACCTAGGACTGATTCTGTATTCTTGACCTTGGATTCGTGGACTCCTCTGCACCTGCAACCCTGCCTCTGCTGGTGAATGTTCTGAGGTCACTCTCTGGAGTGTGACAGTAACAGGGGCACACTGCCACACCTTTGCTTTGTTTGGTAATATCTGTTTTTCATTTGGTATTATTTGTTTTAGTTGCACAAATTAGGTTCTATATCTTGCACAGTTGTTGTTGCTGTTTTTAAGTAACCAGCAACAGGCTGTTATTCTAAAAGAGATGCATAAATAAGTGTCAGGGATAAATGTGGATCAAAGCAGGAGGTGGACAACGTCCCCAAAGTTATTATTTAAATAGTCAATTATGATTACATTACATTAACCATTCACAACATGCAAAAATCCTCTGTATACTGTATAAGAGTGATTAAAATGTTGCATCTGTATTTAAATACTTGGGAGGCACCAAGATACAATAAGGTAGAAAGATGCCACATTTAGAGACAGTAATATATTCCAAGTAACACGGGCAAAGACCTGTCTTTGGCTCCTAACACTTGATCGTTGCCAGATTAGGACAGAGAATTTTAATTAAATCCTACTAGGAAGCTGCAATGGGCAGCAGAGAATGACTCAGAATGGTAATTGCTAGTTGGTGCCTTCATGAAGGTACAATTTTAGAAGCTGTACAGGTGTTACTCTTTTACAAATGACTCCAAAAAATTATAATCAGACAGTCCTCTAGATAATTTCACAGGGAAAGCTATAAAACTTTGAAATGCATTTCTAAGGTGTCCCAAAAGAGGCATGAAAACGGGGCTACACTTTAATGTTACCAAGCTAATTGGTTGTCGGTGCTCACATGCAATTCCCTTCTAGTAGGAGGTTTGGTTTCACTGATGTGTCACATAGTGGGTGATTGCTAAGGACCTGGCAAAGCCATGCTTTTCTGTAACAGAGGGAGACAGACAGATTTCATGCCCATTTCCAGATAAGGTTGAAAACTGAAATACACATAACTTGAGCTACTCACCCTTTTTCACACTCTGTTGTACTCATAATTGTTAAAGGGGATTGTCTCCCCACTCCCCATGTCGCCACCATTTCAATACATTATTTATTTTTCAGAATCCTTACATGCTTATGGGCGACACAGCAATTCTGAATCAACGTTAGAAGTGACTGAATGTAGGGCGCTGGGAATCATAGCAATTCCTCATTGCATAGCATGGGACACCACTGCAGGGAAGCATTATTTAAGTAAGCAGCCTAAGCCACCACTTTCTTCTGCTTTATTCCAACGCAAGCAAGCGGTAACTAGGACAGCGCACAATCTGGCTATAGACACCAGCGAACAGGTTTCGGGTTTGGACATTTGTGCAAGAGAGCAGCAGCCCCAAAGCTTTGCTTCCAGAACACGTATACAAAACCTATTTGCCTGCTTCTTCTGCATCCCTACTTCACCTAAGCAAAATTGATACACAGAAAATGTTTCATATCCAACAGTTTATACTATCATTCAAGTAATTGAGGAATATATATAACTTTCAGACATATTAAAAACGTACTCCCAACATTTAATCATTCGGAGCAGCAGTTCGGGGGGACTGGAATTTTCCTCTTAAGAATGTTTCAGCAGTTCCTTCAATTACTCATGAAATAGCTAGATGATGGAATGTTGCAGATTTTGCTTGGGGAAAACGGTCTCGGGAGGAAAGAAAAAGCTATTAACTCAATCTTGGCGGCAGTGGTCAGCAGTTTCCCCATGGCATACACTGCAAGTCCCTGCTCCTGCCCCACTTGACTCTAATCACATCTCTAAATCAACTGTCCCATTTTACAGATGAGAAATTAAAGCTGAGGCACAGTCATTCACTCACCCTATTCTCTTAAACATCTGGGATGCGTGTGGTGTTGTGGTCTAAACCACTGAGCCTAGGGCTTGCCGATCAGAAGGTCGGTGGTTCGAATCCCTGCGACTGGGTGGACTCCCGTTGCTCGGTCCCTGCTCCCACCCACCTAGCAGTTCGAAGGCACATCAAAGTGCAAGTAGATAAATAGGTACCGCTCCGGCGGGAAGGTAAACGGCGTTTCCGTGCACTGCTCTGGTTCGCCAGAAGCAGCTTAGTGATGCTGGCCACAATTTGTGCTTAACACTACAGGCTTTCTAATTCCTATAGTGAGTTTTGCCTTCATGTAAGAGCATAGAAAATTACCTGTTTTCATCTGTCACAGATGGGTTGCTGCACACAACCAATGATACAGCAATACTGCACACCTGAAAAGAGTCATTCCCTCAATGTGAGTCACTACATGGAAAAGGACATTCTGAAGAAGCAGCTTTGAACTCTAATTCCTAGACCTAAATTAGCTTCTGCAGTATGTTAGCTGCTCGATTAAACACTGGGTAAGCTATATGGAAGTCATCGTTATTTTTTTTAGCTACATGAATGCTGCATCTTGAGTTATGAGAGCCCAAGTGACAGATGAGTTCATTTCAAATATACCGGTAGTTATCCTCCGAAATAAAGAAAAAACAAGAAAGGATTGGACTGGTGGTTACTCAATGCAAGTATCAACAGAACCCTGGGCAAGGATTCCACCAACTGAACATGTCTCTCTCGGGCGTGCCAAGTAATTCCTCATACCAGGAACGCAGTAACTAATGCCCGCAACACCTACTGTCACGTTTATCAGATGCTGATGTAATGCCTTTTAATAAAACGGCCAGATTAAAAGCTCAAAGCATTTTAAGTCTTAAGTAATAAGAAAATAATTGTTTATCTCTAAGGATAGCAGAGTATAGCAGAGTGAACCAGAGCACAGCCAGGCATAGATCAGCCCTACCTTTTCTTCCTGCCTTGGAAATGTTTGTTTGCTTCCTACACCTTCTAATGCAGATCACATCAAGCACTATTAAATGCAGGTCGGGTTATGATGGACAAACTAAGCCCCCTTCACCAAACCATTCAAACCAGTTAGAACACAGCAGCTTAGAAAGTTGTTGTGATTCCTGCCCATAGCTTAAATGGATTCAGCTACCTCGTGAAAAGTAGCTACTCCATGAAGTGCCAGGCTAAAAGGTATGCCACCATTGTGATATATCACCAGCTAAACATTGCAATATACTGATACTGTGGTATGTTGGTTCTCGAATTTAATCCATTCCAGGAGTCCATTGGACTCCCGAAATGGTTCGAAAACCAAGGCACAGCTTCCAATTGGCTGTAGGAGCTTCCTGCAGCCAATTGGAAGGTGCGTCGCATGTTCAGCTTCCGAAAAACATTTACAAACTGGAACACTCACTTCCAGGTTTGCGGCGTTTGGGAGCCGATTTGTTTGGGAGCCAAGCCATTCGATTACCAAGGTACCACTGTATAACCACAACGACTGAAATGAGGATGAATGTATCTGAAGAAGTGTGCATGCACATGAAAGCTCATACCAAAATAAAAACTTAGTTGGTCTTTAAGATGCTACTGAAGGAATTTTTTTATTTTGAAAAGAGGATGGAGCTATGTAGAGGCATTGGCTATGTAGAGGCATTTACTGTTTTCCCTACTTTGTGATCTTTGCATAGCATGCACAAACGCGCACACACATCACGATTCACGATATGGTTCAGAAATTATGAAACCCAATATCATGATATGGACTGCAAACCAGGCCTCAACCTAGCTTGTGTCCCAGGCCTCAACCTAGCTATCTAAGCACAACACCATATTGGGCTCTCATGGGTGGAACAATTCTATAATCCAGAGTAGGGCAATATCCCCCCGTTTTGGAGGAGTGATGAAATTTACAAAGGGCATTCAGCCTGATTTAGCGGGGCTCTTTGGCCCTTTGGAAAACAGCATTAAGCTCATATATTCCGCTTGTATGGCACAGGCTTGCTTTTGGATGCGGTTGCTTGGAGCATCGAAAAAAATTCTAACTTGTGCTTTTCAGAGACGGTAATGCTTATGGCTAATTATTCACACCAACGCTTCTGACATCAGAAAGAGTGCAAAATATGGGAGGAAGGCACACAAGGGAATGGGGCAGCCAGTGTTTAAATGCCAAAGTCATCCTTCAATTAAAAGTTAAATGTAATGTTAATACAGAATTAGCTACTAATGGAGTTGGATCAGCCTTGCTTGTTGGAATAATCTCAGGCCCACTTCCCCCGTGGAAACCATGGCATCAGCAAGCACTTAGCACCTGGCAACAAAGTAGCCATACAGTGGTACCTCGGTTTATGAACACAATTGGTTCCGGAAGTCTGTTCATAAACTGAAGCGTTCATAAACTGAAGCGAACTTTCCCATTGAAAGTAATGGAAAGTGGATTAATCCGTTCCAGACGGTCCGTGGAGTAACCGTTCATAAACTGAAGCGAACTTTCCCATTGAAAGTAATGGAAAGTGGATTAATCCGTTCCAGATGGGTCCGCGGCGTTCATAAACCGAAAATTCATAAACCGAGGTGTTCATAAACCGAGGTTCCACTGTATATATTTTTTCCCTAATACAGTGGTGCCTCGCTTTACGAATGCCCTGCTTAACAAAATTTCCACTTAACGAAAGGATTTTTCAAGCGGAGGTTGCCTCGCTAGATGAATTCATTTTATGAAAAATTCGTCTAGCGAATCGCGGTTTCCCATAGGAATGCATTGAAATTCAATTAATGCGTTCCTATGGGCAAAAAAAAATTCAATGCATTCCTATGGGATTCGCTAGACAAATTTTTCGTTATAAGAAAAGGCCCGTGGAACGAATTAAATCCATCTAGCGAGGCACCACTGTAATGTAAAACAAAGCCTGCCTTATAGCGGTCTTATCCTGGCAAGTGGCAAAGCTGGTCAACTGAATCCCATTCCACCGAGGCACTGGAAGGTGAATTTCTAAATCTCTTCTTCTTCAGCTTGAATACAGATAACTAACATTTTTGGGATGGGGTGGGGGGTGGGGAGAGAATCATGTACCTCCATGGATGAAAGGTGGGATATGAATGCAACAATAAATACATAAATAAATAAAAGTCTAGATACTCTAGGAAGCTAACAGGATATTATTTTTAACAAGCCAAGCTGTTTCACCTTGCAATTTGCAGCAGTAATTTAAAGGTCATCAACATAAAATGTTTACTGATCCAATTATAGTACCCTATTTCAAACAATCTTCAAGAAGTCAAACAACTGTGATCACATCCAGGGGACTGATCATTTCCCCCCCACCTGCAACAAACCGCATCTGGGGGAGGGGGGGAACAGGTTCAGTCCCAGAAAGAAACTAATAAATAGAATTTCCACCTATTTATTTGGTGAGTTACTCTGTGACTGGAGACTGTGATGCTAGAGCTTTCTTTCCGTCACTTACATTACAACCATTTTACTAGAAGTGGGGTTTACCGGTAGCTCAGAAGTATTGGAAGAACTGAAATTCTCTCTCTCTCTCCTGCCACATGCATACACTTTCATGAAACCTACTTGCTATTCAGCATCTCTGCTATTCAGCTTTCTCTAACAGAGAAACAACCAAACTCCATACGAAAAAAATTCATACCCATAATTTTCTTTTTCTGATTAATGGAGACATGATGAGACAAAACAGACGTGCTTTGATTATGCCTTCAATGAAAGAGCTACCTGTCTGTCACACTAAGCAATCTTCTGTATAAATACAGGAAGATTAGTCTGAAATGTACAGCATTTGACAGGCTGGCAGGAATCACTTATGCCATGCTCATTCTCTTGCAGAGCAGATTATATATGGTCTCTTCTTCCCTTCCCTCTTAACACGTTCCTCGACTCAAGTAGCACTTGCACTTGAATTAAAATTGGAGATGAAAAGGTTCTCTCCTTCTCCCTCCCACACCCATTATGACCCAAATAGAAGTTTTATGCAATTTGTGCTTAAACGTTTAGAAACCCGTTCGGCTGCCACACTCTAGACAGGGACTAGATATGAGGTCATTCAGAATTCCAGAGCAATGCCTACTTACCACCAAGCGTCTTGAGAAATGCTCCAAAACATTTAATGATATACTTACATTAACTAACATGCACAGTATCAATCTTGGCTTTTACAATACAGGGGGACAGACAACCAAATCTGGGTAGCCAAGAAGTTTAAATGATTTTCAGAAGCTTAAAGGGTGGCATGCACACAGGTGGGAGAGTTTTACTGTAGTTTCTTCCACACAGCTATTTCCATCCCTGCTCCAGACTCCTTCTCTTTGCTTTACACAGCTGGAGCAGTGACCCAAACAAGCGTTTTGAGTTTTAACTGAAAAACATGAAAAGCAGGAGATATTTAATGCAACCAATTTAAAGGTCTATAAAATAGCCATTGACTTCATGGGCTACCTTAGCTCTGAAACCAAGGCCGTCTCTCATGGCTCAGCCACAACAGGCATGCAGTTCTTCCTGTCCATCCCAGGGTATGGGGAGCTCAGAGCGGGTGGGAAGCAATACATTAATGTCACTTCATAGAGAGTAGGATCTCTCTGGCTCATCCCGGCCAGCCAAGCAGTTCCTCAAGAGCATTGCCCAGGAAGGCAGTGGTGTCAGTTTTATGTATAATCATCTTTCTAAAGGCTGCAATAAAAGCTTTTAACGATCAACTATAAACCTTGAACCAATAGGAGGAAAGCAACATTAATGGAGCAGAGCAGTGGCACTAAATATAGGAGCATATTGTTTGGAGAATAACTACTTTCATTATAAGTCTGTCACATTGGAAGCTAGCATTGTGGAGTTTTCCGCTGGTCTTTTCTACTCCTGTTCTTTGCTCCTAAGTAAAAAGTGTCCGTGCTTTAAGTCATATCTAGACTAAACCCTTATCTATTTTCTGTTTAAAAAGCAATTACAAGGGTCTCACAGATTTAGCTCAGAGCTTAAATAAAATTGAACTCTGCAAATATCTGCTAAAAAAAGTTGTGTGTGTGTGTGTGTGTGTGTGTGTATGAAATGCACTCCTAGTACATAAAGGGCTTAGAATAGGCATCCCCAAACTGCGGCCCTCCAGATGTTTTGGCCTACAACTCCCATGATCCCTAGCTAACAGGACCAGTGGTTGGGGAAGATGGGAATTGTAGTCCAAAACATCTGGAGGGCCGAAGTTTGGGCATGCCTGGCTTAGAAGAACATAAAACCAACATGCAAATACTAAGCATACTCAACATGAAGCAAACCTACATAGTCTCCACTCCTATTGTTGAAAGGAGGAATATCACAATTTGGACAGGGCAGTTCCAATATAACTCTTCTAAACTGCTCCTAGTTCACAGATGACTAAGTGGGTTCCAGTTTGGTTAGCCACATCCTTGGGTTTCTCACATTCCCTATAAATTGCAAGATGAAACCTTTTTTCACCGTAGGGTAAATGCAAAGCTGCCCAAGGAAGCAGAATCAGCTGAAGAGCTTCCTTTCCTTGTGAAACAAGCACATTTTGCAATGGTTAGGCGGGAGTGGAATCACTCGCTTGTCTTGCAATGCAATGACCAGTCCAGCGGCCTTTCACCACTTGGCTTACAATTCCAGGTGTAGCTCAGCACTATGAGCCATTGATCATCATCAAGGGTAGATTCCTAAGAGAACTGACAGCACTCACAGGAGCAGGAGCACAACATGGGCTTTGGATTACAAGCTGATCAAGGGACAAGCAAGAACAGAGGCAATATTGACCTTTACAAAGAATACGAAATTAATAGCTGAAAAGCAAGCACTCTATTATAAATAAAAACTGCCAATAGCAAGGCACGCATTTTCTAACAAAAATGTATTTCCCTCTTTTCCTATCTCTCCCTCCTTCCCCCACCCCATTTCAAGCTCTTACCCCCTGTTTTTCCTGCACTAATAAGTAGCTGGGAACCTAGGAGCATAGCAATCGCAGAGACGACATTTCTCGCAAAGAAATGAATATGCTGGACAACTGACAAAAGATTTGAAGATATGGAGAAGCTTTGACAGAGAAGTGAAACTCTTCCGACTAGGCAGCGGACAACTACGTCATGAATAAATTACCAGTAAAGGGGATCTTTTTGTTTACATTCTGTGTGCTAGTAACAATCGCCTTGCTCCAAGTTCTTCAAGGTGGTTACAAGGTTCGTTTCTAGCATTTGAGACACACTGAAAGATGCTTTCATGTTACTTTTGGAAAGCAGTGCTACACAGTATTGGTGCAATCGTGCTTGAAGATAGGTGTACACACACATGCACATCTTGCTTCCAATGAGGAATGAGAAGCCGCTCTAAGCAAGAACACAGGTTTGGTGATGCGGCATGCAGAAGCAGCAGTTTAATTAAACACAGCATGGCCATACTGTGGTCTATTGTAACCTTGGGATACAGCGAAGTGTGAATTACATACTGAAAGCAAGACTCTTGCTGGAGACGGGTGGAGAACCTATGGGGAATAAGCAGCAGACATAAGAAACAGGCCCCAGGGATTCTAACAGAATGCTGGCAACAGCAAGGGATTTTTGGAGAGCCAGTAAAGTGATGATTTTGAATATCTCATTTTTCCCCTAGCCTCTGCAACTGGATAAACCCCCAATATAGAGGGATATTTCTTCCAAGCCAAGAGGTATGCTGTCTAAGTAAGGAATAAATTCCCACTCCTAGCTTTGGATCTCTGCTCAAATTTAGTAGCATTCTTCTGACAGATATTAAAGATACACCTGCAACCTTTGGCAAAACAAAACAAAGAGGGCAAATTTAACACACAAGATAAGAGGTAGCATCCCTTGAGGTAGATCCAGAAGCCCAATGGACTTTGGCACCACTATGGAACTTTCGCCCACCCCCCTTCTTACCATGTGGTCTTGTCTGAAATCTATGTTGGGGGTTTTCCCCAACCCTGTGGAGGAGATTTGGGGAGGGTGTGTGGGGAGAGGAAAGGGAAGTGACATTCCATTGCACAAGTGGAAATTCTTGCAGCCAGCAGGTCTGCTTCATTGGATACTATCAACTCTCTATTTCAGCATTGCCAAACCTTTTGCACATGCACTGTACCTTTTCACACATTTGTTTCACGCTTGCATACCACAGGATATTGAAGGGTTGCCTGGTGTGTTCCCACAGAACAAGAGTTAGCAGCTTCCATGCAGAGAGAATGAGATCAACCCACTGGTACAACAGTCACTCTGTTCCCAGAAGTCCCATTTCTAGCACAGCACAACTGCAGAATCCAATGGTTTGGTCCGGTGAAAGTACTGCACCGTGTTAACCCGCTGTATCACATTTTTTTACTGTTAAGACTACTTACACCTGCACCACTGCTCGTGCAACAAAAACAGCTTGTGCAACACCACCAGCATGCCTGCTTCTTGCACTAACGTCACACAGGATCGCACCTGGAGCGGTTTTATCCAGAAACATGAGAATAGTAGTGGAACTATAGGGGTAGTTTGACTAAAGGGACAAAAATAAGAAATAAAGGATGCTATAGAATGGGTGTATGTCACCAGAAGATTTTTTTTAAGAAGAACAGATTGTTAATGTTCTCTGATCAGAAAGATGTAGCCCATAAGTGGGTGAGTTAATGAATTAATTAATTAAATAAATAAATAAATAATAAAATGAGTGGATAAAGTTGATAGGAAAAGCTCCCCCCCCCAATAACATTAAAACTCAGGGATATTCAATGAAGCTGAACATTTGGTTCAGGACAGAGAAAAGAAAGTACTTCTTCACAAATTCTTATGGAATTTGTTTCCACATAAGAAGCACTGAAGGCCACCAATTTGGATAGCTTTTTTAAAAGGACCAGACAAATTCATGGATGATAAGGCTATCAGCAGCTACTTCTAACTCGCATGGCTATGCTCAACAAGCTTCTGAATACCAGCTGCTGAGAACCATAGAAGGGGAGAATGTTGTACCATACAGGTCCAGCTTGAGAACATCTCAGGGGCACCTGCTTGGCCACTGTGAGAACAGGATGCTGGACTAGACGGGCCACTGGCCTGATCGAGCAGATTCTTCTCATGTTCTAATACAAGTCGTGCAGTCATTCCAAACTCTCGAGTTTTAAGATACAAAACAGTAGGCCCATTTATTCATTCAGGCCCATTAAAAAATTAAATGTGCTAATTAAAACTCTTTATAGGCTCTGGGGAGGAAAAGGCAAGGCTGTTAATATGGCACTTCAAAAGTATGAAGGTTTCTAGTTTAATTGCATTCTGGTGCCCCCTCTCCAAGAAGCACATTCTTCTCTGAAAAATGCATCTTCTCCAACACAGAAGATCCTACAGTCCAGATTTTTAGGCAGTGGCGTGGGAGGGGGAATCAAACTCTGCTATAAATGAGAGGTGAGTGGGGGAGGGGAAGAGAGAGAGAAAGGTGTGGGTGATGTTTTTGTCTGATAAAACTGAGTAACACACACACACACCCTTTTAAAAAAAACCTCTACCCTCGGAAGCAGCTGTTTTTAGACTATTGGGAAGTACCGGTAAATACTTGATACTATACTGGATGTATTGATGTCCCGCTGAGTTTAGAGGTTGTCAAAGAAAACGCAGCGCCTCCGCCTTTGTAATGACCCCTTCAACCAACAATGCCTTTTCACTTTTGTGCACACCATCTTTGCCCAGCGAATTCAGCTGCTCAGTAGGCAGCAGCAAAGAAAGCCTGGCTACCCCTCCACTTTAACAGCTCACCAGGGGTGTTAATGAGTGCACTGACTGTTCCTACCTCCAGCTTCCTCTCCTGGCTACTGCAGGAAAAATAAGTTCCCCACTCTCCTTGGCTGAAGTTTGCATTACTACAGAATAATTTGAGCAACCTGTCTGCTATGAGCGATACACTTTCTTTCTTCTTGATTGGTTGACAGTTTTTCTCAGTGCCGCCATGTAATAATAATAATATATTATTTATACCCCGCCCATCTGGCTGGGTTCCCCCAGCCACTCTGGGCGGCTTCCAACAAAATATTAAAATACAGAAATCCATCAAACATTAAAAGCTTCCCTAAACAGGGCTGCCTTGAGATGCCTTCTAAAGGTCTGGTAATTGTTGTTCTCTTTGACCTCTGGTGGGAGGGCATTCCACAGGGCGGGTGCCACTACCGAGAAGGCCCTCTGCCTGGTTCCCTGTAACTTGGCTTCTCGTAGCGAGGGAACCGCCAGAAGGCCCTCAGCACTGGATCTCAGTGTCCGGGCAGAACAATGGGGGTGGAGATGCTCCTTCAGGTATACTGAGCTGAGGCCGTTTAGGGCTTTAGAGGGTCAGTGCCAACACTTTGAATTGTGCTCGGAAACGTACTGGGAGCCAATGTAGGTCTTTCAGGGCCGGTGTTATGTGGTCTCGGCGGCCGCTCCCAGTCACCAGTCTAGTTGCCGCATTCTGGATTAGTTGTAGTTTCTGGGTCACCTTCAAAGGTAGCCCCACATAGAGTGCATTGCTGTAGTCCAAGCGAGAGATAACCAAGCTGCTACAAATTTAAAGGTTATAATAAAAACAGAAGACAAATCAGGGCACTGGTGCCAGAGGGTGTTTAATTTTTTTAATTTTTTTAAAAAATGTCATCCTATTTATTGGCCAGACTTTTTGGTTGATGCTACCAGACTGAGATTCTAGCTAATTTCATTCCGCTCCATGTAGCCTACCACTTCTATTCAACACCACTCCACTGAAAGTGTAGAAATAAGATCACACAAATATCCTGGAGTCCCCATCTCCCGTGAATGTCATATGCAGAACAAGGAACCAAAAAACACACAAACAAAATCAAAATCAAAAGATGCCTGAGCCCAGCTGCCTGGAAATCGATTGTATCCTCTGAAGTGCCATTGGAACAGCTGGAATCCGAGGCAGACTGGCTAAACTGAAGAAGTGCTGTACTTTGCTGGATTATTACTCAGCTGCTGTTCGTCCAAATTCAATATTTTATTCCTACAGAGAAGACTGAAGCACTGCCACAGCCAATGCAGAAGTGTACAGGACAAGGATTCTCTATTGTGAGGCGAGATTCTCCCCGGAGAAGAGCAAGTCGTTGCCAAGGCAGCACAAGATTCTCTTCATTGTGTATATGTGTGTGCATGCATCTTAATTTGGAAATGAGGCACACTTTGGCCATGTTCCCCCCGCCCCACAAGCCAGTGCAAAGGATGACTCTGCCTGGGTAGTTTCCCCTCTAATCATCCCATGCTATTGATTTGGAAACTCCTGTGGACATTACTGTTTATAAATGCCTCAGGTACACTCACCCTGATTGCACATACCTCAATTGTCAGAAAGCCCCAGGTGTCAGTTGACTGAAAGCAAGCTTCAGCACTCTGAAACACACCCACTTGTAATTACACCAAAGGGACAATGGGCCTCTTTCTAAGGTGGTGGCCTCACGATGCACGTCTGAAGCTGAACAGAAGTGGGGGACACCTTCATTTCTACGAACCAGATGTTTCTGAGGGACAAGAGAAAGTTCCATGACAGCATATGTCTCCTATTTTCCACACATTTCACACACACACAGCTGAAGACAAAGGGAGAACACGCCAAGCTGAAGAACACGACAACAGCTAAAGAACATGCCAAGGGATATATCTGCATTTGTCAAGCACATTTACTTGGAAGCTGTTTGAAAATCCATGGGATGGGCCTCAAAGTACATGTTCTTAAGCGTGTGTGGTGTTCATTACACCTATCGGAGATTTTGGTGAAACATACAACCTTTGCGTTTATAAAATACAATGCTCCTCTAACAAAAATAATGAAGACAATTATTTTGCTCAAGTAAGTGGTGGCACCTGCAGGGTTATTTATATTCTTTTCTATCTGAGCAGCGCTTGCGTATAAGCAAGTACAGGATTAAGCATCACAACGGTCACTAAGTTTGTCCCTAGTATCACCTTCAATGGAACCAAGTACGTGACTAGACACCAAGCCATCCCCTATAAGCAAGATTTCATCAGATTTGCAGCACTGAATGCACTAATGTGAGGGTCACTTAACCCTGACACACTTCTTCTTCTAAACAAATAAGCTAAGGAAATGTAACAAAATGCATGTTTGTGTACACCTCTACTAAGCACCATACCCAAACCTGTTTGGATAAACAGTTATTTGTTTGTTCCAATTTACTGCAGCTTTTCTACAGCTTATTTGCAAAAGTCCCCAGAGCTAATAATTTCCAGGTTGCCAGGAAGAGTACTGTATCCCAATGTCTTGATGGAAAAGAATGTTTTCAAATTCCTTCTGAATGGTGACAAGGGAGACAAACTTATTAGAGGAAGGAACATAAATGGAAGCACCATACCAAGGTAGCTCAGTCAGTGGCAATTGGGTAGCACCCCACCAGCAGCGACAGGGAAACCCTCACTAATGCAATGGACCCAATGTGGTTGGCAGGCATAGCTGATTTTATGTAATACTTTTGCACGCCCTTATTCATTCAAGCAGTAACGTTTACAGAGTTAATCAGATTCTCACAGCAGCACAGTGAGTTATGTTGCAAGAAAATTGCTCACCAAGCTTCATGGTTGCCTGGAATTTGAACCCAAGCAAAACATCTCATCACCTAGAGCAGTGGTTCCCAACAGGTGGTCCGGGGACCCCCAGGGGTCCGCGAGCTATGCCAGAGGGGTCCGCAAGATGCTATTAGAATAAAAAATATATTAAATATATTTTGTATGATAACAGATTTTTTGTTTTGGCCGCTTCCTGCATGAGCAGAGTTTAGCGCAAAACTAGAATTTAGAGGCAGTAGTTCTGCTGTATGCCGTTAGGTGGAGCTTTACAAACACTACTGTTTTGCAAAGAGGCAGCGCGTGCATTCTACTAACGCTCACCTCCCCAAGATGCTTTGCGCGCGTCGGCTTCATTTGTGCGCTACTGCGCAGGTACCCTGGCTTCTCCATTCCCCTCCCTCCTCCCTGGCGCACGCTGCCTCTTTGCAAAACAGTAGTGTTTGTAAACAAAGCGTTGTTTTTCGCGGAAGCTACAGTTTGCGTAGTTAAAAATGGACCGTTGGTTAAAAAGTGGTTCGTTAAAACGACAAAGGCCTACAGATGAAGAGGAAGAACTGTAAAAAACGTATAAATATAAAATATAAAAAGACTCTTAATTTGGCTCTCACTTTTTAATTTTAGGATTAGGAATTTATGGGGGCCCTTGTCACAATAGCGGCTCGATGAGGGGTCCTCGAGAAAATTTTGTTGGGAACCCCTGACCTAGAGCACAGGTGGGCAACCAACACTCTGGGAGCCACGTGTGGGCAAAAGCTAATTTTAAGTGTGGGCATCGCCCCTATCTGATGACTCCTAAAACAGCCCTGTTCTTCCATCCCACCAAGTTCCTTCTTGCCTGTTAATTTTTTTCTTATTTTTCCTGGTTTTAAAAAACATCCCCCACTCCATCATTTTCTATGTACCGTATTGGTCTGAATATAGGCCTCACTCCCCCCCCCCCCCAATTCCAACTGTGAAAAGTTAAAAGTGTGACTTAAATTTGTGACCTTACAAAAATTGCCTTTTGCGATATCGCTGCTGAAACAGACATACAGTAAAATGGATCATGTGTGAGTGCCTGCGGAATATTAAGGGAGCAGCTTCTATTTGGGTAAAGGTAAAGGGACCCCTGACCATTAGGTCCAGTCGTGACCGACTCTGGGGTTGCGCGCTCATCTCGCATTATTGGCCGAGGGAGCCGGCGTACAGCTTCCAGGTCATGTGGCCAGCATGACAAAGCCGCTTCTGGCGAACCACAGCAGCATACGGAAACACCGTTTACCTTCCCGCTGGAGCGGTCCCAATTTATCTATTTGCACTTTGACGTGCCTTCGAACTGCTAGGCTGGCAGGAGCTGGGACCAAGCAACGGGAGCTCACCCCGTCACAGGGATTCGAACCGCTGACCTTCTGATCAGCAAGCCCTAGGCCACCTGTGTCCCCTATTTGAGTATCTCCCCCCCCCCATTTTTTTAAAGGTGCTGCTTATATTTGGGCCAATACGGTAATTTCAGAACCACTGGATCAGGCAATATTTTATCTGATAAATATAAATTGATGTGTGTGCTTTTAAAACATCCCCCCAGCTGTACAGTGTCAGGAAAACAAGCCCTAATAAGCTGGTAGGCTTCTGCCATGTAGGTCTTGGGGCAGGGCACACAAAAGTTGGAAATGAGTTATTTTCAGAACAGTAAGTTTATTGGTCTTGTTCTGCTGAAATAATTTTTTTAATTACCTATATGTTTGTTGATAGTATCAAACTCACTAGATCTTATCTCAGAATAGGCTACACAGGACTGAGAATTCTAATCTGAGTTTGCCATAGTGCAAGTAAAACCAAGACTATCTTTATTCGAGTTTAGTTGATCTAGAACTCATTTGTCTCTGGCTAAATCCATCACTGGCTCTACTTCATCCACCACAAGCACAGGGCCCAAGACAGATTACTCCCCAAGAGAATGCTGCCCTCGAAAGAAAGCAAAAAAGTTTCCCACCCTTTACGGAGCATGCCAGCTACCCTTTGCCCTCCGTATTTGCACATAAAAGGGAATTCTAGTATTTTAAAAAGATAAGAGAGCACTATTAATTAGGCGTTTTTATGGATGCAATATTGTCCATTCAAATACAGCCCTACCTCATTATAATTATAAGATGTCTCGAGATGTGGACTGCAGTCACGAATCCACTTAAAACCTCTTCATGCCTGAAACGACCATTATTCTATTACCTCTAGTGGGACACTCTGCTCACATTATTTCCAAGTTGCAATACTCACATCATTACAGGAAATTCTAAAGTGAAGGGGCAATGCCACAACTGGACTTAACACTCAATTAGAGCCCACAATTCGTCCAGTTCTGTTGTGGACATTAGCTTTGCCCACATCACAACTGTTCACTTATTTGTTGACTGGTTCTACTGTATCACTTAAGTAACGGCCAAGTAATGGCCAAGAGTTTGAGGGAAATGTGGGCAAAAGCTAAACTTCCAAGTGGGGTACTTTGGAATGGGAGTTTTGGCTCACCAAACCCCTGTTCTGCTTTCTCCAGTGACCTTCTAGCAAGGCTAGTCCAGTGGTAATAACAGTCATTTAATGCATAATTGTTACACTATATAAGAAGAACAGGAAAAATGCCCTGTGACACTGGAATGTCCCTGGGAACAATATATGTAACTGAATTGCGCTTTGAGAAAGATACAGCTCAGAAAAAAATGGCAATAAAAATAAACTAATCTTTAAAGGTTTGTAGGCCATGCAAATTGTAATGCTGAAATACTGACTGTTTGTTATCAGCAGTATACTTGCATATTTCCCATGATCTAAATGTTTTTGTAATTACTTGTACAGCAAATTCTTCAAAGCAGGCACGTCTGTAAACCCCAAACAGCCATTGAAAAAGGTTGTTTCTTGAAATCTTGGCAATAGCTATGCATTTTCCTAAGCTCCAGGACAGCTGCAATGCCAAAGGCTTATCACATTTGAAGATTTCTTTTATTGCTAGATAATTTACTAAAGCGTCAATAAACTAAATAGGAGTCTGGCGTCCAATCTGTACAGGCTTATATTCTGTATAACGGGTGTGGGTTGCCCTGAGCTTTTCTTATTGCTCACATATATGATGGTACCTCTGGACAACTCTCAGCAAAACCTGTCCTTTCAGAGACACTGCGTCTGATTCACACATATGTGTGCAAAGGACGAGAAACATTCCATCTAAATGAATAGCATCCACTAGCACAGATCTTCAGGGAAACTGAGTTTTACACCTTAGGAGTCATGTCTGGCATTCTAGGTATCATTTTAAGGTGATACTAACAAACTACGATGAACACAGCGAAGCAATGGTAGACATTTCTCAAGTGAACCGAGTAGCTTGCAATGCATAAAATCTTCTATAGGAAAACACCTAGCATTCTTTCTAACTAGCACAGAAATGTAACATGTTACTAGAAACATAACAAATTTACTTGAGAAATTTCAACGTTGATCGCAGAGCACTGTAGCCTTGATCACTCAAATACACTCACCAAGCTGATATACCAAACCAATGATTGGTGTTCAACAGACTTTAGAAAGCTATATTGTCACTTTAAAGGTAAAGGTAAAGGACCCCTGACAGTTAAGTCCAGTCGCAAACGGCTCTGGGGTTGCGCCACTCATCTTGCTTTACAGGCCGAGGGAGCCGCCATTTGTCCGCTCTGCAGACAGTTTTTCCGGGTCATGTGGCCAGCATGACTAAGTCGCTTCCGGCGCAACAGAACACCGAAGCCAGAGCAGCGCACGTAAACGCTGTTTACCTTCCCACCAGAGCGGTACCTATTTATCTACTTGCACTTTTTGGCATGCTTTCAAACAGCTAGGTTGGCAGGAGCAGGGACAGAGCAATGGGAGTTCACCCCGTCGCACTCAGTGGTTTAGACCACAGCGTCACCCATGCTTTACCTCTGAAGGGTGAATGCTGCTTCCACATGGTCCTAACTTGCACGGCACCAGCAATGTCCGAATAAAGAGACCACATGAATGGGCAGATGACATGGTCATGACTTCACTTGGGGTAGTAAACATGCATTTTCAAACACTACAGGTAGGCTAGGAAAACCAACCATGCAGAAAGGGCACCCACACAACATGGGTAACAGGTGGGTTTAGCCCTTGGCTTAATTATCCAAAGGATGGTTCAGACTTTTCAATCTTTTATTTACTTTCCTGTAAAATAGGTGACAATACTTTGAAGTCTCCAAGGCAGTGCTATTTGGATCAATTAGATAATGCAGTGGTAATATTACTTTGAAGTTTCAGAAGCTAGCAAAGCACTGTAAAAAATGAAGTCATGTATATAAAATCAGAAGTGCCGGATTAAGTGCAAACTCCCTTTGATGTTAAAAGTTAGTTTTACTTAAATATTTTGAAGTAATTAATCTTTGTGCCATACAGCCTTTATGTCTGCTGCACCAACAGCTCCTAACATCTTGTCATTCAGACAGATGGGTTCTTCCAACAGGCATCTTTCATAAATTCGCCCACAATTCATAACTCAAAAATAGAATTAGTGACACTGTGATACATTTTGATGAATGAGATGCCTTTGTACCCCGCATGCTGCATTTCTCACAGGACAGAATAGCACATGCCTAACTTGGTGTAACAAATGGCTCGGGTACATTTTTTTGCACCCACCCACATGCTGCTAAATCCATTTGATGAAAGGATTTCGAAATTACTATAACCCTAATGTCTCAGTAACTATATTTGGGGCAGGAAAGAGAAGTGCATTTATTCAGAAACTACCATTTGCCGTCTCAAGCATTATATCTATGCAACATAAAAGGAACTGAATAGAAAAGAGTCTTGCTGCATTTTGTGCTTCTGCTGTAAAATGCAAGCCTGTCTCATCAGTCTGTGGAAGTGCAAGGTATCTTAAGATGATGATGATGATGATGATGATGATAATAATAATAATAATAATAATAATAATAATAATAATAATAATTTTATACTCCACCCACTCTGGGGGTGGGGGGTGGGATGAATGAATTCCTATGCCCCACAAATAACCCAGAGTTGCATTTTAAATAAAAGAACACATTCTACTCATGTAAAAACATGCTGATTCCTGGGCCGCCCGCGGTGATTGGGCCGCATCTGGCCCCCGGGCCTTAGTTTGGGGTCCCCTGCCTTAAACCAAAGTTACAGTCATCAAAACGAAATGTCTAGTTGCCATTTGGGGGTAAGGCGGCTCTAAAGTCTTATTTTTCAAATGATGGACAGACTGTGATTGATTCTCAGTTAAACATCTGGCTAGTTCAGGTGACAAACTTTGAAAACTGATCCAGGGACAGTCCACATTATATATTGGCCTACTCAGACCTCTTTTTCTTAATGGTGACTGCTCCTGTTCAGCCTGCACAGGAAAAGAATTTGGGTTCCTGAAATTCATTCTGATTGTGCAGATAGAATTCTACAGGATGCGGTATTAGTGTGTGAAAACAGCCCAGATTCAATGATCCCCAGGCATGCACCTCCAGATGGTGGAGATCTCAGGCATCATCTTGGCACCCAGGCATCTTCACTTGGTCGCAAGTGCTTGATAGCCTGGTGCAAAATGCACCTGGCTATTTTCGAACACTGCCCCACAACCACACAACACTATTCGTTAAGGAGGATATCCATGACCCAGCTTTAGAGCAGGATCTAATATGAATGTGGCTCTCCCTTGGGTAGGGGAGATTTCAGCCTCTATTTGCATCACACTGTCTACTGAAAAACAGTAGTTCCACCCAATGAATAAAGTTAAGCCAGCAGAGAGGTATCCCCTGGTATTTTTCCATAAGTATCTCTAAGATGCGCCATTAAATTCAGTCAGAAACAGCTGGCAGCCAAGAATTTCTGGCATTCCTATGAATAAAACAGCTTAGCAGTAATCCCCTATGGAATGTATCCCTTAAAAAAAGAGAGAAAGAGTCAGGAAGTAATACACTCAATCTTAGATGCTTAGTTTCGAATGTATCTGTTTCCTAGAAGCTGCATTAAAATATCACATTTTGTCCAAACTGAACAGATGCCAAAGACAAATTATGACTCTGAAACATCCCATACTATGAAATCTACTGTACTGTACTTGCATTATGTAAACAGGACAATTGCTTTCTTTTTTTAAAAAAAATTATGTATGGATATCAAATGTATTATGTGAAGAATGTTATTACAAAATTAAGAGTAGAAGTATGTAAGCATGCATTTGTTTTACGACAAATGAAAAGTGAACTGAATGGGGTCCACCATTGAGGTTAATTTCCATTCATCCCAAAATGAACGTAGAGAGGAATAAGTGTACTTCCATTCATGCCCATCCATTTCGTTCAGAGGTGCGGAGGGATTTCCTTCCCCAGCAGCCAGTGGCGGAGCTTCATGCTCCGGCACCAGGGGAAGGAGAGCAGGCGGGGGCGGGGCTGGCACATCCTGGGGCGGGGTGCGCCGCCCACCGGGGGCATGGCACCCAGCACGGGCGGGGGTCAGCTGCGATGGCACCCTGCCGGTGGCGGTGCACTCCCCCCACTCCTCTTCCTCTGCCAGTGCCAGCAGCCACCATTTTGTTTCCTCCATTGCGTTCAAGGAGGCAGCTTGGAGCTGCCACTTTCCCCACTGTGGTGCAATAAATGGGGCATTCTGGGAAAGACAAATTGGCAACTATGAGTTCATCACACAGTGAGACCTCTAAAAGAACACCACCCCAAGAAAAATGTGACTATCCAAAACAAATGAGATTTCAACAAATGAAGAGCACAACAAAGGAGGCTTCTAGCAACAAAAACAAAAGTTATCACTAAAAAATAAGCATTTCCTTGTACATTGGCATTGCAACTACCCCCCAGTCAATAAAAATACATAGCAAACTGAGGTTCTCCCCCCCCCACAAAAGGCCTGCCGCTGGGTGCTAAATGTAAAATTTATATATTCAAAAAGAAAAACTCTGTACCACTGCAATGCTCTGTGCAATTACAGCTGTACCTTGCGTTTTCGAACGCCGCGTGAGTCAAGCGTTTTGGCTCCCGAATGCCGCAAATCCAGAAGTGAGTGTTCCAATTTGCGAACTTTTTTTTGGAAGTCAAACGTCTGACATGGCTTCTGCAGCTTCCGATTGAGTGCAGGAAGCTCTTACAGCACATCGGAAGCTGCACCTTGGGTTTTCAAACCTTTTCGGAAGTCGAACGGACTTCCTAAACGGATTCCATTCAAGAACCAAGGCATGACTGTACTAGGAAGAAAACCACACTGAACACAACGGAAACAAGATCAGGCTACACACCACAAGGCACAAAATGCCACTCCTGGAAACAACATTCCTAAGGCGATTTTTTTCAGCATTATGTTAGGTTTAACTTTCAGAATGATTCATAGGGCAGGTGGTCATTGCATCACATGCAAATTTATGCTTCTAATGGCTGCTGCTGAAGGCTTGAAACCACTCCAGGGGATGACAAGCCATCTAAAGTGGTGAGCCACTTTAACAACTGCATCTGGGGTGATTCTGTTTCTGGAAACATCCCCATGGCAATTATAATGCCTTTTACAGCCCCAGACTGGAAATCCAGATCATTATTCAGAAAGCTGCTGGGATATTCCCAGGATTTCCTGAAACTCTGGAAAACGTCCCAACGGTGGAAGTTGCACTACTTGATCCATTTCACAAGAAAAGAAAAAGTTGCTGAGACTTTTCGCCACATATTAAGAATGAACCGCTAAGACCGAGTTACTGTTTAGCATACATATAGCTGTTTACAAGTTTTTGGAACGCTGGTAACATATTATTTGAGGAAAGTTTCATTAGAAAGCAAATGTAACCAGTTCTATGGCTCCCACAAGATATACAAATCTGCATTGCACTGGGTGGTACCTGCTGCACCCAGGATTAAACAAATATAAAAAGCATGCATCTACATCATCACCGCAACAATCCCTACAGATTATACTGAAGTAGAAAACAACTGGAAAACCTGTGCAGCTGCTTTTTACTGTTTATTCAAATGGGCACCAGGAAGGAGTGTGTGTCACCTTTTGCATTTTCAAATAATCATCTTCATGCTTTAATGAAAACGTCAAAAAAAATCTTTAAAATGTTATATGGACAGGTTATCCTCTTTTGTCAGCTAGCATTAATTGCTCATCTTCCTTTTTATTTACAATGCTACTGCGCTGTTTGTCAAAATATTTCCCGCCTGCAAGAAATGTTTAAAAATTCAGAGTTCCAGCTTTATATATAAAAAATGAGCATCGTACCACTACATTCTCTGTTAGGCACTTCCCTGCTGGTTTCTAGTCTCTCTCTTTTTGGCACCCGAACTGCAATAAAAGTGAATCTGCAAGAGGCAAGGCATTATAGTGTTTTGATTTATTTAATAGTTCTGTTTTCTCAAGAATATGCTACAAAATCTGTCTTGTGTCTGGGGCATCTTGGGTTTGTTTGCTTTTTGCAGATGAAGTTATGGTAGGTGGTGGAAGATTTGAAAGAAAGTCAGTATGCTTTAATGCACTTTAAGAAGGGGTCCTTTGCATAGTCTTGCAGAGATTAGAGTAAAAAACTTGTTAAGCAAATGTGAAGCAGTTGCTGCTTCATCTAACCTCTAATGCAGAGCAGGAAACAGCCCAACTGAGAAGCAACATTCTTGCTTTGAAACTCTAGCTCTTCAATCAGCTCCCATGTGGAAGCTTCAGGTAGCTGGGTCAGTGTTTATGGTCTCCTATTTATATTCAGCAAACAATGTCAGAATGAAAGACGAAGAAACAATACTTATCAATATTATACATAGCTGGTCCCAGAGTCACAAAGGCATTTAGAGCTTCCATTATTTTTAAAGGGAAAAAATGAGAAGGTTATTACCTCACTGCTAAATGGCATGAAGGTGGGGAATACTAGAGATAGAATACCCCTCCACAGAGGAGAGAGAACATTAGCAGACCACCTTCGTTATTTTTATTATTTAGCTTTAAGCAAGGAGTCAAAGGCATTCATTTTAACCCTACACCTGTTGAATTGTCAGCATAGTTTCTTTTTCTTTTTCTTCTTTTTTAGAAGAGGAGGAGTTTGGATTTGATATCCCGCTTTATCACTACCCGAAGGAGTCTCAAAGCAGCTAACATTCTCCTTTCCCTTCCTCCCCCACAACAAACACTCTGTGAGGTGAGTGGGGCTGAGAGACTTCAGAGAAGTGTGACTAGCCCAAGGTCACCCAGCAGCTGCATGTGGAGGAGCTGAGATACGAACCCGGTTTACCAGATTACGAGTCTACCACTCTTAACCACTGCACCACACTGGCTCTCATTGTCAGCATAGTTTCTATTCTTGCCCCCCAAAATAAAATGCAAAAAATAAAATGAAAAATGTTTCCCACTATGTCAACATGCTGCCCAGTGGGCATCCCATAATAAAACACAAATGTTTAATACTGCTGTTGGAACTCACAATTGCATGGTAAACTACAGCTTGCTTGCCATCAGAACTTAGCAATTATTGAAAAAAAATAGCCTGAAACAAGGAGCAAGCAACAGATATGACCAACAATAGTCCCCTGCCTGTCTCTTCAGGCTGAAGAACTACAGTCATCATACTTTCCTTGACATAAATCAATGGTTTAATTAATGGTTTAACAATGTACAAGTCAGACCAGAAGTTCTCTCTACATAGGAACGACCAATCTACGGAAACATTCTTACTGTCTGTCAGGACAAACCACTACTCAACCATCACCCATTAATAAGACTTCCTTCAAAAAGAAGGCAGAGCAGGAAGGAGACCCTGTTTCAATAACCCCTGAAACACTACCCAAGACAGGTTCCCAAGAAGACACTCTCAAAGGGGGCTTTGGAGCCCTCCTTTACCACCCCGCTGTTTCAGAAGCAACAGCATACCCAGTGAAACACTTCGTAGTCCAAGGTCTCACACACCCAATCTACTCCGATCCATGGGTGCTACAGATCCTAGACCAGGCATCCCCAAACTGCGGCCCTCCAGATGTTTTGGCCTACAACTCCCATGATCCCTAGCTAACAGGACCAGTGGTCAGGGAAGATGGGAATTATAGCCCAAAACATCTGGAGGGCCGAAGTCTGGGGATGCCTGTCCTAGACCTTAGCCATTCTCAGAAGAGGCAATCCCACCAGGTTCTTCCCATCATGAACCACCATTACCTAACTGTTGAGTGCTGAAACTACAGCTCTCAGTCTAAAGGAACACCAGCTCCAACTGTGAGGGAGCTGACCTGCCCAGGAAGAAAGGCTAAAACAGGACATACTTCTATCCAGCTTTTAATTAGGCAACTAGCTCTTGGGAAGAATATGCCATGCTCCCTGAATCAAGGAGAAGCTAAGGGTGCCCTGTATTTTGTTAGTGACTCTTCCAAGGACACATTGATCTAGATTAACTTGGAAAGTAGCTGCATTTCCCCTCTTCCCATGTGCCATGAAAATTCACGGCAGGCCTCTTAAGTCATGGCCAGTTTAAACCTGACTGCAAGAGACCTATTCAAAGGGCAAGCTCATTTCAGAAAACATAGTTCAAACGCTTCTGAAACTTAAAACCAGAAGAGATGAAGACTCTCAACAAAGAGGTGAACTCTCTGGTGATTCTGAGGTCTTGGAGTAAGAAGAAGTACTCTTCCAAATGTCAGTATAGAAGACTTTCATGAACTCTTCCCAAAAGATTATCTTCATCAGCGTTCAAATTGTGATATGTACAGTTGTTCTGCCAAAGAGTGGAAACAGCATATTAATGATAGCATCGTAGTTTCTCTTATCACCTTCCAAGGTGCTTTTTTTAATAATAAAAAAGACAAAAAGATTACAGTATCACCAGTCTAGAGTGTGCCAAAGGGTGATCAGCACACAGTTCAAAAGTCTGCAAATCCTCCCCCAGGAACTTGCACACTGGAAAGAAGTTTATGAAAGAAGGTTTCAGAGAGTGGCAAAGCGAAAACGTGGCCTTAAAAGCAGCTGGTTGCACTGTTTCGACAAAATGAGAAAACATAAAGAGAGCTAATAAAGTATCCATTGAAAATGATGACTGGTCTCTACCTGCAGCCTAGGGCTGGGTGGTGTTGAGTTTTCAACATCGCAGTGTATCGCCAGCCAAACATCAGGGTTTGGCGATGTACCGCCGATGTTTTAAAAAAGCTGCACTGGCCCCAGCCAGTGAGATGCCGGGTGAAACTGCCACAGCTCTCTTCATGAAGACAGAGAAATTCAAAAGTGGTGATTGTTTCATCAGCGATATACTGCTGGGTGAAGCTGTCATCATAGTCTGCCCCCACATTCCAGTCCTGGGTGATATATCGATATATCGCCCAGGCCATGGGTAGGCAAACTAATGCCCGGGGGCCGGATCCAGCCCAATCGCCTTCTAAATCCGACCCATGGATGGTCCAGTAATCAGCATGTTTTTACATGAGTAGAATGTGTCCTTTTATTTAAAATGCATCTCTGGGTTATTTGTGGGGTATAGGAATTCATTCATTATATATATTTTTTCCAAAATATAGTCCGGTCCTTCACAAGGTCTGAGGGACAGTGGACTGGCCCCCTGCTGAAAACATTTGCTGACCCTTGGTCCAGGCCTACTGTAGCCCTGGTTTAGGACAAATGTATGCAAGCCAATCTCTCCAAAGCAACTTTAGAGAATACAGAGGCAAAAGGGGCATGTAACCCACCCACCCCCCAAAATCCTGCACCATTATATTTCCTAAACTACAACTTACTCTCCATTAACCCTTTCTTCTTCGATGGAAGAAAAAATACCGTTAAGGGGGGGGGAACGAAAACAAAAAGTGTCCCTTTTATTTAACTGCTGCATATTTCTTAACAATCAAGTCTACTAATCCATATGCATAAATGGCGGTTAAAGAAAACACTTCTTAAATATATATAGAGAGAGAGAGAGGTTGAAAAAAGTTCAAAAGTTTAAACTGTCTTAAAATAAAGTGAGAAGGCATACAAAAATAAAATGCAAAGGTACTCTATTTATTTTACACATTCTGTGGGAAGAAACTGGCAAGGAGGCTGTTTATTTAAAAATTATCACCCCATTTGCAGGATTTAAAAGCCAAGGGTGATGAAGTGAGCTCACAGGAAAGGGAAACGAACAAGTGTGTAGCAAGTACTACATTACTAGCTCTCCTTGCTAGTTAAGCAATTCCCCAAATAGTAGGTCAGGACCTACCAGTGTGTCAATGTGAACCTTGTATGCAGGTGGTTTTTTTGGGGGGGGGAGACTTTTGTTACATTCTTGGATGTGAGTTTCAAGAGAATTTGGACCTTTACAGAAAGGGTGGCATAAAAAAGGACTTGCACTGCCCATTAAAATGTAAGGTGTTAGATGCTTTAGGCACAAACCCAGCTTTCCTATTGACATGCATGCCTAAGACCTGTAGAGATTAAGCGGTTGTAGTACATGTGAAGGGACGCGGGTGACATTGTGGTCTAAACCACAGAGCCTAGGGCTTGCCAATCAGAAGGCCAGCGGTTTGAAACCCCGCAACGGGGCGAGCTCCTGTTGCTCGGTCCCTGCTCCTGCCCAGTTTGAAAGCACGTCAAAGTGCAAGTAGATAAATAGGTACCACTCCAGCGGGAAGGTAAACGGTGTTTCTGTGTGCTGCTCTGGTTCGCCAGAAGTGGCTTAGTCATACTGGCTTGGCCAATAAAGCGAGATGAGCGCCGCAACCCCAGAGTAAGGGGTTCCTTTACCTTTACCTTTAATACAAGTGAACCCATACCTGAAAGTGACCCTATGAGAATTGGCTGCTCGCATGGTTACGTATAAGGCAGGCATCCCCAAACTTCGGCCCTCCAGATGTTTTGGACTACAATTCCCATCTTCCCCGACCACTGGTCCTGTTAGCCAGGGATCATGGGAGTTGTAGGCCAAAACATCTGGAGGGCCGCAGTTTGGGGATGCCTGCTTATAAGGTATTGAGAGAAGGGGCTGCTTTAGATGACTTGGGGAGGATTAAGAGACATGATCTCATTCTTAGGACAGGCTAATCCATCTGTAAATATACCTTAAACTGCCATAGCATCTTGGGCCCTGTACACCACACGGAATGCCTACTCCCACAAATTCTTCCCTGCTCACTGAGGCTATCTCTGGAAGTCTTCCCCTACATATCTTCCCCAGAGTGCAAGAGATTCTCTGTTGTGCAGCCCAGATTGTGGAATGCCATATCAAGGGAGAGATTGGGTCATTCATAATAGGATTTCCTCAGCCTAGCGGAATTTTGCTGCTGTTTCACAAGGCACTTTGCAAGCACTGGCTGACTGTTTTGCTTCTCTTGAGTCATGTTGGGTTTTCTTTTTATGGTGTCGTACTGATTTTTAATTGCTGTTTGAATCTAGATGGTCTAGTTGTGCAGTCATCTTCTGACTGGAAGGGGACTAATGGTTCCATGAAGGCTTATATTTTTGGGGGGGAGGGGGTGATAATCATGGGCCTGGCAATGGACCTGGTGTCAGATGTGGCTTAAAATGTCATTTATCAAGTATAAATAGTCTGTGCCCTATGCTGGAAGATAAAAGCCCCAAGCACTGCCATCCATGCCTTGGCAACTTTTAGACTAGATTATCATGCATTTCAAGTGGAGCTGTTTTTGAAAAAGGTTCAGAATCTTCACTGCTCAGCAATGTCATAAAGCCTGGCCAGTTTTTGAAACAACTTAAGTAGGCTTTAATTTTGGTCCCAAATCAAGAGGCTGTTTTTACTTTATTTTTAAAGCCCTGTATACCTGAGAAAGCCTTCATGATCCCTACCCACCTGAGGGAATTTAAGGATTATCCAGTAAATCCCTGCTCTCTTTTTTTGGATGCCTGAATGTCATAAACAAAGAGTGAAACCTTTTCTGCAATAGATTCAGGACTAAGGAATGCCCTCCCAAAGAGATCCCATTTCCCTCTACACTCGACCCCTTTCCAAAACAGGCAAAACATTTCTTGTTTCCACTGAACCTTTGGAAGCAAGACTTGCTGCTGCATGTTCTTCTCTCACATAGATTTCCACTTTGATGTTTTTTATGGGTTTTCTTTTTGTTGTAACAGGCATTTGTTACTTTTCACACTACACAGCCTCAACACAAACGAAAACTTCAAACATGATGTGCAATTAAATCACCTGTGTGAGTGTGTGTTTGTGAACCGATCCATGGTTCACTCTTGTGGAAATGAACCACAGCAAGCCCCAACTCCATGCTCTACTGAAGAGGAATTTAGACGCTCCTCCTGCCATGTCCCTTAATTAACCATAGGAGTGTGGTGGTCACCAACCCAATGCCCATAGGTGATGTGGCACCACCCAGGGAGGACTCACAGACTCTGGGCTTTCTTCTTTTTAAGAAGTATCTAGCCTTCCTAGAAAGCAAATGGTAACTCCTTCAAGTGGGCTGGATCTGAGCTGTCTGTTTGCACCTGCTTCTCTCCGAGGTGACGCAGGAGGAAACAGCACCATACCAGATCCAGCCTGCCTATCTGATGTCTCCTGAGTAGGCAGAGGCCTATCAGTAGAAACTGATGGAGGAAGAGCTCTGGAGGCATCCTCGAGGCTGGAGGTGTGGCTGGCATCCAGTGGCTTGAAGCTGGGGTGGTGGGTAGAAGTGGCAATGGCCAATGTGGCTGGAAGCTTCTGAGCTCCTCTCCTGGATCGCATTCCTTGCTCGACACATCTCTCTCCAACAGCTCCTATGCCTCATGGCACCTGGACACATCCTACCCCAATGAGTTGGGTCCCTCCCTGGGTTCATCAGCTGGCAGCTCCTCAAACCCTTCCCTTTCCTCATCCTGATCTGACCAGCCCCCCAGGATGTTTCCTTGGGGTTCAAAACAATGTGCATAAAAATAGCATATAAATATATTTTTTTAAAAAAACAAAACAAAAACCCAACAACTGGACTTATGTTTTAAGGTTCCAGGCTGATTTCTGCTGAGAGAATTTTCATTTAAGTAGATTTATTTATATTACAGGTGACAAGGTTTGGCTTGTGGCTTCTTGACATTTGAAAAGGGGGGGGGGTCACTAAAAAAAATTAGCCATTGTGTATATTTCTGAAATGTGCTTACTGGTATTTATTTACAGGCCTGAGGACTGGAATGAAAAGATAATGACTAAATGACACAACTGGGAAAAGAAAATTCAGGAGTCCTTGCAGGGGTATACCTGTACATGATAACCTTTGAAAAAAGCAGCAGTATAAGCAACACAGATTGCAAAATTATATTTAGCAAACTCAAGTGTTATGCAGCAGTTGAGATACTATGTTTTGATAACAGGATTAGCCTGTGAAAGAGAAATAATCCCTAAAGTAATTTACATTAAAATATTGATGTGGTTTTTTTTATTTTAAAAAAATGCATTGAAATGAAAATTGGAGAAATGCCGAGATTCTGAAAAAAACAATTTAGGTAGTCTTCCATATTCAGTTCACACTCAACACACTAAACATTATACAGCTTCCAACGGAATGGTAATCCTTAGCATGGCCAGAACTACCCAGCATTGTGTTAAGACTGAAAATGCAACTACTGTACTTTATTCCACAAACAGTGTCTTCTGACTACCAGAGCATCCTTCATATCCTGTATAATTGCAAGCCGTTCCACAGAGAAATGGCACACCTTCACGATCTATGTCAGTGTTTCCCAACCAGTGTGCCTCCAGATGTTTTGGGACTACAACTCCCATCATTCCTGACCACTGGTCTTGCTAGCTAGGGATGATGGGAGTTGTAGTCCCAAAACATCTGGAGGCACACTGGTTGGGAAACACTGATCTATGTAGCTTGAGTTCTTCGATTCCCATGTTTCTTAACTCAAAAGTAATAGATGGTGCTGGAGGAGACTCTTGAGAGTCCCATGGACTGCAAGAAGATCAAACCTATCCATTCTGAAGGAAATCAGCCCTGAGTGCTCACTGGAAGGACAGATCGTGAACCCAAGGATAGGGAACTTGTACCTCTCCAGATCTCATTGGACTCCAGTTCCCATCATCCCATCATCAGTGTGGCCAATGGTCAGGGATGATGGAAGTTGTAGTCCATTCAAATGAGCAAGGCCACAGATTTCCCATCTTTAATGTAAACTTTAATGTAGACAAATTGTGAAGCTGAGGCTCCAATACTTTGGCCACCTCATGAGAAGAGAAGACTCCCTGGAAAAGACCCTGATGTTGGGAAAGATTGAGGGCACTAGGAGAAGGGGACGGCAGAGGACGAGATGGTTGGACAGTGTTCTCGAAGCTACAAACATGAGTTTGACCAAACTGCGGGAGGCAGTGGAAGACAGGAGTGCCTGGCGTGCTATGGTCCATGGGGCCACGAAGAGTCGGACACGACTAAATGACTAAACAACAACAACAATAGATCCCTATATGAAAAGCAATGGGGAGAAAAGGAGGAGTGCCAGTCCCTCCAATCTGCACTGAATAAAGATCCAAGTGATACATGCCTCAACCTGCACTATGTTTCAATTCCAGCAGTGCGCACGCAGAGTCACACAACCACTGTTGGCACATGCTGAGCTCAGCATGCATCAACTTTCAGAAATGCAACTGCCCAATTATAACCGATTGCAACGGCATGCTGAGAGTCAATCTGTACAGGGCTGACTCAGAGGACACCAGTGGCAGTCCTGCAAGCCCCTTAGCATCTGCTGCTGGAGGAGGAGATCACAGTGAGCAGAGGCTTTTTCAGATGGTAGATGGGACACAAAACAGTTGGTCATGAGGATGTGTAACAGGTACCAGCTGTACAACAAGCTGACCTAGTGAATTGTAGCTAAAATGAAGGGCTGAAAAAGTGACATATATGCGGAGGTCAGCTGCGAATTGTCACATTTTAAAGCAGGCTTCCTGAAATAACTGAGTCTTCTAAGAAAGAGTCAAACATTTCAGTATTGAAATTTTCAACCATCCAACCCCTCAAAGTGAAAAAACTAAGCTTAGAAGTCATCAGATTTCAGGGAAGTGCTTTATTATGTACTGGTACTTGATATACACACATGGATGGTTTATTTGCTTTCAGAGCCCTTCAAACATACTGTCAACTTAATCTGTGCTTTCCTCTAAAAGTATATACAGTAACGGGGTAGGGGTAGCACCTCTGGTGGGGGGCAGATTGTCGTATGTGTGGAGGAAAAGCTTAAAACACATTGCGGAGTTCCCAAAAATAGACCAGAAGCAATAGTACTTCATCCAGCAGAGCTTTACTTGTGCTGAAGGCAAATGAGCATAATGGTCACAAAACCACATACATTCAGGATTGGCAGAGTCCATAAAAAATCCAGTTGCAGCACTTACAACAAGACTAAACCTTAACACTAAGGATACTATGTACAGAACACCACACCAGAACAAAGAGACAGAAAGAGAAAGTAAAACAAACCCAGGCGCCTTCTGGCTTATAGTCAGCATGACCTTAATTGGAAGAGATAAGAGAACTACGGAGCTCAAACCAGCTTCCCAGAAAATATGGGTCCAATGGTCAAGAAGGCTGTTTCTGCACATGCTTTACAGAGGGAAGTCAGGGACACATGGGGCTCTTCAACTGGGAGGGTAGCCCATCTAGGAGAAGGAAAACTCTGATCCTAAACCTCCACTGCCTTGCGAGATATCTTCGGGAAAAGAAAACCCTACCCAAATCCAGAGCGGATTCCCCAAGGCTGTTGGATGGTGCCCTGTATGCCTCCTTCTGGCAACTCCTGCAGCCAAGCTGGTGCCAAATGTATTGCTCTGCTTTCCTTTGAACCACATCAGTGATGCTGAGAGGGGGAACTTGTCTGACCAACCCAGGACTTCCATACTCACTGCCCAGGCTTGCACCCGGAGGTCACTTCGGTGCTGCTAATGCACTCCATTGTCTCTCAAGACTGGCAGATGCCAACAATATACAGTAATTCAGATAATGGTGTTGGGCTGGATTGGGAATATTTTTGTTTGAATTCCATTACAAACAAATGGTCTTGGGCACCTAATAGGGAAGTGATTAAATACCACTACAAAGCTTTGCTTAGAAGGAAAACAACCCAATTAAGAGCTAAATGCAGTAACCTTCGACATCAACTATACATAAAATACGTTCTTACAAGCCATTTTAAATCAGTTCAGGTATCACTAGTCCTATATTCTCAAA
Organism: Zootoca vivipara; assembly: GCF_963506605.1. Lineage (NCBI taxonomy): Eukaryota > Metazoa > Chordata > Lepidosauria > Squamata > Lacertidae > Zootoca > Zootoca vivipara. The sequence goes on from NC_083285.1 coordinate 14,194,418, forward strand.
ATAAAAGTATAAAATGCGAATACCAAAGGTTTTAACAAAGCGAGAACCCACTGAAGTCAAATGGCATCTCAGCATCCTCTTGTGTGTAAATCTAATTCAACAAAATTAAAAGTCAAACAATGAATGGTCATATAATGAATGGTCATATGTTAACTTATCTGCAAAGAGGAAATAGTTATAGAAGCAGAGGTTTACTGGCAATACAATGGATGCAGGATCAAGAACATTCTGTTGTGTTTATTAATTGCACTTCTATAAAAATATTCAATGTTGCATAAGGTAATAAAAAAATAGCACCGGGATAGCATCTAATACAATATTTTTTATAAACAACTGCATGCATTGTTATGTTTTCCCTTGCCTTGACATCACTTGCAAAGCTTATTAATTGTCAAATCCATGAACTTTACACCCGCAGAAGGAGCAAAGCTAGGTGAAAGATGCAGACTTTGGGGGGAAAACAACTACCTCTCCCTTCAATTAATATTGAGCAAGCCTGCTCCTGTAGAACCTTACTAACTTTTTTTGCAATTTAACTACAAAGGTAGTTTCTGCTTGAATAAAAGCCTTTAAGATAAAATAATTAAATGTGTGTGTAGTTTCAGGAGGGGGGGTGCTCAAAAGAAATTTAAATTGTTTATCTGAATTTGTAATTTACACTGTTTTTTTAAAAAAAAAACTGGTGTGCATTCATTACAACTGGGGCTTCCATCAGCTGTTAAGTAACTCGCTAGGGGAAAATAAGTTTGACTGCTAATGTGGCCCACAATGCATATTAAAAACTTTTTAAAGTGCTTTCCCACTCCCACTGGAGAAAGAAATAGAACGAGTAGGGCTATGACTCTTATTCCCTTAATATTCAATAGGCAAAGCATAAAGTTTCCACCCTCTCAAGTTCATTCAACCACTACAGTATATCAATCATATCTGACAGGATTTAACAATTTGCGGAATTCCATTATAGATGGCAAGCGAACAATCCTCTGGTGATGTATTTAACAGAGAAATTGTATGTGTTGGTCTCCTATTGAAAACAAACAGATCTGATCTCTCAAGTTGTGGTAATTAGAAGGCAGTATTTTAACACAGCTTCATTAAATAAAAGGTGTCGATTAACATTTGAGGGATTCTTTGAAACACATAACTTCACACTTCTGTTGGCAGAGAAAAGCACCCAAGGACTTAGTATTCAAATTCTGATCTCAATCTTTTTAAGGAAACAATTCTATAAAACTTTGTGGGCTGAGTCACACATAATATTTATTTACTAAATAACACTAGAAAAGGATTGTTTGTACAACCACTTTTGCTCAGCAGCTACTGGGGTAATGTTACCTACACACATGCACACAGAGCACAGTTGTAGCCAGGAAAAATAAACCGAGGAGTCCTTGCACACTCCTGGACTCTACCATTGGTTTAGCTAAAATAAATGGCTTAGATAAAAATCTCCCTGCCCATTTTTTTCACATTGGTTGAGTAAACACTTAGATCATAATAGACAAACACCTGTTGTGTATGGGGGATTTAGGCTAATACACATGTCTGCTGTGGACTGTGTAATTAATTTGTTGTCACACTAAAGGTGTTATTTATTTAAATCATTCTGAACCCTGCCCTTTAGCCTAAAGGGTTCCCAGAAGATCAATAAAAACTCTGCTCTGACCAACAGGCTTACAAGAAATGCAGCACAAAAGGGATGAGAAGGGGAAATGGAAAGCAGTCAAGTTCAAGCACCAGTTCGTAAAGTGACATGGTAGCTTTTATGGTGACCAACTTTAATGAACCCAGAGAGGAGAAGCCAAATGGAACTGGTCTCCACAGCAGAGTTCTGCTTTCCCTCTCTCCTTTAAAGGCTGTTGCTAAGTGACAGCTGAGGGAAAGGAGGAGCCACTGTCTCCAGAAGAAGAAGAAGAAGAAGAAGAAGAAGAAGAAGAAGAAGAAGAAGAAGAAGAAGAAGAAGAAGAAGAAGAAGAGGAGGAGTTTGGATTTGATATCCCACTTTATCACTACCCGAAGGAGTCTCAAAGCGGCTAACATTCTCCTTTCCCTTCCTCCCCCACAACAAACACTCTGTGAGGTGAGTGGGGCTGAGAGACTTCAGAGAAGTGTGACTAGCCCAAGGTCACCCAGCAGCTGCATGTGGAGGAGTGGAGTCTCGAACCCGGTTCCCCAGATTATGAGTCTACCACTCTTAACCACTACACCACACTGGCTCTCATTGTCAGCATAGTTTCTATTCTTGTCCCCCAAAATAAAATGCAAAAAAATAAAATAAAACCACACTGAAGTGCACCAAGTGTTTGAAATTAGCCAGCCGGCAGGCACATTTTGTGACTGGTGTGGGTCCAATTGCACCCCCCCCCAGGTTGGCAACAGACATCTCCCATCTGGCTGGCCCCTCCAGCTTTCTTAAGCAGGTAAACAGAAGAGTTTATTTATTACATTTATATCCCATCTTTTTCTCCAAGGAGTACACGGTTCACACACACACCCAGTTAATCCCTAAACGATCCTGTGAGGTAGGTTAAGAGGCTGTGATTGGTCCAAGGTTATCCCATGAGCTTCCTGACTGAGTGGGGAATTTGAACTCTCAGCTCCCAGGTCCTAGTCCAACACTCTAACCACTACTTCACACTGGCTCCCTAAAGCACTTCTGCTATGGGAAAGCTCTACAAATTAAGTAGGTAAATAAATATGGGGAAATATCAGTTAGAGAGGGACCTGAAATCAGGGCCGGCTCATCGTAGACCCCCGGTGGCGCAGGGCACCATGGCGGCGGCCCGCCAGGAGGGCGCCGCGAGCTGCGCCCGCCCGCTGGCCGGCCGGTCTGCTGGCCCGCTGCGCAGCGGCGCCCACCTGCCTACCGCGCTGGGAAACGGGGCGGGAGGGCGCCGGAGAGATCGCGCTGTGTCGGCCCGCCCGCCGCGCAGCAGCGCCGCGCCCACCCGCACACCGCGCTGGGAAACGGGGCGGAAGGGCGCCGGAGAGATCCGGTGCACCATGGCGACAGGGGCGCTTAAGATGGCGCTGCCTGAAATATTTTCCTTGAAGCTTGAATTTGTTTTATTCCAGTTTGATTTGATGTTTGAGATTTTTTTTTCTTCAAAAGATAAAATGGTATAGAAATGAAAATTAATGATGATGATGATGGTGACTACTATTACTAGTTCACTGATTAAAAGAAAGGCCCATAGACATTTATTTGTGGCAACCATAACCTAGGTTTAAGTTGCCATTTGGCAATTAGCTTATATATTTGAGTTTCTCACACTGCCCAGGACTATGTTGGACCACCAAATGCATTATGAGCAGCGATATCAAAATCCTTCTCTCCACCCCAGTACTGCCCTTCCCCCCTTCTTTTTGTCACTGCTCCTACTAAAGTCAGTGGGCTTTGGGAGGGGCTTAGCAAGAGAGAAGAGGCACCCCAAGCTGTGGTTCATTCTCCCCTCCCATTAAAACAATCAAGAGGAACTTCATAAAGCTGTAAGACCCTCAACATATTTGCAGTCCAAAGAACAGTTTGCTGATCATCAGATTAAATCGTAGGAAATTATTTAAGAAATGAGAATGCTCTTCTTTGGCTGCTCACATAGAAAATCCAGCAGTGCATGACAGCATCAGCTCTCACATAAATCCATAAAACATGTGTTATTCAAAGCATGTTTTTAATAAAATGGCAGTAACATAATGCAATTATGATCGCAGTACAAGATATTGGCTTCTGCAAAAAAAAAAGCCAGGGACATTTGCAATGAGAACCTGTTTGTTATGAGACATTTAGAGAGCAAGCTAAAGGAGTTAGCTTCCCAGCATGAAGTCAGGAAAGCTGCAAGCCAGTATAACCACCAGAGCAATTCTCAGAAGTCTTGACTGGACTGCCCTAGCCATCTGCACTACTAAAAAGACCCAGGAGTTCCTCAAGCCAAGAATCATCACGATGCGGATAATAATCCAACTGGATTGGCAACGAATACCCACTCTGGAAAAGTTTTCAATTACAGGAGAGGTGAGTCTCAAGGACTCCATTTTGCATTAGTCAGCCAGACTCCAGAAAAAATGTAGTGTATTTAATGGCAGTGTGATAAACAACTGCTTGTAGCAATTGCTTGAACCTCATTGATGAGCCTCCTCTTGAAGGTGGGGAGAGGATGCTTGAAGTTGTACTATTATATACAGCAACTGTTTGTAACTGATGTATACCACATTACATATATATATATACACACACATTTAGCTTTACAAATAACAGGTATGACAGATACTGGGGGACAAGGACATGGGAAGTTCTGTTATGCAAAACAGGAACCTAGTGAAAGGATTTGAGAAGCAAAGTGAAATGCTCCAAGCAGAGGAGAGAGGCAAATACTTTGGCAGCAGAGTGCACCAGATGAATATTAGTGGGCAAAGCAGTGTTATAAACTGAGATATAAAAGCTAGGACCTTAAACCAAGGTTACGGGTGCAACAATGGAATGCCTAGGCACACTTTTTTTTTATGAATGAACTGCAGCTAAAGTATTATGTTCATTTTTCACATGGTCTAGTCCTTCCCCTGCCTGCCCCCCCCTAATATTCTTAAGAGTTTGAACACTGGGGGCAAAGGAGAAACAAGCAGAACTATCTAGCCAAGGAGTCTAGCAAGGGTGAACTAAATGGCCTTTCAGACCAAATGATCAATTCGTTTGTTGAGGGTAGGCAAACTCCCTCAGATCTGACTACTGCAGTATGCTACGCAAGGGGCTACCTTTGAAAATGGCCCAGAAACTTTATTTCAAAATATAGCTGCAAGGCTTTGTTATGCATACACTAGCCCAGTGCCTTCCTGGAACATTATGAATGTTTAACTGGCATACCAGCTCCCAGCCTGTTTCTGGACCTAATTCAAAGTGCTCTCCTTTGAGATTTATGACTCTGAGATTTCCTGAGGAAAGGAACTTTTTTTTGGTGGTGGTGACCCAACCTTGGAATGCCCTCCTCAGAAGCCTTTGCCTGGTACCATATTTGATTTCTTTTTTTTGGGGGGGGGGTCAGGCAAACACCTTTTTTATCTCAACTTTTAACTTAGCCAAGGGATTAGAGTTTGCTTACAAGGCTCTGGGTTCACATGGATAGACATAGACAAAGATTATCTTCTATCTATTTGAACTCTAATCCCTTGGCTAAGTTAAAAGTATAGTATGACCAAAAAAATATATCCATTGTTTTAATGGCCTCACCACAGGGACACTCATAGCAGATAATAAATGCTGTTTCATCTTTAGATATTGTTGAATCTCTCAGATGCCTTTAGTATAGACGACAATATACATCTGGCTGGTGTCTCAAGGAGTTCACATTAGCCGCTATCAATTTTTTTGTCTTGTAAAGCTCAGTGGAATTGAACCCAGGAACTTCTGTGTACAACGCAAGTGCTATCCCGCTGCTTCCTAACATAGAAGTCACAACCCGGCTGTGGTGGTATTTCTGCACCAAAATGTGTCAAATATGGGTAGTAAGCCTCATATCCTTTCTTGTTCCAACAGACTTTGGGGATGTTAACTGACTGTTTTTCAGGAAAGGGCTGCTGTAACATTTTCTCCTCCAAAGTAAGTGCATATAGAATTATAACTTGAACTGTGTTAAATGAACTCCTTCAATAATAAAAACATGGTCACAAGGAAAAGCAAGTAGCTAGCTAAGTATTATCTGTTGTTCAAGAGATAGATTTTTAATTCAGGTCAGCCTAGCATTTCCTCCAGAGAGTATAGAGCAAGGCACTTAAAATCCAATTTTAAATTCTTAAAACACACATTATTGATTTCGATATAATCTGCATTGATTTATTCATTTTTGTAAAATCCAAGTTGGAACCATGTTAGACTTTGCATAATAATCTTTGATAATACTTATCTGCTTTAATTAAGTGTTCCAGTATGTGCAGTTATCCAAGGGCTGCTAAAACACACCCCAAATGATTCCCCCCAAGCAGATACATAAAACAAAACACTGCAGGACCCCCCTAGCACGTGGGAGGGCAATAGCCTGTACTAAGTAACACTCCAGTTTTCTTTCCATTCAGATATAAAAATAAGAGGTAGCATAGGCTGCATCACACCATTTCAGCAATTTTCATAATGGGGCAAGTGCAACAGACATGTTACTTTCATTCTTTGCCTTTTCCTGTACAGTGTCTCTTGCCTTCTTGATTTGAGTTATCCAGTGGTTGGTTGTTTTTTCCAGGCAACCTTTCTGCAGTACTTTGCTTATGGCACACTATGGCCTGCAAAGAGAGAGGTGGATAATGGTTCTTCACAATCTCTACATGTTCAACTACAGTGGTAGCTCGGTTTATGAACACAATTGGTTCCGGAAGTCTGTTCATAAACTGAAGCATTCATAAACTGAAGTGAACTTTCCCATTGAAAGTAATGGAAAGTGGATTAATCCGTTCCAGACGGTCCGCGGAGTACTTAAACTGAAGCGTTCATAAACTGAAGTGAACTTTCCCATTGAAAGTAATGGAAAGTGGATTAATCCATTCCAGACGGGTCCGCGGAGTACTCAACCTGAAGCGTACTTAACCCGAAGCATGGGTGTAATTGGTTCCGGAAGTCTGTTCATAAACTGAAGCGAACTTTCCCATTGAAAGTTATGGAATGTGAATTAATCAGTTCCAGATGGGTCCGCGCCGTTCGTAAACCAAAAATTCGTAAACCGAGGTGTTCGTAAACCAAGGTTCCACTGTATAAGAGCCTGCCACTCATACAAAACCTAGCCCTCCATTGATTTCCTTTCATTGAACTAATTTCCTGTCGGTTGTAAAACAGTATAAAATGATTTCACCAGTTTCTTCATTCTGTTAAAAGGTTGGTATTAGTCAACAACACAATGAACACAAAGGATCTCCGTTTACTCCGGGATCCTCTCTCCACATTACCTTCAAACATGGGAACACATCCTGCTGGTACTAGAAACAGAAGCAAGTGTGACAAGAGACGTGGAACACTTTTTCTTGTAGCCTGTGGCTTCCGATGTTATCTTCAGAGAACTGGAAGGAGCTGCACTACAGTGCTGCTCATGTCATAAAGAAAGCACCCCTCTGGCACTTCCAGGACTAATTTAAAATAAATGGCTGCATCCAACATTGGTCCTACGCAGAGCAGACCCACTGGAAATAATGGGACACAATTCACTGAGGACCATTCATTTCAATTGGTCTACTCTGAGTATAACTTAACTTGCAAACATCCCAGAGGTGTCTATGTGTGTGTGCAGCGTTCAAAATTCACCAGGTGCATTTTGTACCCTGCTGTCAGCCACTTGGCAACCAAGTGAAGATGCCCAGGTGTCCAGATGGCGCCTGACATCTCCACCATCTAGAGGTGCATGCCTGGGGATCCTTGAATCTTGACTCTTTTCACACAACAGCAACACATCCTGTGGAATTCTATCCATTATATTTTATCCGCACAATCAGGGTGAATTCCAGGAACCAAAATGTCATATTGAAAAATACAACTTTCAAGGTGTCTGGCCCAAAAATGGCAACTAGGCATTCTGTTTTGGCAACTGTTCACCCTGGTTTAAGGGGTCGTTTGGTGCCTAGGTTATATCTGAGTTTCTAACACTGTGTGTGTGTGATTGTGTGTGTGTGTAGTTTAATTTTGCAAGGATTTTCCCATGATGAAAATCTACAACCTGGACACTGAAGTCATGAGTTATGATCAAGTCTTAAATATGGTAACTGTGTAATTCTGCGGTGAATTTGCATAACATCTGGGGAGCTGTATTCTGCTTGGAGAATGGAAGAATAACTAGGAGAATGGCAAGCATAAAATCACTGCTATTAATATTTGTTCAGTGTAGCAGCAACCACTTTCTGGCAGCACTCCAAGTGTTACAGAACTTCATGGCGTAAATCCTGTTCTTAAAAAATTAGCTGAAGATTTCAGAAATCAGGAAGGTAAGTGTTATCATACTGTACTGCTCCTTTGAGTTGCCAGGTATTTCAATGATAGGTTCACTGAATTAAGACTTATTTCACGTTATGACATCAACCTGCCCTCCATTTCCACCTCCCCAAACTAGGAGGTACGAATGTTTGCCTGTACTCCCACACAAGGCAAGGATCCAAACAGGTTTCAACAAGTTGCTGCGAGTTATTTCATCCAAATTCCTGAAGCATTATAGGAACTTACATTTCAAAGTATGTTTGGAAACTTTCTGAAATCGTTCCAAGTTCAAGATACTATAGACCTCACTTGCACAAATCCCCTTCTACAGTAATAGAAAGCAAGGAGGGTGACTCAAGCACTGGTACATGTTGAGATAGTCAGTGACAACAGCTGCAGTTTCCAAACAGCTGCCCACTCCCACGTCGTCTGCATGGGTGGAGAGACCACTTGAGCCAAACTGTATTCACTATCTCTTCTACCAGAGCTTGAACTAAGAATCACCATGCGAGACAGAAAGCTCAATACTACCTCTTTGGCTTCTTCCTCTTTGGCTTCTTGCTAGCAAAGAGTTTAGCAGGCCTACACAGTCCTTGAGTGTGTGCAATGGAGTGTAGCTGTGGGTCTAGGTAAAGGGGAAAGGGACCCCTGACCATTAGGTCCAGTCTTGACCGACTCTGGGGTTGCGCGCTCATCTCGCATTATTGGCCGAGGGAGCCGGCGTACAGCTTCCAGGTCATGTGGCCAGCATGACAAAGCCGCTTCTGGCAAACCAGAGCAGCACATGGAAATGTCGTTTACCTTCCTGCTATAGCGGTTCCTATTTATCTACTTGCATTTTGATGTGCTTTCGAACTGCTAGGTTGGCAGGAGCTGGGACCAAGCAACGGGAGCTCACCCCATCACAGAGATTCGAACCGCCGACCTTCTGATCAGCAAGCCCCTAGGCTCAGTGGTTTAACCCACAGCGCCACCACAGACCGCTGTGGGTCTAGAGAACCAAAAATAGGCAAAACAGCCAATTGTGAAAGTTAAAGTGCAAACCTTCAGCAGCTCACTATCACTGAGATCCTTGACGGTGTGGGGACAACTCACATTTGAGGCTCATTAGCATTGGTTGATCTGTTTTTTAACTGAACACATTTCCCAATTGCCTCTCCTTGTTTTCTAAAATTCATATCCTACACTAGAAGCAAGGAGGGCACATTCAGTAACTACTTTAAAAAACCATAAAGATTATTCTGCACATTGCGTACAGGAAAATTCGACCAAGTACAACAGAATGAGAAGACATTCATTTAATCTTCCTGCAACCATTGTAGGACCACGAAGCTGCATACTGTGCCAGAAAACTATTTAAATATACACAAACCATAAGGCCCAGTCAAAAATACTATTTCTATGAATGTCAACATGGTCAGCTGTTAAATTTTCAGACAAGTCTGCCTGGCATCCTACTTTTTAATGTTTGTCAAGGGTACACTTATAGCAGTACTTTTTCTTTGCTGCACTGAAGATGTACTGAAATCACATCAGCTCCATAATACTGAGTTATTGTGGTTCTCTCATACAACAAAGAGGAAATAAAACCAACAGATTGCATAAGGTTTTAGTTCCTTGTTTGCTTAATACTGAGCAAAACATGCAACTTAAATAGCATTCGCTTCTTCAGGAACTCTAGATTTTTGTTCATGCCAACCTTCTAATAGAGGGTTGGGCAGATGGTACATTTCAATCTATTAGCAGATCACTGGATGATTTGCAGTAGATTGGCAAGGGTTTTTTTTAGCTCTCAGTTAGCAAGAGAAATAGCCAAAGCCCACCATCCTTCTTTGTAACCCCTAAATGAGGCTGCTGGAATCTCTGTTCCATAGTAACTCAAATGTGGTTGCAAACTCATGAATACCATTCCAAAGACACGTTCGTATGTTGAAACATTCGTAAGTAGAAACAATGTTTCCCATAGGAATGCATTGGAAATGGATTAATTCGTTCCGGGGCCTTAAAAAAAAATACACTTTAAAGGCAGGCAGGAAGCCCGGGAGGGGCAGCGAGCGCGGGGCTGCAGGAGGCCGGCTGAGAGGCGGAGGTGGCGAGGGCCCGATCCGGCCATAAGGTGGGAGGCAGGCGGCGGTGGTGGTGGAGGCAGCGAGGACCCAATCCGGACATAGGGCCAGATCGGCAGGAAGCGCGGGCGGCGGGAGGCCGCCGGCGGTGGTGGTGGAGGCAGCGAGGGCCCAATCCGGATGTAGGGCTGGATTGGCAGGTAGCATGCATGACGAGGGCCTGATCCGGCCAAAGTAAAAAAAAAAAATCTACCTAAAACCGGCCGCAATTTTCCTTCGGATGTCGGAAAAATTTGTATGTGTGTGCCAATTTTTTTCGTTCGTTAGTCGAAAATTTCGTAAGTAGAGTCGTTCATAAGTAGAGGTACCACTGTACAGGTTAGCCCAGTGTATAGCTCATGGAACACTGTAGAAATTTGGTGCCATCCAAATTTTGCAGCCAACTCCAGTCAGTGGATCACGAGCTTCTGTTTTTCCTCCTATTATTATCTACTCCATTTTTTAATCACCCACCATCAGTTAAGATCCCAGGCCTGTTTATAAGCATATACATTAAAACAACAAAGCATAATCACCTTAAGACCATAATTAAAAAAACAATCAATACAGCAAAAGGAATCTATCAGCTACAGTTACTCTTAACAAAATCTGCATATTCTAGAGGGTCTGGATAGCTCAGTTGGTTAGGACACCAAGTGTGCAGGTTCAATCCCCATATGGGACACCTGCATATTCCTGCATTGCAGGGGTTTGGACTCGATGATCCTCAGGGTCCCATCCAACTCTGCTATTCTATGATTCTATTCACCTAAGTGAAAGTGTGTGCCTCTTCAAGCAGTGACAGCACTATATAGCAATATACGGTAGTGAAATAAAAGTAGATCCTGCAAATATGCCCACAACTGTCTTAATGCTCACCTGACCAGCACTCAAAGCTTGTGGCGACTGCTATTTATCTAGAACTTCCTGGCTGAAGCCAGTGCAAAGCAACGGGAAAATTTCTCAGTTCAGTTATAAGAAACACAGCAGCTGCCTGTAGGTTGAAAGGGGAAAGTTTGCATTGTATTTAGTTACATTACTTTGGCGTTGCAAATTGCAAGAGCAGAATAACCCTAAGGGCAGCAGAGTGCAGGGTAGATTTGATACATAGGATAAAATCCATTAGATTTGGCAACTGTCATTTGCACCTCTTGATTACACGGGGTTGGTCTTGAAGAACACTTGTGCAAGATGCTACTGCCAGGTGTAGAAGGTAAAAAGGTAAAGGACCCATGGACAGTTAAGTCCAGTCAAAGGCAGCTATGGGGCTGTGGCGCTGGTCTCGCTTTTTAGGCCGAGGGAGCAGGCGTTTGTCCACAGACAGCTTTCCAGGTCATGTGGCCAGCAGGACTAAACTGCTTCTGGTGCAACAGTACACTGTGATGGAAACCAGAGTGCACGGAAACACTGTTTACCTTCCCGCCACAGCGGTACCTATTTATCTACTCGCACTGGCATGCTTTCAAACTGCTAGGTTGGCAGGAGCTGGGACAGAGCAACAGGAGCTCACCCCCTCACGGGGATTCAAACCAACATTCTCATCAGCAAGCCCTAGAGCAGGCATCCCCAAACTGCGGCCCTCCAGATGTTTTGGCCTACAACTCCCATGATCCCTAGCTAAGAGGACCAGTGGTCAGGGATGATGGGAATTGTAGTCCAAAACAGGGCCAAAGTTTGGGGGTGGGGGTGCCTGCCCTAGAGGCTCAGGGTTTAGACGACAGCACCACCCATGTGTCAGGTGTGTTAAGTAGCACCTAAGCAAATGGTCCATATTTCTTCAGTTCTGTATGCTGTGTGCTGATGGCCCATTCAATTCTGACTGCCCATTTAACTTCAATTTGGCTACCTTTAAAACCCTACATCGTTTGGGGGTAAATACCTGAAGGACTGCCTCCCTCCCCTCCCCCAAAAAATTCTACCTTAGGCATTGCTCCAGAAGCCCCTGCCAAGTGATGTTCAATGAGCCAATGCAAGTTTTATGGAATGCCGTTTTTAGGAAAACCTGCTATGTGATCCCACAGGCGCCACCTGGCTCATCAGGGAGACCTCTGGGCCTCCTTGATCTGGTGTTTTTTTGCTTTGTCTGCTAGCTGTTCTTTCTTTTCCTGGCATGTTTGCTCTGTCACTTAGTTCTAAGAGTAACATTTGATGTGAAATAAAATCCATGCCATTCTGTCTTTGGTTATGGTTAACTGAAGCTTCAGAAGAATTTCTGCTGAAAAATAAGTGTCTATAAACCCTCCACTATTTGTTTCTCTGGAATCAATACCCCGTGTTCCATATTTCTATATCAACAAGCATATATATCGCTACTCAGTAGTTAGAAAATGATGGCATACTCAGATCTCTCAATCTCACTCTGCAACACAAGAATGTTTTTCATCCACCCAGGTACATTGAGCCCTCCTGCAGAGCGATAGACATCTAGGATAACAGAGCAATATAATTTAATTGGTGGTGAAGTTGCTGTTAGTCTGACCCCTGCTAGGCCCAAGGAGCTACCAACTTCAGCAAACATTGGAATGGACCAAAATGGATGTCAATAATCGAAAAGTTTAACTCTGTGTTAAGTTTCTTGCAACTTTTTGATGAATCACAGTGACTGACAACATGAAGCGTTGACATCTTGGGTGTTAATATGTATATCATATTTTACCTTATTAAGAAGTAAGATAGCAACACATGTCAAAGCAGATGTGGAACCATCTGTTTAATTGTTTTGAAGAATATACTGGAATGAGCAATGGCATGTCTGAAAGCGTGGGTTCCCGGTTACATTTTGCCTTAGTTAGGATTATGGATCATCTACATATTACTTCCTCTAAATTCAAATTACTCTAATTTATTGCTTTGACAATGAAATTACAATGCTACTTTTAAACAGTGTTGTTTTCTAAATACTGTATCTCAGTACTGTATGGCGTTTTCCTTTATGTTGCCATTTCCCCCCCTCTTCAACATTTGTAACATTGTTTTCTTTACAGGGATAATATTTTCAGATTTAAACATCGTGTATCAATAAACCGAGTGTATCACTAGATACAATTTAAACTCTCTAATTCATGGGTTGCTAAAGTGCAAATTCAAACCCAGACTAGTTCACCAGAAGCTAAGGTCATCAACTATAAACAAATTCTATATCTTTCCCCATGTAGTTCTGGGGGGGGGGGGGTTGCACAGAATAGTGGTGCAGATGATCCCATAACCGGTTACTGTTTAGTATTCTAAATCCTGAGTTTTTGGTCCTCTTCCCTCCCCAAAAAAGTCTATCTCACCAAAGGGTCCCATTATTGTCCCATTATTGTCCAGGTAAGAAGTCAAAACAGGCAATGCTCACCATCCTCTTGCCATTATCGGAGCCCTACCCCACCCTTCTCTTTATGCTGGAGTTGTTGGGCCATTGTATCAACATTCACCATTTTTTACCCACTCACTAAATTTCTCCTTTCTCCTACATCACAGCATGTGACAATACTAAAGATGCCAAGCCACTAGCTTCTTTGGGGAGGTTGACGCCACTGTGCACATTCTACATTAGGAAATATACCAGGAAAAAACCTATTCTGGGGCAAGGAGGAAGCATCTATGAATAAGAAACACACAAAGATTTTAAAAAGGAACAAAACAAGTATAAATCCTCGGTATTATTCAGGGAGGAGGAGGAAGCACCTATAAATAGTAAACTCGTAAAAATAAAAAATGAAGCAAAACAAGAGGTTACAGTTATAATCCTTGGGAGGGAATCAGAGGGGGAGAATGAGCTCAGCAGGACATACTTTTCACCAAACATGACTATGGCTGGGATGCACACATGCAACAAGGTGCTGGTATGTATACATCCTACATATCTAAACACTGCAAAATGCTGGCTTTTGTTACTGCAACAATCTTCTCTCAATGTCCTCCGAGACAGAGAGAACGGTTCTCTTTTACCAGAATGCAAGCAGACATCAAGCTCTCTCCAACTGTACATTCTAGGTTGTAGCAACACACAAAATGTTCTGAATAGGACCAGATACAACAGGTGAGCACTGGTTAGCATAGATTAGGAATCTTTCCTTTGGTGGAGTGTAACTAAAAACAGCCTCATCCCCAAGCCAGCTGAACTTCAAAGATGGAGAGACATTAAAGAGAGAGAGCCTTTCTATCCTGCTAGATTTAAAAATGACAAATGAATCTGAGTCCACTATCTCAGAGAGCCATGCTTGTGTGTGTGGTCCTTTTGGGTGTGTGTCCTGTATTCCAGTTTATAAATTGAGAAAGAGATGAGCCAGGTACCTTATTGCACACAGAAACTGGAAAGGCCACAGTGCCATGCGTGAGAACGGACAGTCCCACTGGGATCATAGTCCCCAAAGACAATGCTGTGCAGCTCCAAAGCAAATAAACTCGAGTGAGTCACAAAACACGCAAAGCGCTCTCTGTTTGCCCAGTTTGCCTACAGTTGGCAAAGAGCTGCTTTATGAAACTTTCGAACCATTTCTGCCCGTGACAAGACGAAACTGGACCTGCCTTCCTTCAAACCCCCCCCCCCAAATCAAGATCTGAAACCGATACAAGGGATCTCAAGAGCCAAGGGTCAAAAATTGTCATTGAAACCACCAATGCCTAGCCACACGCAGCCGAACAAGAATGAATGGGATGTGAGTGAATGGGTTTTAATTATCTGAATGGTGGAGCGGCGATTACGAAACTCCGGAGGATAATAACGCACTCTAAAATCCAGCTCGGTGTTCCAGAAGCCTGGTGCTAAAAGGGAAGGCGGAGAAGCCGCTCGCACATTCACTCAGACTCTGAATAAGATGGTCTCTCTCCCCCCCCCCGACACACACACACCTTTGACAGGGATCTAAAAAGCTTCCTCTCCCTGGTCATGTAAAAAAGAAAAGAAAAAAGGTTTACAAACGCAATCGGATAGAAAAGCAGCCATCGCAGCTCACCCGCCAGCAGCTAGTCCTTGGGAAAGTTTCACGTTTCGTAAAAGCCTCGCAGCGCTATCAAAGTCCACAGCCACATCGTTGAGCGGAAAGAGCCAAGGTTTTGCTCTTAATGGGAACCATCTGCTGCTCGAACAAGGCAGGACGAGCAATTATTTTTTAAAGAAAGAAAGAAAGAAGACGCAGCAGCAGCTAACTCGAATTAAACCCACCAGGGCAATGAGGTCCACTTTCCCCTTCCTCCCGGGCCTCATCGCAGCTCGGGCGGCTGCTTCCAGGCGGGATCGCGGCGGCGGCGGCTCTGGCAACTTCCTCGACGCGCCGAAAGAGCCACCGAAGTGGCGGCCGCCCAGTGAATGGAAGAAGCAGCGACAGGGGAAGGAAGGAAGGAAGGGGGAAAAACCTCCCGGAGAGGTTGCTTGGGTTGCCTGGCTTACTGGCTGAGCAAATCAGCATTCCCCGGGAGGGGTTTCGAGGCTTTCAACAGGTGGAGCCGCCCCTTCGCCAACAGGGAGAGCTCTGGTGAGGCGGCGGGGGGGGGCGCGAAACTTACCCAAGTTGGAAGGCGGCAGACGGAGAAGACGGAGAAAGACGCTGCTGGTCTGTGGTGGCGGCGGCGCCTTTGTGCGCGCGCGGCTCTGGAGCTATTGCTGCTGCCTCCGCCGCCTCCTCTCTCCCAAAGTGGCCGCGCCTCAGCCCAGCAGCCCCCCGAGGCAGCGCGCACGACCCGCAGCAGCCAGCGGTTGGGCCGGCGGACTGCTGTCCATATTCTGAGGGAAAGGAAGGAGGGCGGAGGCGCCGCCTCAGCAGCAGCCTCCACAAATCAGCGCGAGAGCCGCGGCGGCGGCGGCGGCAGCAAGCAGCTTCCCGAGCCGAGGAAAGGCGGAGAAGGAGCGCGAGGGGGGGGGAGGAGGCACTACTCCGCCGCCCGAGAGAGCCGGAGCGCGTCACATGACGCGTCTCAGCGCCCGCCTCTCTCGCGCTCCTAGCCCGGCAAAAGCGGCGCGGACGAGACACACCTGTGGGCGCTGCACATATCCGTCGCGAGCACAAAGCCAGACAGGAAACTGGGAGGCGAGGAGGAGGAGGAGGAGGGAAAGGAGAATAAATGCAGGGCAGGGAACCAGTCCGGGGAGGAGAGAGAGGCTCTCGGCCCGCCCTCCAGCCCGCCGCCGCCTGCTTTCCCCCCTCAGTGCGCGCGAAGGAGGGAAGCCTCCCGCGCGCTCCTGGCGAGGGGGTCTCTCTCTCCGAAGCGCCTCTCCCCGTTGTTTGCTTATCCGGCAGCCGCTCAGGCTTCCCGGGGAGCGGAGGGGGATTGGCTTGCTGACGTGACTGGGCGAGAAGTGGGGGGGGGGACTCGGGGCGAGCTTCGGGCGGCGGGCGCCACGGCTCGGCTCCGGTTCCTCGTTTCGGGACCTTGGACGCGCAGCGCAGCAGCGGGGATTGCGTTTCCCACCATGCCTTAGACCTGAGTTCGTTCTCTCTCTCTCTCTCTCTCTCTCTCTCTCTCTCTCTCTCTCTCTCTCTCTCTCTCCACATGTAAGCTAGGAAGAGTGTCTCTGAGCATGTGCAGAGAAGTTTTTATTTCGGGAATCGCTGTAGGCAGTGAAATCATACCCTCCTCCATTTCTTAGTTGAAAATTAAGAGCGCAATAGGGACGGGAGTGTTACGAATAATAACTTTGTTATTTAGACCCTGCCCATCTGATTGGGTTGCCCCAGCCACTCTGGGAGGTTTACAACATTATCTAAAAGCATAATAAAACATTTTTAAAACTTTCCTATACAGGGCTGCCTTCAGATGTCTTCTAAACGTTGTGTCTTGGCTAATCTTGGTTTAGGGGTCGCATATATCCATACTCTCCAACATTTCTCTAAGGAAAAGTGGGACAATCCAGGATCAGATCAGAAACCAGGATGACTTCGGTAAATCCGGTACTGTTCCTGGAAAATAGGGACACTTGGAGGCTCTGTGAAATGTATCTCGTTTTGAATTTGCTCTAAGGACTTCTGAGTGGGACATATGAGGATGAAGAAACCAGTGAGGGTGACTGGGAGATTCTTGTCCCCCTGAATAGGTGTTTGAATCCTGGTTTGAGAAGTACACTGTACAAATACACCTCACTGGCTTAGCATAAACCTTATCTGTTAAGCAATCCTGCACCCTTTCATAAGGCTCGAAACAAGCCTTTTATTTCTGTGGGTTTTTTTAATGGCCCCCATTAGCATGAATCATCACAGATCCTTTTATGACCCTGTCCACTGAAATGTAAGCTGAGCTATATGATGCAAACCTGATGCCTTGCGCTTTGGAAGTAAGACTTACTTCTGAGCAAACGTGTTAAGGGACAGGTTACAGATCCCTGAACACAAATTAAGATGTGATGTGTTTGCAATGCAAAAAGAAGAGGACCAATAGTTTTAGTCTTGGGTGTGTGGAACAGAGTAAGCCCTAGGAAGCTGTGCAGGTACCTTTTCCCTCAGATAACTTTGAAGTCTGGAAGCAAGTCTTGGAAGAGATAAACCTCAATTTGTATCCTAAGACATTATACACAATTTACTCAATTTTTCCCCCCTGTACTTGAAAGCCATGCACTCAGAAGCCTGCCCAACTAATAATGGAACTTACTCCTTCCACTTCTTAGTTCACTTTTTCGGTAGAGCATTAGGCTCTTAATCTCAGGGTCATAGGGTTCAAGACTCACATTTGGCAAGAGTCTTGCATTGTAGGGGGTTGGACTAGATGACCCCAGGGGTACCTTTCAACTTTGTGATTCCAAGTCTTGTGGTCTAATGAGCACTTACTTTGAAACAAGTCCCAGTGAATTAAGTGGCAGTTATTTCCAAGTGTGCATAGTATTGAACTATCAAATGGTTGCAGCTTTACTTTTTTTTTTTTTAACATCTGTTTAATGTAGACACACATTTCATGGGCAGAGTACCTATTTTCTCAACTATGGGTGGAGGTTGCTAGCCTGTAATCATTATACTTAGATAGCAAATGTAGCACATTTCAAGTGTTCAGGCTACTTCCCATAAATCAGCTCTGTAATTCATACTACAGCCCTCTTAAGACTAGGTCATACATTAAACCAATTCTGCCAATTGGGGGAATGGGGTGAGGGCTGGGAATCTGGCAAACAGGCAAATACCAGCTTGTTTAAGGCCTCCTGGTGACTTTGTGGTTGGTGAGGAGATTGCAGCTCACAAAATAGCTCCTGCATTACATCAGCGTTAATGCAGTTTGACTTGCCAATTGCCTCTTGCCCCTACAAGCCAACGCTGCCTGCAACATATATACCAAAAGAGCCAACACTGCCTGCAACGTATACCAAAAGAGAAGTGGTGAATCAAGTGCCCTAATGAAGAGCAGAGACCGATGTGACTGGTATGAAGGGCACCAACATGAAAGGCGGTCAAAACACAGCTATCTGGGGGTTCCCAGGGTGAGAGAATTGGTAGGGCCCTGGGAGCCACAAATCCCTGTTATATGTAGCTCCATTTGGTACACCAGCTGAGACCTTATCTGCCCACAGACTGTCTTGCCAGAGTGGTGCATGCTCTAGTTATCTCCCGCTTTGGATTATTGCAATGCACCTTTGAAGGTGACCCAGAAACTGCAACTAATCCAGAATGCAACAGCTAGACTGGTGACTGGGAGTGGCCGCCGAGACCATAGAACACCGGTATAGCATTGGCTCCCAGTACGTTTCCGAGCACAATTCAAAGTCCTGGGGCTTACGTTTAAAGCCCTAAATGGCCTCGGCTCAGTATACCTGAAGGAGTGTCTCCACCCCCATCATTCAGCCTGGAGACTGAAGTCTCCTTCTGGCAGTTCCCTCACTGCGATAACCAAGGGAACCAAGCCGAGGGCCTTCTTGGTAGTGGCGCCCACCCTGTGGAAGGAAATAAACAACTATCTGACTTTTAGTAGATCTCTGAAGGCAACCCTGTTGAGGGAAGTTTTTAATGTTTGATGTTTTATCATGTTTTTAATATTCTGTTGGGAGCCGCCCAGAGTGACTGGGGAAACCCAGCTAGATGGGTGCAGTATAAATATATAATAATAATGATGATGATGATGATGATGATGATGATGCAGTTGGTGACATAAACCATGGTGACATGTTTTCCATGTTATCCCATAGGAGGAAATGGCTAAAAGGAATAGCCAAAACTGTTAGCATGGGGATATTGGAGTAATAAGAGGAGGAAGTAAACAGACTCAGGTTGGTGGGGAGAACAGAATGGCAACTGGAGAGGCAAAATGGCCATAAATACAGAAGAGCCTTAAGCCATGTCCCTCTGGACTGGTACTGCCCACTCTGACTGGCAGTGGCTCTCCAGGGTCTTTCCAAGACTACAACAGTTCTCAACACGAGTTGATGACTTCGTAAAAGGGAACGCCTTTCTTCGGCTTCCAAGTCCTTTTGTTCTGCTCCCATCTCCTTTGTCCAACCTGTGGTTTCCTATTCCACCACCCGCCCAGGGGTGCCAACTTAAATAAATTTTTGGGGAGGGGCGGGGGGGGAGAGACAGACATGCCCCGCCCCGCATGATCGATCTCAAGACAATTGAATGGCAATGCCTATGAAGCTGGTGTGGGGCAGGGGCTCAAATATGTCATTGGGGGTGGGGGTGGGGAAGAAGGGACCTCAGTCTCTCTTGAGTTGGTTCCTATGCACCCACGCCACGGGCCACACTCCTTTAGGATCCCGCATGTGGGGAGCTGGGTGCGATCTGGCACACCAGCAACCTCGTGCTCGGGGTGTAACGAGAGGAGTCCACCCGGTTGTGGCGACGGGGCTTGGCCAAGAAGCCTTCGCGGCAGCGCACGGGTTACAACAGACGATATTAAAAATAATAATAAGAGGCGTCGTCGGAGGCGCTCCTTCTCTCTTTCTCTCTCTCTCTGGCTCCCCACCCTACTCCCGCCGCGTCCAGCCCAGGCCAGGAGGCACCGAAACCCGTCACTGTTCCCACGCCCCGCCTGGCCAGAAGCCCTGCTGGGGATCGATGGAGTGCCGGGAGTCTAGAAGCCCCGTTCCCAGCAGCAGCCTCTTCGCCGGGCTTTTTGCCTATGGGAAGAACGTCTGATTCTCCTTCCTGTCCCTTATGGGCGGGGAGAAGAAGACGGAGAAGAAGGAGGGAAAGTGGTTTCAGAGAGAGGAGCAGGGAAGCGCCACTCCCCCGCGTTCCTCGCTTCCTCTCTGACGCGCCCCCGCGCAATCGTCCCGCTTTCGGTGCCGCAGCTGTTCTTCGGGTGGCTCTCTCCTTCGTCCTCAAACATCTGCCGGCGCTGCGGGAGGCGGAAGGAAGACCTCCCCGCTCCGCCCGCCCACCCACCCCACCGGCTTCACTCCGTAGGGGGCTGTGAGGAATCAAAACCAGAATCACCTTCCTGCTGTGTTGTCGCAGCCTTTTGGTCGTTCCTACCTCGCGCAGATTTAAGAGGGCTGGAAAGGCGAAACCGCTGCGAGCGGCTCTTCCCCACCAAGGAGGAGCGTCTACTTGCTGGGCTGAGATCGGGTAGCATCGTCAATCCCCGGGGGTCGGGCTGCTCTGGGAGAAAAGGGGATTATCTTGGGGACAAAACCCTTAAGATGTGTCCCGGGAGGGAGAAAGGGACAGGTTGCAAGCTACCGGTACCTCCCTATCATCTTTGTTCCTATAAGTTGTTGGTATAGACCAGGGGTAGTCAACCTTTATATACCTA
Organism: Zootoca vivipara; assembly: GCF_963506605.1. Taxonomy (NCBI): domain Eukaryota; kingdom Metazoa; phylum Chordata; class Lepidosauria; order Squamata; family Lacertidae; genus Zootoca; species Zootoca vivipara. The sequence goes on from NC_083285.1 coordinate 14,215,112, forward strand.
CCGCCCACAAATGCATCTTTCTTGATGGTAAAATTTCCTTACTGCCCACCAGTGCTGGATGGAAGGAGGATCCAGATTGTGCCGTAGAAACCCCTACCGCCCACCTGGAATCCTGAAACGCCCACTAGTGGGTGGGCGCCCACTAGTGGGTGGTAGGTAGTAGGGACCACGTTGACAGCCCCTGGTCTAGAGTCTAGACGAAGGTAGGCTCAGCTTCTGATTTAAGCTGTAGCTCTCCAAGTGTTCATTGGACTCCAACTCCCATTAGCCCCAGCCAGTATGATGCAGTTCAGCAAAAAAATAAAATAAAAATCTCTCCCTTTCTCTGGAGAGCCATAGGTTCCAGGTCAGGCATAGACAAACTCGGCCCTCCAGATGTTTTGGACTACAATGCCCATCACCCCTGTTAGCTAGGGATGATGGGAGTTGTAGTCCCAAAACATCTGGAGGGCTGATTTTGCCTATGCCAGGCATCCCCAAACTTCGGCCCTCCAGATGTTTTGGACTACAATTCCCATCTTCCCCAACCACTGGTCCTGTTAGCTAGGGATCATGGGAGTCGTAGGCCAAAACATCTGGAGGGCCGCAGTTTGGGGATGCCTGGCCTATGCCTATGCCTGTTCCAACTCCCTGGTTTAAGTGCTGTGGATTGTTTTCCTTTCTCATACAATGGACTTAGTGGGCCTTTTTTGTCCAAGCTAAACCACTTGTAGCACGGGAATCTCCCATTAACATTGGGATCTGCAATCATCTCGCAGTCGCTTTCTGATGAAGATGCTTGTATCCTGCCTTCTTGTGCCAGAGCACCTCAAGGCAGCTTGCAATCAGATTGGGCGGGTGAATAAATCAAAACATCACATAGTAAAACACTAATTGAGCGCACAAATTAAACTTATTGCAACTTATTACCAAACTTAAAACCATGGAGAGACTTGGTCTGAATGGAGACATTGGATTCTTATTTCATTATACTGTACATGATAAAGCTATTTTTAGCCATCTCACCCCTTGCTTTTTCTTGTAAGACCAATTGCAGTTGTTAACAGTCGTCAACAGCTTTACCCTTTACCACACCTATCAGCCAATCACCCATTCCCACCACCCTTCTGAGTAATACCCCTCCCACCCTCTCACTATATATAAGGGTCTGGTGATTTCTGTTTCAGTGTATCTGAAGAAGTGTGCATGTACACGAAAGCTCATACCAGTGACAAACTTAGTTGATCTCTAAGATGCTACTGGAAGGAATTTTTTTTTTTTACTCTCTGGAGCATTGAGTCATAATCACTGAAACCGCCTGAATTTGCTGCTCTAGTTGTAAAACTGGGATGTTGTTACCTTGCAGCAGTGCTGTGACTAATTAGTTACTCCCCTCTCCCTCCCAGCACTTTGGAAATTAACAAAGTTCTAAGTATGGATGTTATTTTCAGCAGACATACCCTTTAATGAGGGAGGATTTCAGAAAACGAAACTGAATTTTACCTCTTGCTGAATAAGTAAAGTTTCTCCTTGCCACCACCAATGGACAATCCCTAAACATGTTGCTTTGAAGAGAGCAAGCAGCTGCTAAAATCATCATTATAAATTACATTTGTGTCCCACTCTTCCTCCAAGGACAGTAGCAGGTAGGATACATGGGGAATTTTCTCGTTTTAGTGAGATAGGTTAGGCTGAGATGCAGTATACTGAGTTTCATGGCTGAGCAGGGACTTGAAACTAGGTTTCATGTCCTGCACACTGACCACTACATGATAATGTCTCTGCAGGTCAGCATCCCACAAGAATATTAATTGTCCTGGACAACATAAATACAAACAAAGTCAGATGGACAGAGACAGCATTGTTTCTGTCATTCATGTGTATATTTAATACATAAACATCAAACGATTAGATCTAAATCAAAGCCCCGGGTCATGTTTGATTTTTCTCCCTACATCATTGTTCAACTTAGAACAAATCCTTTCTCTTATCTCTTCTATATCACTGTACAATGTGGCCATCTCTCACGAGACATCTTCATATTAGTAGACATTAAACCTTCAGTTTAGTCGTGCTTTATCGCCAGAATATTGTTATTGCTTTCTGTGGATGATAATTCAAAGTAATCCAAAGGATAAGCTCTCTCTGCTTCTTGTAAACCCAAGGATAGGGAACTTGTACCTCTCCAGATCTCATTGGACTCCAGTTCCCATCGTCCCATCATCAGTGTGGCCAATGGTCAGGGATGATGGAAGTTGTAGTCCATTCAAATGAGCAAGGCCACAGATTCCCCATCTTTAATGTAAACTTTAATGTAGACAGATCGTGAAGCTGAGGCTCCAATACTTTGGCCACCTCATGAGAAGAGAAGACCCCCTGGAAAAGACCCTGATGTTGGGAAAGATTGAGGGCACTAGGAGAAGGGGACGGCAGAGGACGAGATGGTAGGACAGTGTTCTCGAAGCTACCAACATGAGTCTGACCAAACTGCGGGAGGCAGTGGAAGACAGGAGTGCCTGGCGTGCTCTGGTCCATGGTGTCACGAAGAGTCGGACACGACTAAACGACTAAACAGCAACAATGTAAACCAATTTCCACAAATCTATTATTTCTTGCTTCCTCTTTTTTCTTTTTCTTTTTACTAATTTTGATTCAAATAAAGTACATTGGTAGGGTTGCAGGCAAATGACTAACCACCCAACCAGTGGTACAGTTGTTAGGCTGGCAGATGACTGACCAGCACTGCAGTTGAAGATTGAAAAGCTGTGATCCTCTTCAACATTGCTGGTGCCCCAATTCCTGTCACCATGTAGCCATGCTGCATGAGGCTGGAGTCACACAGGATCGGGGTGGGGTGGGGGGCAAGGTCCTCAACCCTGTTTTATACTTGATCTAACAAGATATTTAGGCTTACGTACACACCATACATTTAAAGCACATTGCATTCCCCAAACAATCCAGGGAACAGTAGCTTATGGAAATCATCACTTCACTTACTTCAAGATGTGGAAAGCCAGCCCTGCCTCTTGCTCATTCTGATTTGTGAGGCGCTGGACATTGGTCCAAAAGTCCTGCGCTGATGACACCATCGATAGGCCAGATTTTCTCTCTCAGGTATTCGTAAGGTGATGCCCATCAGAACTGCAACTGAGCAGAGGAGGTAAGAAAACAGTTAACTACAATTGACATGTTTTATAGGGAAAGGGAGGAAGAGAGAGGTTTTTTCCCTTAAGCTAACCCTGGCTGGAAACCGGGGTTGTAGGCTTAGGGATGGTGCAGATTCAGTCTGCTCACAGGACTGTGCCATGCTTTAAATTTTGTAAATAAGTGTTACAAGGTTGCTGCCAAGTGGCATTTGTAACATCAAACCTGGAAACAAACACATCCTGAAATTCCAGGCAGATGCTGTATTCAGGAGCTTATCAAGATCACTGGATTGTGAGTGACTAGCATAGCATATAGCTGCCAAGTCTCCCGTTTTCCCCGGGAAAACCCCTTTTTTACTTACCTTTTCCCGGTGGTCCCCCGTATCACTTCGTCTCCCGTTTTTCTCCGTTATTTTCTCCTGCCGGCGGCCATTGTTTTTCTTTCTGATTTGCCCTTCTATGGGCACCAAAAATGGCCGCCGCCAGCTTCAAAAGTCGCATCTACGCATGTCCGGAAGTGCATAAACGTGACTTCCGGTGTTGGCGGCGGCCATTTTTCGTGCCCATAGATGGTCGGAGTGACACCGGAAGTTGCGTCGGCGGACTTCCTGACATGCGTACAAGTGACTTTCGAGGCCGGCGACGGCCATTTTGGGTGCCCATAGAAGGGCAAAGCGACACCGGAAGTTACATTGACGCAACTTCCGGTGTCAAATGGCTGCCGGTCCCAGATTCTGCAGTCCAGAACTTGGAAGATAAGGTGACTAGAGAACTGGACTATATCAGTAGCAAACAGTCTGATATGTCACATGTCTGCTTACCGCTCTTACTTCAATATTGTCTGGATTCATCTTCATTGCACCTGCCCTAATCATAGCTAGGCTGTGGGAAAGGTAAACAGCAGAGATATACAGCAAGCAGCTTCATGTGAACTATAAAGGCAGACTCTTCAAGCATCCCTATTTTCCAGGGACAGTCCCAGGTGTACAGAAGCTGTCCCAGTTTCTGATTTGATCCTGGAATCCTTAGGATATCCATATTTTCATTGGAGAAACACTGGAGGGTATGGTAGGATGTCCCTATTTTCATGGGATAAATGTTGAGGTGGGTATGGTGTTATACAACCCCCGAGCCATCTGAGGGTAGCCCTGTATAGGGAAGTTTTTTTTAAAAAAAATGTTTAATGTTTAACTATGTTTTTATATATGTTGGAAGCCACCCAGAGTGACTGGGGCAACCCGGTCAGATGGGCGAGGTATAAATAGTAAAAATATTATTGTGGAATAGTACATCCCTATTTTCATCAGAGAAATGTTGGAGGGAATGTAAAGGTGACAGATAATATGATGGACCTGAGTTTCTCCACAAGGGACTTCTGCAGTAACGGGTAATTACAGAGTTAATATTGCCCACAGCTATTTTGGGCTGGTACTAATGCTCTCCCCTTTAGCTTGTTCTTGTGTTTACTTTCATTTTCCTATTTAGCTGTGTGTTAGCCTCTTCATCAATAAACAGCGTCTTCTTCTGGAGCACCCACAAATAAGAACTTAACAGTGGCGATGAGAAAAGCTGTCAGCCAACGGAAAAATGGAGAAATTTAAACCAGGAAGAGAAGAATGGCAGCAATACATGGAAATATTGGACCATTATTTCCATGCTAACACAACCACCGAGGGTGACAAACAAAAGGCAGTATTTCTCACTCCCTTTTAAGAATTTCATTGCAACCACAATAGCCAGGGGATAAAAGTTTGGCAGAGTTGCAAAAGCGCTTGTCTGACCACTATATTCCAAGGCCAAACATAATTGTGGAATGCTTCAAATTCCACAATAGGAGGAGGAAGGGAGTATGTAGCTGATCTATATAAAAATAAGCTTACTCAAATTGTTCTCTTGGAAATATCTGGAGGAGAAGCTGAGATATAGACTTGTGTGTGCAGTTATTAAAAACTGAAAAGCCATTACTAGCTGATGGGTAGCTGATCTGGGACAAAACTGTAAAGGTGGCAGCAGCCATGGAAGCAGCAGTAGTGAATTTACAGGATTCACATCTTGACAATAACACAAATCTATAAACTAGCCCACAACAGAAGCTTAGAGGTCTGGAGAGGTGTTGTCCTTGTGGTGGAATGCATTCGTCCTCTGTAGACTGCATGAATGCTACAGATGGAGAAATGGTGGGCATTTAGCAAGAAACTGCAAAGGGGACAATTCGGTTGCACAATCAAGTCAGTTCAAGGAACAGGCAAGGGGAGGGGGGGGAGGGTTTATCATTTACAGAAGGAAAGGGGAGAGGCAGCTGATGAGGAAGTCCACACTGTTTACTGTGTAATAGGGGAAAACCTGAGGCTTATAAAGTAGCTACAGTTCAATAATCATGCAGTAGGCTTGATTAGAGATACAAGGACTTCTGTTACAGTTGTGAACGAAGAGACTTACCAACAATGTAAAATGAGGTCTGAGTCCATTGGCAAATGTGAGAGTGAAATCAAGGAATTATACCCAGTCCTAGGACAAGTAAGTACAATCACCTGAGAAGAATGAGTCCAGGAAAATACTGAGAATTCTGAACTTGGTCATTTGGGGTTATTCACAACAACTGCCGGTCCAGAAGTCTGAGACGTAGGGGGTATAATAGACAGGGGAGAAGCCCGGTCCTGAGGAGATGTGTGAGAGAGCAGAGTGTTTGTCACTATTTGAAGGACTACATCTGGGTTGGGAATTAAGGAGGAGAAGGGGTGATGGTGTAATTGTAAGAGTTAAATATTGTCTCCAGTTATTATGGTAATTAAGACTCCACCTTTCAGCTTGTGGTGACTTTTGTTTTACCACATAGGTGTGTGTTAACCAGTTCACCAAAGCAGCCTCTTGCTCTGGGCCCACAATGTGAGTAACTTTGCTTTATACTAAATAAATAAGAACTTTCCAGGAAAGTTCTGAATAGGAGCAACTCCTCTCTGAACACGGGAGGGCTTTCTACCAAGTAAATATACATAAAGGTAAAGGTAAAGGGACCCCTGGACTGTTAGGTCCAGTCACGAACAACTCTGGGGTTGCAGCGCTCATCTCGCTTTACTGGCTGAGGAAGCCGGAGTACAGCTTCCAGGTCATGTGGCCAGCATGACTAAGACACTTCTGGCGAACCAGAGCAGCACACAGAAACGCCGTTTACCTTCCCACCGGAGTGGTACCTATTTATCTACTTGCACTTTGACATGCTTTCGAACTGCTAGGTGGGCAGGAGCTGGGACTGAGCAATGGGAGCTCACCCTGTCGCGGGGATTCGAACTGCCAACCTTCTGACCGGCAAGCCCTAGGCTCTGTGGTTTAGACCACAGTGCCACCCACGTCCCTAAATATACATAGACTAATACTAATCCACTTTCAATTTTTTAAGCTGAGAGCATATGTTTATTTGAAAATCTGAGAGAATTTAAAAAGAAACCAACCAACCAACCAAAATCAAGTGAGGAAAGGGGGGGGGGTTATTACAGTGGTGTTTTTGCATGATTTTGTTAACCGTGATACATTTTCCATTCTGAATCAAGTGGATGTGCTAGATGCCTGTTAGAAAGCCCATGAACTGAAGATGTTGCAGAAGGTTTTTTTAAAAACAGGAACTGAATTGTCATATACTGGAAGAAATGGGGCATTCATAATTTGGGTGAAGATGGGGAGTTTTTATTTTTCATTTATTTATTCTACTTGCGAGGGTGTTAATGCTCTGCAGGGGCAAAGGATATATAAGCAATAGAAAGTTCCTCTTGAATTACCTCATTCTGCTTCTCACTTTTGGCAGAAACAGATGGAATTTGATTTTCCCCCAATTACTCTGACCTGAGAATAACCACACTTTAATGCGGAGCTAATGAGGTGGAAAAGGTACAACAACAACAAAAACCCTTAAACCCTGCAAATGCAGACAGTGAAATACAGCTAGATGACAGGTGGAACAATAACAAATGACATATGATTTATTGATTAGATTCCATCGTATGATGGAACCACTGCAAGTCATTTACAATGCTTGTATCAGACCTTGGATCTCAGCCTAGAGATGCAAAGGTGAAAGACAAGCTCACTCTCAAAGTGATATAGCAGCAGAGGTCCCATTTGCTTTGGAGTGATTTTTGCATCAGGGCAGCAACATGATGGCGCTTTGCAAGTCAATGCGTTTTTTTTACTGCTGTATATAAACAACTATCGATTTAATTCATTGGCAAAGTAAGCCATGTCTCCTCAGCTTCACTGATATAATAGAACATTTCTTCAAGTGCCTGTTCAACCTCTGGTCCAACAAATTGGATACGCAATGGAATGAGGACCAGTATATTCACAGACAAAATGGGATGGATACATTGCATTGCTCTTCGGAGGGAATAGGTCTGGCTGGATCCAGGAAGTAAAAAAGGTAAACATTTAAGTCCAGTCAAAGGCAACTATGGGGTTGTGGCGCTCATCTCGCTTTCAGGCCAAGGGAGCCGGTGTTTGTCCAAAGACAGCTTTCCAGGCCATGTTGCCAGCGTGACTAAACTGCTTCTGGTGCAACGGAACACCACGACGGAAACCAGAGCGCACAGAAACGCCGTTTACCTTCCTGCCACAGCAGTACCTATTTATCTACTTGTACTGGCATGCTTTCGAACTGCCAGGTTGGCAGGAGTTGGGACAGAGCAACGGGAGCTCACTCCATCGTGGGGATTCGAACCGTTGACTTTCTGATGGGTAAGCCCAAGAGGCTCAATGGTTTAGACCACAGAGCCACCCGTGTCCAGAAAGTGTCACCTGCTTTGCTCAGGCATTTCCCTAGCATTTTAATATGTGTGTTGAAGGATGCAGGGAACAAACTAGGACCATCCAGACATTTTCTGTAACATAAATATATTTCAGATTGTACAGTGTGTTGAGTGGTACCTACTATTCCCCCCCCCCCTTTGCGCAGTGATCTACACATTCCCTTTTTAATTGACACTGTTATAAGAAGGTGTAATGAATGTGGAAGCATGACAACAGTGTTTTGTACAAGTGCACCCTCTGCATGATGGGAGTGGGGAGAGAGAACTGGTGGTTGCTACCTCCAGGACTCACAGGAAAAACCAACCACATGGTGGGGAATCAGCACAGATTGAGATTTCAGATGAGTTTCTGTGCTGTAGAAAGATGCATGAACAAAAGCAGAGGCCTCCTTGACTTCACGAAACGCATCGCCAAGCACCTCCAGCAATCATGAACAAGATTTTAGTAGTACTCTGCATCTTATCTATTAGTCCCTTGTTGAATTTTGCTACTTTCCCTCTAGGCGAGAAGAGGCTGCAAAACATGTTTTATCCAATAATAGAGAAAAGCTGAGAAAGGATTTGAGCCAATTCATTTTTATTAATGAAATACAGATTGCCTTATGCTAGCAGCACACAAGGTTCCTTTTGTATGTCCATCATTCCCGTTTATACAATTCCTGCTTTTCTTTCTTGTTTGTAGAAATTTATCTCTCCGGAAAATCTGATGTGTAATTGCAGATTGAAAATAAACAAAGAAGGAAGATCTGGATTCCCTTTGTATGTCGCACAACGGAGCACTGTAGATACTTCCAACCAATTTCGCAAGGCTACATTCATAACATTCTTTTGTCTTCTTTGTGCACCTGGTTTAAATTTATGAGCACTATTTTAATAGGCTGGACGGCAGGCAAGCAACAGAGAATTTTTCATCACTTGGGAAAAGAAATTCTCAGTAGGTTCTGATACACGGAAAGCATAGCTTTTCAAATCTCAATAATTTGTACTTCTACAGGATTGCAGGTTCTTTTTGTACTGAAAACAGACTGGCCACAGTCCAGTAGCAGTACAATAGTCGGCAGAACTATGCAGCCCTTTTGCATTCCAGCTAAAGCAGAGTGTGACAGCTCTGTTGTAACCACCTGCTGCCATCTGCCCCTGTTCTTGCCAGCTAATGGGGAATCTCGGCAGCAGACAAGCCAGCAAAAAGGCAGACATACTGTAGCATGGGAAATAGCTGAAGAATGAAAACGGAGGAAAGCAGAGGTCACGAAGGAGGTCAGAGCTCGCTGCTCCAAGCCAATTCCAGCAGGAACCAGCCACGTCTGGCCCAGCAGCCACAACAAGCATTGTACTGCAGAATAAATTCTCCAAGGTCAGATTGAGTAAGTGGCTACCTTTGTGGCGACAGTGAGTTTTCCACCATGCTCGCTTCGTAATATCACCAGGTGGCTGCAGTCTGCCTAGAAGACTTGTCCGTCGAAGGTGTGCCAGTGGATGCTGTGCACACACAAATGCACACCCCATGAACTCGACACAGGTTTACTAGGCTCTTTTAAAAGCGCTGCATTTATTTCCACCCAGTGGATTTTTTTCTGTAGACAGTCGAGCACATGGGCACACAACCGAACAGGAGAAGGCCGCAATGGAGCAAGCTGCACATGTGGGTAGTCAAGACCTCTTGGGGCAACTGAGCTGCAACTTTCCCAGTGTGAACAGGCCCTAAGTAAATGGTGGCTCCTTCTCCAATGGGAGCCATTGATATATTTGTCAGCTAGCATACTTAGTGGCAATAAAACACTCTCAGACTCCACAAAAGAAAAGGGAAGCTTTTTCTCCACTCACTGAATATCATACTGCGACCAGTTAACACCCTTAACGTGGAGCAGGATTAAGGAAGAAATATTTCTTCAGAAATCAGACTACACTATATAGTGGACATTGTATCACTCTGCCACAGATGCTGAGGGTAGGGCTCTCTTGCTCCCGGCCAGACAATTGGCTCAAAAAAGTTATTTGAAGGTAGGATGAAATGGGTCTTCTCACATCGTTATTTTCCATCCCTCGCCCCAGCTTCTGAATCAGCCAATGGAAATGGTTATGCACTGACAAGCTCATCTTTTGTGTGCAAAAAGCAGAGGGAAATGAAAGCCTGCTGCATAGGAAGTCCTGTTAGTATGGCCCCTTTCAACAGAGATCATTGAAATTCCTTCATCCTGGACTTGGGGTAGGCAGACAAAGAAACAACAGCTGGAGGCAACTGAATGTGACAGGCTCCATCTGCATTCAGCACATAGCCTGTGTGTCAGGAAAGCCTGCTGGCTTTAGCTTATTTTATAACACTTGTGCTTGCATCGAAGTGTAAATTCAACACAGGTATATTGTGGCGGTGGCGGCGGCGGCGGGGGCAGGGGGCCACATTAAACATCTTCATTTTAACTATATTCATCAACGTGCTTTGTAAACACATAACTAACAGATGCAGAAGTCTAGAGCAAACATCAGGCATGCAGTACCTCAACGTTTTAAAAGCAGCCCGGACTACTGTTGAATAGGCTAGACTTGCATCTTTAAAAGCAAAGCTTCAAACTGATGTTTTGAAAAGAGAGCAGTTTCAGGTCTGGAACAGAGGAGATCTGTCTGCAGTTCAGATTGTGCGTGTGATGTTGTGTGTGCATGTGCATCGGTGTCCTGCTCACATGACCGTTGGCGCCATTTCCAGATTCGGCCTGCACAATTTTTCTTTTTTGGCATCCTTTCGTGGCAAACATTTTTGCTGCCAAGTGCAGGAGTCAGCTATTGGAATGCCATCGCAATTACCTGAAAATAACCACTAAGCTGAATCCTGTGTGTGTGTGGCTCCAGGTGTACTTCGCCATAGGATGTAAGCCGATACCATGCACCTGGATGTTTGCGTGGATAGACATAGCTCAGGTGAGATAGGCTGGGGGAGTCGTGGATGGAGAATCCGTCAGATGGTGGCAGTCACAAAAAAGGGGGGGGGAATGAAATATTGGTGCAGCTTATCTCTCTGGTGTCTCTGCTGTTGAAGAGCACGCCAAATGAATGAAGTCTCATCTGTTTGCCAAGTATTGGGACAAGACCAAAACAGCCTCCCTTTTGCCCTCACAGTGAGGAACACTTCAGAGATATGGCCACCAAGGATGGAGACACTAAACAGAAAACTGGAGGGATTAAGGATAATGTTCTGGAGAAGCCTGGGAAATAATAAGCAAGATGTAAGTCATCCAGGAAGGAGCCTGCGGAGAAATGAAAGAGAACTGTGGGGAGCCCAAGGTCAGGAATGCGGGAAATGCTGCTCAGAGACAGATGTTGCTCCACAGACTGCGTTTAAAATATTGTTCTGGGTTTGTGGAATTTCCAGATCACAAAGAGGGTTGGAAGAGTTTTCTGGGGTGGGGGTGGGGGGTTATGCTCGATTATGAAGGGAGTGGTAACTCATTTATGCTAATAATGTTGGAATTTGGATAGCGAGCCTTCAGGAAAAGACAAGCCTTTTCATGTCATGTGCCCCTGTAACCCATCATTAGCTCTTGGGATGGGATCATTGCTCAGTGTTTTGCTTTGCTTTGCTTAAAAAAAGAAGAAGTGTGGGGTTCGAGGATTATGTCCCTAGACCTGGAACTCCTTTATTCAATCCCAAATGTATATATGTGGTGGTGGTTACTTACTGGGGAAGAAAAGGCATTCTGCATATGCCCAGAGGCATGATGATGGTGATGGTGATGATGATAATAATAATAATAATTTATTATTTATACCCTGCCCTTCTGACTGGGTTCCCCAGCCACTCTGGGCGGCTTCCAACAGAAGTATTAAAATACAATAATTTATTAAACAATAAAAGCTTCGCTAAACAGGGCTGCCTTCAGGTGTCCTCTAAAAGTCTGGTTGTTGTTTTTCTCTTTGATACCTGGTGGGAGGGCGTTCCACAGGGCGGGCGCCACTACCGAGAAGGCCCTCTGCCTAGTTCCCTGCGACTTGGCTTCTCGCAACGAGGGAACCACCAGAAGGCCCTCGGCACTGGACCTCAGTGTCTGGGCAGAACGATGGAGGTGGAGATGCTCCTTCAGGTATACTGGACCGAGGCCGTTTAGGGCTTTAAAGGTCAGCACCAACACTTTGAATTGTGCTCAGAAACGTACTGGGAGCCAATGTAGGTCTTTCAAGACCGGTGTTGTGTGGTCTCGGTGGCTGCTCCCAGTCACCAGTCTAGCTGCCGCATTCTGGATTAATTGCAGTTTCCGGGTCACCTTCAAAGGTAGCCCCACATAGAGCGCATTGCAGTAGTCCAAGCGAGAGATAACTAGAGCATGCACCACTCTGGCGAGACAGTCCATGGGCAGGTAGGGTCTCAGCCTGCGTACCAGATGGAGCTGATAAACAGCTGCCCTGGACACAGAATTAACCAGTGCCTCCATGGACAGCCGTGAGTCCAAAATGACTCCCAGGCTGCGCACCTGGTCCTTCAGGGGCACAGTTACCCCATTCAGGACCAGGGAGTCCTCCACACCTGCCCACCTCCTGTCCCCCACAAACAGGATTCAACCTCAATCAATGATATCTTCCTAAGTCCCATGGCACTGAATTCACAAGATTCACGGATAAACCATTTGAGCTTTTCCTCTGGCTGGAAGCATCAACATACATGAACCTTCTTCACTCCAAGTGGCAAGCTCTCCATATACTACTAGTAGAGGGAGCTTCCTCAGCCTTAAGGTCACCTTTTCTTCTGGTCAAACTTCTAAGAGCCACATGCCAATGGTTGAGCAGGGCCAGCTACAAAAGTGGGTGGAGAAATTTGTGTAAATTTTACCTTGGTGCTGCAGGCTCCCATAGCTTTTTCTGTCCTGTGCCCAAGACAAGGAAGAGGCACAATCAGATTTCAATGACACATTCCAGCCAGGCAAAAACGCTCAATGTGCAAAGTGGGGGCCAGTGAAGAGGGTGCCCTGCAGAAAGTTCTGAGGGCCATGTTAGGCATCCAGGGGCCAGGCTCACAGCTGTCAAGTTTTCCCTTTTCTCGCGAGGAAGCCTATTCAGCATAAGGGAATTTCCCTTAAAAAAAGGGAGACAGTCCGCCCCATCCTGGGGAGTCTGCCAGGGCTAATTACCCCCATATCAGCCCTGAATTACTGGCATGGCTGGGGTCCCACCGTATGGGAGTCAGCCATTTCCCACCGTCGGAAACAGGAAGCCACCAAGGCACAGCGGACATTTGGCTTCTGAAAAACGTTCAAAAACCAGAACACTTACTTCTGGGTTTTCGGCATTTTGGGAACCAAGGCATTTGAGAACCAAGGTACCACTGTACTTGCTCATCCCTGTTTCTGTTTAGGCCTGTATAAGATTGGAAATTCTAAGACATGATGAGAAATTGGAGCAGGTCAATCTTGATTCCACTTTTCTGGCTCCAGCTTTCATTGCCTCTGGCTCCCTTAGGACAAGAGCCATCCGCCCATTATAGAATTATAATTTGCATCACCTAGTTCAGCTACGTGGAAGAATTTGCTGATTTCACTGGGCTTGGGATCAGACCAAAAGCTCCTTCTTTTTGGATGCCAAACAAGGAACAGGAACAACAAGTAGAAAAAAAGCTAGCCTTTGATTGATTGTAATTTCCCTTTGGGCTGCCACACATGGCACTTAAGTTAACTTTAGTTTATCTCCTGACTGGAAACCTGTTGTGATCGAGCTTCCTTCATATAGCTGCAGATAGGTTATTTGACAAAATCAATGCTAGCAATTGAATTTAGCTCATAGGTGAGCTTGGCATTAACAAAAGCTCCGAGGAAGCTCGCCTTGCATGTACCTACATTGTCACTCATTAATCAGTAATCCTTCATAAGCCGGCCATGTCATCCACTGTGCACAGTTGCACTGCATGTAAGTTTAAATAAAATACCAAAGCAGTCAACTGTGAAGGGATATTGGCAGCCTGTTTAGTTAATGTTGTTCACTTTTTTGAAGTGAAACATTGTGTTCTCAGGCTGCAAGGAGACAAACCTTATATTGCACTACGCCAGCAAAATGGTTTTGTTTTCTAATTCCATTTGTTGCTGTCTTCTGATATGCCAAAACAACCCAGGGAAACTCCTGTTTGTAATTTTCCATCAATTTCAATGCAGATGTCTCCATGTAGCTTTGAGGGTTCAGGCCTGAACTACACCTGAAGCAGAATGTGGCAGAAAGGAGGAATTATTAGGCTGATGAGGTTGCAAAATACACTATGTCTTTTCAGACAACAGGTAGAGAAGGCAGTGCCGTAGCTACAGGGAGTAGAGGTAGGTGGGGGGTTCTAGCTGGGGTTTTTTGCCCCAGGTGAAGCATCCAGAGGGGCGCCACTGAGGCCCCCAGCCTGTGTGTGCGTGTGCGTGCGTCAAACTGGGTCTATATGACTGCAGTGAAATGAAGTCTAGTTTCGCCCCTGAGGAAGGCTGCCTTGCATTTTTTTAAAAAAATCTCCCTGAAAATAGAAAGTTAGCAATGCAGAGTTATCTCCCTGGTGCGTGTGCTTGATTTATAGGGAGCCTTTTGAGTCCTGTCGGGGGGGGGGGGGAATATAAATACAGTGGTACCTCGGTTTGCGAACGCAATCCGTTCCGCGGAGGCGTTCGTTCGCCGAGACATTCACTCGCCGAAGGCACGCTTCTGCGCGTGTGCAAAGCGCCGCTAGAGCACACGCATGCTGCGCAGATTGTGTCTGTGCATCCGACGCCGCGGAACCCGGATGTAAACACTTCTGGGTCTGCAGCGTTTGTAAACGGAGGCGTTCATAAACGGAGGTAGGTGTAAACCGAGGTTCCACTGTATAATATAAAAACAACAAAAACAATAAAACAACAGTAAGAAGTACTATTATTAATTTATTTTTGTTGTTGTTGTTGTTGTTGTTGTTGTTTTCTTGTTTGCAGCTCTGACTTTCCTTGGCAGGAAGGGTGGAATAGACATGTAACAGAGGGATAGATAAATAAAATGTAGGGCAGCATTTGAAAAAAACTCCCCACTCTTGCTGTCTGATCTGGTACAGTCCACTCTACCACCTCGCCGGGTGGGAATAATAATAATAATAATAATAATAATAATAATAATAATAATAATAATAAATTTATACCCCGCCCATCTGGCTGGGTTTCCTGCATGTATGTTCCTGCCTATATAGACCAGGCATCAACTGTGCATTGTAATAAATACATCCCAGGTGTTCAGTTTGGTTTCCAGGGATTTAGAGAAGGAGGAAGGGAAAACTTTGTTGTCACAAAGCAACTATCCAAAGACTACATTAACAGTGCAATCCTAACACATGCTGTGCTATGCTGTTGGGGGTTATGGTTTATTGCAGTGATGGCCAAACTTTGCCCTCCAGCTGTTTTGGGACTACAACTCCCATCATCCCTAGCTAACAGGACCAGTGGTCAGGGATGATGGGAATTGTAGTCCTAAAACAGTTGGAGGGCCGAGTTTGGCCATTACTGATTTAGTGGATGTGCCCCTCCTCCAGCCTATCTCATTGCGGAGGCCCCAGTTGCATGTGCTGAAAGCATGGCAGAGGGCACACAAGCACTGCCAACACCGAAATTATGGCACTTAAAGGGCAGCATAAAGCAGGGGCAGCAATGGATATGCTCAATCCAAAGTCAGTTCAGTTCTTGTAGAGCAGGGGTGGCCAACTCCCAAGAGACTGCGATCTACTCACAGAGTTATAAAATGGCAGTGATCTACCCCCTTTTGGGGGGGGGGTTAGGTCAAAGTTGTTGAGGTTTTTTTAGGAAGGAGGAAGGCCCCATTTTGGAGGGGTTCGGGTCAAAGTTATTGAGTTTTTTCAGGGAGGAGGTAAAATGTTGAGCTTTTTTTAAGGGGAGTCACAGTTGTTCAGCTTCTTTGGGGGAGCCAATGATCTACCAGTGATCTACAGCAGACGTCCAGTGATCTACCGGTAGATCATGATCTACCTGTTGGACATGCCTGTTGTAGAGGGACCTTGGAGGGAGTTCAGGAAATGGTGTAGGGAAACAGCTAGGAAAAACTGGCCTTCTGTTTTCCCTAGCTAGTAAAGGTAAAAAGGTAAAGGCCCCCTGGATGGTTAAGTCCAGTCAAAGGCGACTATGGGGTTGCGGCACTCATCTCGCTTTCAGGCAGAAGGGCAGACCTGCACCATATAGTTACAGCATATCCAATGCACAGTACTTCTCCCAAAGAATCATGAGAACTGTTGTTTTCCCTCAGACTGCCAACGCCCAGAATGCTTAACAAACTACAGCTCCTAGGATTCTTTGGGGGAAGTCAAGTGTGTTAGAGGTGCTTTAAATGCAGGCATTTGGATCTGCCCAAAGATTATGTCTAAAATGTGTTTGACCTGACAGTGTTTGATTTTAATTCTCTTTTGAGATTTGGGGCAAACCGTCTGTACCCATGGTTTCAAAATACAACATATGAGACCGCTGTACATTCCTTATATGAAACATCTTGCTAGTCTATGGCGGGGGGGGGAGGAGGGGGGGAGAGTAAATTGGCACTGATGGAACAAACAGCCTTGGGGTGTGACATATTTTATTGTTGTTCTTGGAAGGAGGAGCAGGAAGAGGTAAAGACTTACTGCATTTTCTGGCTTGACTTGCATGCTGAGGGAGATGCCAGAGCAAATGATGAATCAAGTAATGCGTAACCTGGAGGACAATGGAATGATGACTAGCATTGAGCATGAGTTAAGATCCCATCAAGCCATAGCAGCCTAGTTTCTCTCATTGTTAAAGGAGCCGGTTGAGGAGAAAGGGGGAATGGAGTTGCAGCAATATTTGCCTCCGCCCTACTTGAGTTTGGATAGATACCTGTGTGCGCACACACAGAGACCTCTGTGTACATGTGTGTGCATGTGCAGGTGTGGAACCATTTATGAGTTTTCTTACTGGATTTCATTAGTCTGTCCTTTCTCCGCGGAGCTCAGAATGGTCCCACCTGCTTTTCACCTGAGGGATGGTTTGGGCTGAGGGGTGACGTCTGGCACCTACTTCAAACCTTTTCGTTTAGCAAACCTACCCAACATGCAGAAGAGACTTGTGTTTTAATCGGTCTTTCGCTTATTGTTGATTTCAACTGGTTTCGAATTAAAAAAAACCCAATAACCTGTCCTTATTGATATGTTTTATTATATATTTTGTAACAGACTTTAAGGTTTTATTACAACCAAGCAGTATTTAAATGTTGTTAAATCAAATCAGTTTGTAGACTGGGTGTTGCGCTGTTTATTTCTAACCAGCGGGGGGCAGGGGGGGCTATACCACTAGCTAACTTAAAAATCACTTTGTGAGTTTCCTCAGGCTCTTCCAAATGACCCATTTGTTGACCATTCATCATTAATTGTTTGCAAACATCAGGCTATGTCCCTTCTTTAGTGTGCCTTCATCCTCATGTGGGGTGCTTACACATATTCCTGTTCAGGCGCATCAGTTCCAGCGGGCTAATGTGTCTTTGCCCCCCCCCCCAATATTTGATGGAAATGGGCCAGGCACCCTCAACAGGGTAGGGGGCCGGTAGGGGCAGACAACCCCATATGCCCTCACTGAGGGGGGGGTGACATTTGACGCGCCGCCCGCCCGCGACACCCAAGCCTACCCTGAGCCGTCGGGGTAAGGGGGCAAAGCTGTGCCACTTTGCCGGCGGTATTCCCCCCCTTCCCCCTTCATTTTGACATCTTGAAGGGGGCTTGGGGGTCGCGGGCGGACAGCGCGCCAAATGTCCGCCATGGGCAGCTCGCTCCGCTCCTGGCTGCAGGGCGCGCACACCACTCCAGGCACCCAAGTGGCTATCCTGTGCCTGGGAGGGCACCCTCCACACCACACCCTCCTCGGGAGCACACCCACCCTGGGCAGCACGGGGCATATGCTCCTCCACTGACCCTCAATACTGAGGAGGCCTGGCATACATCACAGCTTCATCGGCCGCCTCCTCCAGAGCACTTGGCCTCCTTCAGATGACATGACATGACATGACATTGCATGCACCGTGTGTGACATCACATGCACGTGATGTGTGCCACATGTGTGACATTGCACATGCACACCATGCGCTGGGCCCCCTTGATCTTGGGGGCAACCTGGCACCGCTGTTCTTGATGATCATTTGTGCACCTCACACTTTTCATTGCATTTCAATGTCATTTTACTAATTGCAAAAAAGGGGGGGTAGTATGGGTTTAGGGCAGGCATCCCCAAACTTTGGCCCTTCAGATGTTTTGGACTACAATTCCCATCATCCCTGACCACTGGTTCTGTTAGCTAGGGATCATGGGAGTTGTAGGCCAAAACATCTGGAGGGCCGCAGTTTGGGGATGCCTGGTTTAGGGGCTGTTTTTCAGTTGTCCTGGGACAAGAGTGCTCCAATGCAGTTTAACTATATGCAAACCAACATATCTAGTATGCACTTGAATGCCTCCCACAAAACACGACTGTCTGGAGGTCCCATTAGCATGCTTTGAAAAGGGATTCATGAGATTATAACTTTCAACATGAGTCATTACAGGTACACTTCATTAACCATTTTGGTATCCTTGCTTGGAGAACTTTATGGAAACAAGTGGCTCTATCCTTTCTGAGCTTTCATTTCCATTGTTTTACATGTGGACAATAATGCTACCTAAAACTTACAAAGTTATTGTTAGGAAATACCACTGGTGTGCTGTTAGATATATGTAAGGAAGCCATTGTTAGTGCCACAGGAGGAATGAGAGGTCTTTCAGTCACATTAACATTGTGCCAACGTTAAAATGTGTTGTTTATGGCATGAAAAAGACTTACAGATCTCAGCGCCTGCCGTTACAACCTCCTCTTTGCCATACAAATGCTACACTGTTTTGTGGAGAGGACCTTATCTTTCTTGTTTAGACATACTTGAACCGTTGCCCACAGAATGTTACAACAGAAGTCACTGAAAACAGAACCATGACATTTTTGATTTGAAAATGCATTATCATTTATACGGGCCACATTTCTCCCATTATTAAGCAGGGAAACCTACTAATGAACTTGGTTTTTAGAACACTGCTGTCGGGGACTTGCAAGGAACTTTAAACCTGATCCATATGCCTCAAAACAATGGCTCAAAATAATGAAAAACGTCTGTTGTTCTGAGCCGATCCTCGTATGCCAAACCTGTGTTTCCCAACCAGGTGCCCTCCAACATTAGCCATGGCACTGATGGGAGTTGGAATTCAACATCTGGAAGGCAGCAGGTTGGGGAATGATGAACCCCCCCACTCCCTTGCACATATACACAGACCTTACAGCTGTCTCATTTTTCATGTCTCGCTTCTATGTTGGGCTCATGAAGTATGTGGGGCTACGGAGGGAGGCTGTACTGTGTTGCTCTCAGCTTTAATAATCCTTGCAGGGCAGAATTGGAGATGTGTGCTTCACTGAAAAAAGGAGCTCTTTACTAGAGCCCTGCCTCTTTGCAAATCAAATAAGATGCAAACTATACAAGGCTTAAGATCTTGCACGCAGAATTCATAAGAGTGGCTTAACCGAGAATATACAGGCAAAGTAGAAAACTTAAAACACATGCATATGAAACCTCTTAAATTTTGTTTTTGCTATCATGCATTGGAGATCTGATATAAAATAGTGCAAACATTAAAAGTATCTTTCAGAATTCTTTTGGATCATTTTCCCATGAAAGAGATACAGAAGGTTAAAACTTCCAGATCAGAACTACAGCTGAGATTCTATGCACTCTTAGCTTATAAGAGTCACATAGCAATGTATTCTAGGCAGTGTATAAGCATATATAACAATGGGTGGTATTCAAGAGCATTATTTCCAATGGGTTGACTCCAGGCAAAACTTAGTTGATTACCACAAAATGGGTTGCAAATTTGGGGTGGTTTGAATTAATTAATTAATTAGAATTAATTTGGGCTCTCTTTGGCCCAGTTTGGAAAAGATCCAACAAAACAGCTTGGCCCAAGGCTTTTTGATGCCTGAGGACAATATGGTGTTTTCCCTTTCCACATATAGAATCTTATCATACTGATTACTGAATCTTACTTCAGCAGTGGCAATGGGATAGCCTGCTCCCAGGAGAATGAGGAAGGAGAATCTGCTGTCCCTGCATTCCCCATTTCTCCCACCTGAGCTGAACTCACTCTGCCTAATGGTAGGGCTGGCTCTGCCTTACAACGCCTTAGAACAGGCTTCCTCAGAAGCGGCCCTCCAGATGTTTTGAGTCTACAATTACCATCATCCCTGACCACTGGTCCTGCTAGCTAGGGATCTTGGGAGTTGTAGGCCAAAAACATCTGGAGGGCTGAGGTTGAGGAAGCCTGCCTTGGAAGGAGGCATTCATGGTGAGTTCTGGCACCTCTTTTTCTTGAAAAATAGCACTGAGTGGGACCTTCATATGGGGTGCAAAAATGGGATTGGCTCAGAATGGGGTTGTCATGGTAAAATCCTCTAATTTGAAAATTGGTACAATTGCCGCTAAACGCTTGATGAGTGACAGTTGAGTATATTAAGTGAACTCTGTTGCGGGGAGGAGAACCATAGCACACGAGGTGACATTTGGTGTCAACATCTGTGACTTATTTTCAGCTTGGTGTTGCAGTTACCAGCTAATGAACATGCATGTGTGAATTCTCTCTCTGTCCCGTCATTTGGGTTTGCTAAAATGTTGACAGGTATGAGAAGTTTCTGCACTCTGACCATCAATTTGCTTCTGTGCATCTCACCGAGCCAAGACCTGAATTTTAATTTTTCCACAGTGTGGCATTAAATGTCTTCGCTGTTGCAAAGAAGAGACAGCCCTGCCATTCCCATCTGAGTGATTTCAGTTTCAAATGCATAAGATTAGTGCTTGCTCCTTTAACAAAAATAAAAAATAAAAATCCCGATGATCATCGATGTGCATAATGATATGTGATCATTTTTGTCTTGCCATGGAGGTCCTCGCTTGCATGGAATACGTAACAGATTTATTGAACGGAGACTGTCATTACAGACTTGGCCCCAAGAAGGCAACTTCCAACCCAATTTAATTGTGTTACTTCGCTAAGCTGACATTTAAAGTAGATAATAATTCCATACAGCAGACAACTGCTATTTTAAAGATTACCCATTAGAAGGGAATGGTATCAAGCAGGTTAAAGCGAAGGGATATTTTGTCAGATAAAAATAAATAATATTGATGAAATCAGGGAGGGAAAAGATTCCGATTTGTTCAGAAGCATGAAAGAATTCCTGCACAACTTATAACCAGTTTAACGTTTGCACTAAACATACACCACCAGGAGCAAATCTTCTCGTTGGAAATTAAAAAAGAGGGAGGAAAAACAGAACACGAAGAGCTACCAAACAAAAGGTATTTGAAACAGGCTAGTAATGTATTTGATTCTATAGGAGAAGAGTTAATGCTTGAAGGAATCCAGGCTTTGGGGTTTTAAAATTTAATAAATTCTTTTTTCAATTCAAGCAGGTTGTAAAAATGAAGCAGGTTGTCATGAAGTTTTACATCAGCTTGTGTTACAATAACACAGATAGTACATGGGGCATGGCATCTTATTCTCACCCTGTGAACAGGTTGGCCGGAAAGCAGGAGAGTGATATTAGCTGTTAACAAGGTCTGTTCATCAAGGATTTGGACTGGTAATAAATGTGATGCAAATCTCACTGGAAACAACTACCGAATCTAACATTCAGTAATTGGCAGGAGTAGAAATCTGTTTCGCGATAAAGTTCACCGTCTTCTAATGCGTGTCCTTTTACTTTAATCATTCGGGGGGGGGGGGAGTTAGAAAGCAGGCAGTGGACTGGGGGGAAAGGAAGACCCTAATTCTTTCACCTCTCACTGTATCTAACTGCAATTTTTACTCAGTAACAATCCAATAGCAAAAACAGTAAGAATCATGAACCTTGCACTATGCACTAACACAGGGGTCAGCAACCTTTTCCAGCCGTGGGCCGGTCCACTGTCCCTCAGACCATGTGATGGGCCGGACTATATTTTTTTGGGGGGGGGGGAAATGAATGAATTCCTATGCCCTACAATTAACCGAGAGATGCATTTTAAATAAAAGCACACATTCTACTCATGTAAAAACACACTGATTCCCATACTGTCCATGGGCCGGATTGAAAAGGCGATTGGGCCACATCCGGCCCACGGGCCTTAGGTTGCCTACCCCTGCACTAACATCTTCAACCTCCACATTTCAATAACTGAACCCTATTATGCCTAACTTGCAAAACAACAACAACAACCTACGAAACTCATTGAGGGAATTGTTGATGGAAGACTGGAGGAGGTTGATGGAGGAAGTTCATCCATTTCATATACCTATGACCTGCAAGTTTCTACTTCACACCCAGTCTAACATTGTGTGTGTTTTGTAGAGGGCAGGACCAATAGATATGATCCCATACTCATCGCCTGAGCTCCACTCAATGAGACAGGAGTACAGACCCTCCAAGTGCCCCTATCTTCCAGGGCCCTGATTTAGAGAAGCTGTACCAATTTCTGATTTGATCCCGGAATGTCTCACTTTTCCTTAGGATGCCCCTGTTTTCATTGGGGAAATGTTGAAGGGTATGGTAGATGATAGATAGATGATAGATAGATAGATAGATAGATAGATAGATAGACAGATAGACAGATCTTGATTACAGTCACCAACCAGCACAGTAATTTACATTACATCATTAATGTTTAAAGTGTTTTTTTAAAAATAAACTAAAATAACTTATCTAAAAGGGATCAACCTTTGATCCTTATTTTTTATATTGATTATTTACTTTGCGCTATAAATTAGGAGGGAATCTGTCTGGCTCTATTCAGGAGTTAATTTAAGTACTTCCTGTGTTGGCGCACCGAATTTTGATAGCGTTTGCACAGAATCTTGCCACCGTAGCGGTAACCTTTGGATTAGAGTCTGAAAGGAGCCATTTAATTTGCAATTCTCCACTTCATCCAGTATGGTATGGTAGGATGTCCCTATTTTCGTTGTGGAAATGTTGGAGGGTATGGAGTTATCCAACCTCCGAGCTATCTGAGGGCAATCCTGTATAGGGAAGAGGTTTTTTTAAAAAAAAAGTTTAATGTTTTATTATGTTTTTATTGTTCAGTTTCTGTTAATTGGTTCTCATGGGAAACTTACAGATTCTGGCTTCACACAATTAACTCAAGACAGTGTCAATTTACTCTTGGCAGAAAGCCAAGGTCTGCCTGGCCTGGAAACTGCTCTCTGATTGGTTAATGACCAGCACTGAACTCTGATATCTAGGAATGCTAGCACAGTTGTTTCTTGTTGGGTGTTAGGAGTAGGAGTGCTGCGTATGGTTGGAGAGAGAGAGACAGAGAGGATTTATTTTGCTTTGCTTTGTATGCAGAAACTCTGCTGGTTTTATTTTCTTTTAATAAATCCTGTAAATAGTTATTCTGCGTCCAGTCGACTAGTCATTTCCACCTCAACTAGCTTCTGCGCTGTACAGGAAAACTCTGCTACGTTTGGGCTAAAGCCACTAGAGCTATGCCTGACACTTCAAAATTCTAAGACTTATGTATGTTGGAAGTTGCCCAGAGTGGCTGGGGGAACTCAATAAGATGTGTGGGGTATAAATACAGTGGTACCTTGGTTCTCAAACTTAATCCATTTCAGAAGTCCATTCCAAAACCAAAGCATTCCGAAACCAAGGTGTGCTTTCCCATAGAAATTAATGCAAAATGGATTAATCCGTTCCAGACTTTTAAAAACAACCCCTCAAACAGCAATTTAACATGAATTTTACTGTCAAACGAGACCATTGATCCATAAAATGAAAGCAGTAAACAATGTACTGCAGTCACACAATCAATCAATCAATCAATAGCTGAACTGGGTTCCACACAGTCACAAAAAAGAGCCACAAGAACAAAAACGCAAAATAAATAGCAAAAATAGGCAGACCTCAACATAACACTCAAAACAGAAGTGTGGCACTCGAATTGGGAGCGTAACACTCAAAACGGAGTACGTTCGACTTCTGAAACAAGGTTGAAAATCGGAACATTTACTTCCGGGTTTGCAGTGTTTGGGTTCCAAGTTGTTTGAGTACCAAGGCACCTGAGAACCAAGGTACCACTGTAGTAAAATTATGGCTATGGAATAGGACGTCTCTGTTTTCATCAGAGAAATGTTGGAGGATATGGGAGTATAAGTTTAAACACTGCTGTTGCAATAATTGTTTTTAGACTTTATCAGATGTTCTGGAGCAAACATTGATGAAAAATCAGGGATAGACTTCCTAAGCAAATACAGGCAACAGGTACATACAGAGGCCTGTAACTTAAAAACACCTTTTCACCTCAGTATGCATGTGTGCGAAAGGACTGAAATACTGTTTTGAATGTGCAGGGAAGTCTTCAGCTCTACTGAGGAGTCAACAGTATGCAGAAAATCCTATGCATCTCTACTCTTTCCTCTGCAGTTTGTGAGGCACCCTCAGTTATCTGTTTTAGGGACTTCCTGAAAGCATATCTTTTTGGCCAGACTTTTCCTGAACCCTAAGTTTGGATTTTAATTTTTAATTTTTTGTACCCGTTGTACAAAATGGGTATATGTTGTGACATGGTGTGTTGCTGTTTAAGATAGGCGTAGGCAAACTCGGCCTTCCAGATGTTTTGGGACTACAATTCCCACCATCCCTGACCACTGGTCCTGTTAGCTAGGGATCATGGGCGTTGTAGTCCCAAAACATCTGGAGGGCCAAATTTGCCTATGCCTGGTTTAAGATCTTATGCTGTGGTTTGAACCATTTTTATAATCTAATGTTTTATTGTATTGTATTGTTGTTCACCATTTAAATGTATTTCGATGTTGAACGGTCTAGACCAGGTACCCCCAAACTTTGGCCCTCCAGATGTTTTGGACTACAATTCCCATCTTCCCCGACCACTGGTCCTGTTAGCTAGGGATCATGGGAGTTGTAGGCCAAAACATCTGGAGGGCCACAGTTTGGGGATGCCTGCTCTAGACATTACACACACACACACACAAGCCCCATTCAGTTCAGTGACACTTCCCCCCAGCTAAATGTGCACAATATTGTAGCACAAATGTCATTTATATTCTACCTTTTAACTTCTGGGCACTTTTCTGTCAGGTTTGAACAGAATAATAAGAACTGCCAGATCAGACCAAAGCTCAATCCAGTAACGTTCTACTAGTGGCCTGTTACTAGTCCCCATCCACTATTATTACCATAGAGCTGGATACCTTCTGCAGATGGCCCTAGAAAATATTCACAGCCTAGGTGATAATTAAAGCAATTTATAATATAAAAGTTGAAAATTTATAATATAAAAGTTGAAAGTTACCGTCTGGTCTAAAGTTGTGTGCACACCACATATCTAAAGCACATTTGACGTCCACTACTTCCCCCAAAGAATCCCGGGAACTATAGCTGCCAGAACTACAATTCCCAGCACCCTTAACAAATTAGTTTCCCAGGATTTTGAGGGGATATGTGTGCTTTCTTTTTATTGGTTTCCCCCCCACAATTTTATACATTTTAACTTAACAATTTCAAACATTAAAATACAGTCATA
This sequence comes from Zootoca vivipara, assembly GCF_963506605.1. NCBI lineage: Eukaryota > Metazoa > Chordata > Lepidosauria > Squamata > Lacertidae > Zootoca > Zootoca vivipara. The sequence goes on from NC_083285.1 coordinate 14,240,604, forward strand.
CCTTGGGTTGCGTACGCTGCGGGTTGCATACTTTCGGGTTGTGTACTTGGCGGACCCAGAAGTGTTTACTTCTTTCCGCCACACAAGCATGCACAGAAGCGTTCTGCATGCTTCGCATGTGAGCAGAAGCATTCTGCGCGCTTCCCGCATGCGCAAAAGTGCCGCTCGGGTTGAGTACTTTTCGGGGTGCAAACAGCACCCCAGAACGAATTGGGTACTCAACCCGAGGTACCACTGTAAAAAGTTCTTTTGAACCTTCGGACCTCTATGGGTTCCGTATATAAGATTGAATTTGCTGCATCTTTTACCATTGTCCATCTGTTATACATCCATAGTTACCATAGTTAATTCCACATTGCAAGTGTCATCATTACATCTCTGCCAGTGATTTTAACTGTTTACAGTGGTCTTTAAAATAAATTAAAAATTTGCTCCACCCTTTTTGAAAATACTTGATCCATGTATTTGTATAATTTGGAATATTTAATGTGATATGATTGGATGGCTAAAGTGGAAAATTCAATATATTTATTTTTTTAAAAAAATTAAAATACTTGATCTTCCTGGTTTCGGATCTTCCCCACCAGTTTTGGCATCTCTGCATACTCCACCAGTTTCATCTGCCATTCTTCTTTTGTTGGTACTTCTCCTTCCATCCATCTCTGGGCTAGTAGCATTCTTGCTGCAGTCGTTGCATACATAAAAAAATGTTTTATCCTCTCTTGGTATCTCTTCACCTCTTATACCTAATGTGCGCTTTCAATATGCTTTAAAGATATGGTGTGTACACAGCCTTATTCTTAAGCAGCTCCGAAACAATTTCTCCTCAGCCTGGGTTGTGCGATAGGTCATAGGTATACTAGACGCACTCAAATAGTTGGAAACTTTCCTCTCAAGGAAAGGCTCATACAGTTATTTCTTTGCCATTTTCTTCAGCCTCAGTAAAAATTCTGCGCACAGCAAACAGTAGCACACCGATATGCACGCACACGCACGCACACAATAAAATAAAACACCTGCTTTTATTACAGTTTACAGCATACCAGGCAGCTGTATGGCATGAAATATATGGCACTTATCAGCAAGGGTTAGCACAAAACTACTCCTTGGGAACACCTACAGCTGGTGTGAATTTTTCCGGGGATATGAAATTTCCTTTACTGAATAATGGGCTTATGGGAAGGTCCATCATTCTTTTGTGAGGAGAGCAGTAGAAAATATAATAGGAAAATAAATAGTTGTAGCTTTCTTCTGTGCTTATGTGTGATTTATTGAACGGTGTGTTTTTACTTTCAGGATTACAGTTCACTCACCAATAACATGTTATCAAATAGAGCTTTCTCAGGGGTTTTCACCTCCAGTGCCCTGTGTCTGGAGAAAATGAATCTGGGGAGGTGTACAAGAGTCTCCCTCCAATGGGGAAAAGAAAAGCATTTAAAACAGGAAGCACAAGTCACTAGTGGATTCTGTTTGCTGTGCAAGTCAGCAAAGTATTTAAGCCTGTGAGCTCAGAAATCACCGGTTCAGATCTCCCCTTTGGCCATTACTCACTGGTCACTGCTAAGCAACTATCAATCATCTGCTAGTCAGTATTCTTGCTAAAGTTGACGAAAATAAAGCCCCTCAGTCACTTGAACACTTTCTTTCCTGCCTGAGCCTTAACAAATCAGATCGTTAGGTCCATTATGAAGCTACCAAATATTTTCAATTTCCTTTCATTCAGATCACTGCTGTTTTCTGCCTCCATGGTACAAGTCAGCAGTGGGAAACCTTTTTTTTTTTTTTTTACAGCCACAGGTCTGCATTCCCTCGTGGAATTACTACAGTTCAAGGACTCAATCCGGCCAAAACATTCAAGGACAACGTGGCCTGGACAGAGTCCCAAGGACCAAAACGAGAGGCCTGGAGGCTCCCAGGTCTGAAATTCCCACCCAGACTTAGTCAGATCTATCCCATTGTTTACGGCTCATTGAAACTCTACACGATAATTCTGTACAGGATTTTCTTTTTTAAAAAAAACTGTCCACACACATGAATAGTTCTGGTGCAGTCAAATGAAAGTTTTGTGGGAAATTGACTATGCAGTTTTAGGCACATGTACTTAGGAAGGAGTATCCTGTCCTGTTCGCCACAAAAGGATTCACTTCCAAGCAGACATGTAGAGGATTGTGCATTCCCAAGCAGGTTTTCTTACAGTCAAGTCCCATTGATTTCAGTCACGCCGACTCCCTAGTGAAGGTGCGTGCCTACAGCCACAGAGGCCAGGTTTCAAAAATTATGCTTTTAATTTTTATGAACCATAACGTGCAGCAGGTATACTCTTGTACTGGGCTTTGTCATGTAGAAGTATGACAACCAACAAATTTTAATATCCTGCTTATGACCTCTTTGTACATTCATGGTGCAATTAACTCCAGTCCTTGATTATCTTCCCTAACCAATAGCTACCGGTATGTTAAAGGAGAAAACTGAGTTACAAATTAGAGAACACCACCAAAGAAAAGAAAGTAACTTCACTGTCTTTCCTAAATGTGGATTTTGTTTAATTGGTTAGGTAAACAATTTTATTTTTCTACATTTAAGCAGAACCAACAAGGGCATTTATGGCACTGAAGAATCCACTTATTTCCCACCCAACCACCCTGCTAAGCGAATTTGCAACACTAGCAGAAAGGAATTTATACTTTTGCTATTAACTTCAGTGGGGTGTGGGCTTGAGCAAATATACCATGGATCCACTTAACTGTACAGTAAGAATAAATCTTTGACTCATACTCACAGCTTTAATTTCTGAAAGTATAAGAGGGTAGTTCAGGATGGTTATGTATGTACTGAATTAGATATACTAGAGATCCCCCCTCCCCCAGATATACTAGAGATTTATGCATAAAACAAACGAAAAACAAAAACTCTGCATCTTACAAACGTGAAAACGCAATCCATCCCATGGTTTGTTATTGTTGTTATTGTTTTCCTTTCCTTTCCATTTTATTATTATTATCATCATTGTTGTTATTACTATATTAAAGGCATGCGGGTGGCGCTGTTGTCTAAACCACCAAGCCTCTTGGGCTTGCTGATCAGAAGGTCGGCGGTTCGAATCCGCATGACGGGGTGAGCTTCCGTTGCTCTGTCCCAGCTCCTGCCAATCTAGCAATTCGAAAGCACGCCAGTGCAAGTGGATAGGTACCGCTGCAGTGGGAAGGTAAATGGCGTTTCTGTGCGCTCTGGTTTCCGTCACGGTGTTCCATTGCGCCAGAAGCAGTTTAGTCCTGCTGGCCACATGACCCGGAAAGCTGTCTGTGGACAAACACCGGCTCCCTTGGCCTGAAAGTGAGATGAGCGCCACAACCCCATAGTCGCCTTTGACTGGACGTCACCATCCAGGGTTCCTTTACCTTTACCTTACTATATTTTTATTTATACCCAGCCTTTTTCCCTGATGGGGAATCAAGGAGGCTTATAGATAAAATGTGCATAAGGATAGGTAGCACCGATAAATTTTAGCCAAGAGACTTAAGTACATGCTTAGCTCATCTGTTGAAATCAATGATGCTGAACTTTGGATTGTGCTTATATATTTGCAAGATGTGATCTTGGGGATTGCCTAGCACAATGCACTCCAGATGGAACTGCCAGTGAAGAATGATGCAAAGCTAGTGCTCTTTTCCTGCCTCCTTAATTGTAGCAGGGAGGCAGAAACATTTTTGACCGCTAATGTATCGAATGTGCTGAAAATTAGCTTTTCCCCTTCAGGCCTAATTCAAGGGACTGGTTACAACTGCAAGTGTGTTGGGCTCAGCATAAAGAGGAGGGACAACTTTCCTTCCTTTATTTAACTTTTAAAAAAATTACAATCTCCATAATACAGTGAAAAGCAAAATATGATAAGGAAAGTGGAAAATGAGAGATAAAATATATTGGAGAAAACTGTTTGCACAATTATAGATTATTATTAAAGTAACGTAAAGGGATTGTATATCAGGGTTTCATCTGTTAAATCTATCATTCAAAAAATGAATGAACAGGGCCCATCTTTCAATAAAATTTTGATAATTATATTTCACGACATTCTCCCCATGTTTTCTTCAACCATTGTGTGGTTATTTGAGGGTCTTTATTTTCCCATTGCTGAGCTATTTAGAGTTTCACTTTAGTCAAAAGAATAGTTGGTTACGAATCGAAGATCAGCACTTATAACTTCAGATCAAAGCATGCAAATAATTGCTGTTGGATTTCTAGGTACTGCATAGTCTGTGCTTTCTTGCATTATATTCGAAAGTATAATCCTAAAAATAATTTTTTGGCACAGTCCCAAAAGATGCGCATGAAGTCTTCCTTAGTCCCTTTGCACCTCTGGAAACACCTATATGTTTTGATTATATATCTTGCATAGCCTGTAGGGGGCAAAATAGCATTGAATCATTGCCTTAACTTTTTTATAAAAAAATTCTGATTAATGCTCAAGAGGAGGGAGCCATTTCTGTGAGTTTCCTTGTCCCTTAATGTCCCAGGAAGCCCTTCTCCAAATACCAACAACTGGACACATTGCCAGCATATGTTGCATCCAAGGCGCTTTAGAATTCCCTCGCCTAGAAGCTTCCCTTGTAAATGGTGGAAGACGCTCCTGCTGCATATTTAACAATATTAAATAATCTGTGGTGGCACAGATTCATTTTGTTGGATTGCTAGTTAACTGTCTGACCTGATCAGCTCTTGTTTCATCACTGGGAACTAATGGCCAGGAGCTGGTCTCCTGATAGTTGGGAGATCTGTCTATTCTGGGTGCATGTGGCTTTCTCAAAATGAGATGCTTATCAGAGCTTGGAGAAATGTCGGAACACTTCAGCTAAGGGAAGAGGGCCCCTGACCATCAGCTCCAGTCGTGTCCGACTCTGGGGTTGCGGCGCTCATCTCGCTCTATAGGCCAAGGGAGCCGGCGTTTGTCCGCAGACAGCTTCCGGGTCATGTGGCCAGCATGACAAAGCTGCTTCTGGCAAACCAGAGCAGCACACGGAATCGCCGTTTACCTTCCCGCCAGAGCGGACCCTATTTATCTACTTGCACTTTGATGTGCTTTCGAACTGCTAGGTGGACAGGAGCTGGGACCGAGCAACAGGAGCTCACCCTGTTGCAGGGATTCGAACCGCCGACCTTCTGATCAGCAGGCCCTAGACTCTGTGGCTTAACCCACAGCGCCACCTGGGTTCCTAAGGGAAGAGGGCAGAGAAGAGGAAAAGCAGTGGGCATTTTTGAAGACATAGATTCAGAAGTAGCGAGCAATTGAGAGACTTGAGCCATATGAGCCAACGCCTTGGGATTCATGGGGGCTTTGGCTCCCAGAATAAAGTATTTGAAGGGGCTGCCCACCCCACCCCACAAATTGATGGGCATTCCCATTCAAACGGTGTGTGTACACTGCATCATGCGATCAATTGTGTGGGGTTGGGCTTACCAGGGCCCCCACAATATTTTATTCAAGTTGGCTATGAGATCATTAAAGAATCTTGTTTGGTTTTTTTGTAAACAGAGACACTTTTCTCTCATCCAAGGCTGTGGACACACCATAAAGCAGCATGCCCCCCCCCAAAAAAAAGAGTCCTGGAAACTGTAGTTTATTAAGAGGGCTGGGAATTGTTAATCTGTGAGGGGTAAACTACAACTGCCAGGATTCTTTTCTTTTTTCGGGGGGACAGGACGGGACTTTAAAGGTAGTTTAATTGTATGGCGTGTACGCAGCTGAAATGAAATAAAACCTAGCAGTGAAACTTTTTGCCCTTGGGGGAAGCAGGAAGTGTGTAACAACATTCTACACCTGATCAATCTCATCATGTTTTTAATAAAGCTGATACTGGTGACTGGTTTAATTTTGAATATTGTGTTCTTTTTATTCTTCTTCTTTTTAAGTTGTATAATTTTGCGATCCCCACCCCCACCCACCCTGCTCTTGTTTTTGATTGTAGGCCACTTTGACAGCTTGGAAAGCAAAAGCAATCTAAAAATTATTTTCAATTAGTTAAATAGGTAAGCAGCAAATTTAGATCCTGCATGCAGGAACAATTGTGAATGAACAAACCAACCTGGTTTGCCAAAATTGCTGAAGATATGGGCAGCACTATACTGGGCTGGGCACAATTCAAAGTGTTGGGGCTCACCTTTAAAGCCCTAAACAGCCTCAGCCCACTATACGTGAAGGAGTGTCTCCACCCCCATCGTTCAGCCTGGACACTGAGGTCCAGCTCTGAGGGCCTTCTGGCGGTTCCCTCACTGCGAGAAGTGAGGCTACAGGGAACCAGGCAGAGGGTCTTCTCAGTAGTGGCGCCCTCCCTGTGGATTGCCCTCCCATCAGACGTCAAGGAAATAAACAACTATCTGACTTTTGGAAGACATCTGAAGGCAGCCCTGCTTAGGGAAGTTTTTAATATTTGAAGTTTTATTCTGTTTTTAGTGCTCTGTTGGGAGCCGCCCAGAGTGGCTGGGGAAACCCAGCCAGATGGGTGGGGTATAAATAATAAAATTATTATTATTATTATTATTATTATTATTATTATTATTATTATTATCATCTGTAAATCATCATCAGTGCATTCCTAACACCTCCCAACATAACCCAGCAAATTCCTGATGCCTTAAGACTGCAGTCCTATGAATAGGAGCCAGTGTGGTGTAGTGGTTAAGAGCGGTAGACTCCTAATCCGGTGAGGAGAGGGTTCATGTCTCTGCTCCTCCACATGCAGCTGCTGGGTGACCTTGGGCTAGTCAAACTTCTTTGAAGTCTCTCAGCCCCACCCACCTCACAGGGTGTTTGTTGTGGGGGAGGAAGGGAAAGGAGAATGTTAGCCGCTTTGAGACTCCTTTGGGTAGTGATAAAGCGGGATATCAAATCCAAACTCCTCTTCTTCTTCTACTTCAGGGGTCAGCAAACTTTTTCAGCAGGGGGCCGGTCCACTGTCCCTCAGACCTTGTGAGGGGCCGCACTATATTTTGGAAAAAAATACTGTATGAACGAATTCTTATGCCCCACAAATAACCCAGAGATGCATTTTAAATAAAAGGACACATTCTACTCATGTAAAAACAGGCTGATTCCCGGACCGTCCGTGGGCCGGATTGAGAAGGCGATTGGGCCACATCTGGCCCCCGGGCCTTAGTTTGGGGACCCTGTTCTACTTAGATCGGTATAGGTACTATTGAACTCAGTAGTCTTACCTCTCAGTAGATATGCTGCACACACAGAGTTCTGCTCATTCTATTTGAGTTTTCTCTCTTCTCTTCTCCTCTCCTCTCTTCTCCTCTCCTCGTGTGCCCTGTGGAGGGGTCCTTTAACCCCTTGGAGCAGATTTTTGAGGATGCATTGAGGGGCTGCAGAAGAGAGGAGGAGAAAGTTCTGTTGCACAAGCTGAAGCCTGCTGTGCTACAGTTACAGCAGTGCTAGATGATAATAATAATAATAATTTATTTATTGGTACCCCACCCATCCTGCTGGCTCTCCCCAACCACTCTGGGCAGCTTCCAACAAAGATTAAAATACATTAAAATGTCACACATTTAAAACTTCCCTAAGCAGGGCTGCCTTCAGATGTTTTCAAAATGTCAGGTAGTTGTTTATTTCCTTGACATCTGATGGGAGGGCATTCCACAGGGCGGGTGCCACTACCAAGAAGGCCCTCTGCCTGGTTGCCTGTAGCTTTGCTTCTTGCAGTGAGGGAACTGCCAGAAGGCCCTCGGCGCTGGACCTCAGTGTCCGGGCAGAAAGATGGGGATTTGTTGTTGTTTAGTCGTTTAGTCATGTCTGACTCTTCGTGACCCCATGGACCAGAGCACGCCAGGCACTCCTGTCTTAAATGGAGATACGACCCATTTAATAGGATTGCACTGTAAGTGGCTATTCCAGTAATTACTTCAGCTGGGGCCTGGAGGTCAGTGTTTCTGCCTCTCTGCTTCCATATACAGCAGCTTGAAACACAGCACAATTGCTCTCCCCCTGCTGTATTTCAAGTCATTTTCTTATATTGTTGCACACAACAGCGAGTGGGTAGAAATGTCTTCACCCAGTGCGCATCAACTGACTTATTTCCCCGAGCCGAAATCCCATTCAATGAAGCTGCGATCTGCACATGCATTGCCATCTATGCGTGCACAACCGCTGTCTGATATAGACAACACTTCAGCTTAACTGCAGCTGATGTTTTCAAGTCAGAGAGAAGCTGGTTGGAGGGAAAGCGCACCAAACAGCCGTATTTCTCAAGAAACTACAGAATACATATGGATTGCGGCTCATGTCATCTGTACTCGGCTTCAAACACCAGCAATGGGAGCATGCTGGAGCCAGAGTAAATGGTAATGTGTACACAGGCTGCATTCCAAGAGATTGGGGTCAAACCTTTTATAAATTGCCCACTTAATCAACTTCAACTGTTTGCATCAAGCAGAGACTGCTCTAGGAAGAAGCAGGGCCCAAAGGATTTTCGGTGCTTTTCCATAATGCATATGAAGGGGAATGTCAGAACCATTCCATATGGCATATCTGAACAAAATTGCCCTTAAGCTTCTTTTTACGATCTTCCAAAACCATTGTGTAGCATTGTCTCTACTGTAATTTCCCACTGTGCTGTAATGTCTACCCCAGTGGTTCCCAACAGGTGGTCCGGGGACCCCCAGGGGTCCGCGAGCTATGCCAGAGGGGTCCGCAAGATGCTATTAGAATAAAAAATATATTAAATATATTTCGTATGATAACAGATTTTTTGTTTTGGCCGCTTCCTGCATGAGCAGAGTCTAGCGCAAAACTAGAATTAGATAGAGGCAGTAGTTCTGCTGTATGCCGTTAGGTGGCGCTTTACAAACACTACTGTTTTGCAAAGAGGCAGCGCACGCATTCTACTAATGCTCACCTCCCCAAGATGCTTTGCGCGCGTCGGCTTCCTTTGTGCGCTACTGCGCAGGTACCCTGTCTTCTCCATTCCCCTCCCTCCTCCCTGGCGCACGCTGCCTCTTTGCAAAACAGTAGTGTTTGTAAACAAAGCGTTGTTTTTTGCGGAAGCTACAGTTCGCGTAGTTAAAAATGGACCGTTGGTTAAAAAGTGGTTCGTTAAAACGACATAGGCCTACAGATGAAGAGGAAGATAATGCATTTGATGTTCAAGCAAGTCAGTCAGTGACTCTCGAACCGATCTTGTCAGTGTCCATTGAACCTAAATTAAAACTAACTGTATACTGATGGAGTACTCCGTTGTAACTATAAAAAACGTATAAATATAAAATATAAAAAGACTCTTAATTTGGCTCTCACTTTTTAATTTTAGGATTAGGAATTAATGGGGGTCCTTGTCACAATAGCGGCTCGATGAGGGGTCCTCGAGAAAATTTTGTTGGGAACCCCTGGTCTACCCTATAAAGTTGTCTAGAAAATGTCACATTGGCCCTACACTGCCTGCCAAAAAAGAGAGAGAAATTGCCTTTAAAATGTACCTTATTTGAAATGTGTGTTTTAGCAAACAAAATACATCAAAAATAACATTTTTTTAGGTAGAGAAGTAGACATTCGAGTAATAGATAAGAAGAGTCAGTCTACACAATTGCTAGCCAGAAATAATTTCTGTGTGTCCAAGCAGCAGAGTCCCACATTTACCTCTCGCTGTTACATATAATGTGCTCATTTTTATATACCCACAGCCTTCAGCTATTGCACCTCTTTTTTAAAAAACAACACCATGAAGCACCAATAAATAATGCACCCATGTGGCTCTGTTGGGGGCAGATTCCCTATCTCAGGTTGGATCCACAAACATAAAATGTGTACTGTACTATTCAATAGCTGCATTAAAGGCTCAGTCAAAAGCACTCACCAGTTTTTGTGAAAACATTTGGCAGTGTCAAAGAATGCCTCCACCCTTTGAATAACTGCTTGACAATGTTTTGAAAGTGTCCACCTATTAAGGAAGCATTGCCTTCACAGTACACTGACTTCTGTGTATATCAGTGCACATAACCTCCTTTGTTTGCTTATGTATTAAACAGTGTAGTCACATTTGTTATGTGATCCCTGATTAGCTAGGACAACTCATCTGACTAATCTGGGAAGTTCTGACTGTCAACTTTGAACTGACTTTATTTCCCCATTGTGATGTTAGCAAGCAGGCAAATCTGACATTTCTTTCATGAATCCCAATTGACTGAGATTATCCGTGGAAGGAAGGAAGGAAGGAAGGAAGGAAGGAAGGAAGGAAGGAAGGAAGGAAGGAAGGAAGGAAGGAAGGAAGGAAGATCAAGCGGGAAATGGCACCAAAACAGCAGCACCTTTCAAAAACAATGGGTGCTCAGCAGTATTTATCATTGTTGTCATTTTGCAACGTTTATCAAAATGGTTGTGTATCACCAGTTTAGATTTAGATACAGTCATACCTTGGTTTTCGAACAGCTTAGTTCCTGAACGTTTTGGCTCCTGAGCGTGGCAAACAGTGACTATTCCGGTTTGTGAACAATTTTTGGAAGCCAAACGTCCGAAGGGGCTTCTATGGCTTCTGCAGCCAATCAGAAGCCGCGATTCGGTTTTTGAACGTTTTGGGTCAAACGGACTTCCAGAACGGATTCCTTTCGACTTCCAAGGTACGACTGTAGTTGCAACATTACACTGTTTACATATTAATGCACACCAGAAAGTTTCATAACAAGGACATTCTAAAATATATATAAAGTCCAGTGCTATTTTTCTATAAAGAGAGGTGCTGGAACTCACCACAAACACCTCTCTTGTTCTCTTATAATGGCAATGGTGCGCATCTGAGAGGCGCCAGAACTTAGTTCTGGCTGGGAAAAAAGCCCTGATTTTAACATAGACATGTCCTTTGTTGAGGCTGGCACACTCTTAAAGCAGTGTTTTAACATTTTCCATGTTTTGTTCACATTAGTATTTCATTAAGGAAGTAACTGAACATGTGCATGCTCAACAACAGTCATGTAGGATACTAGCATTTCCTATACTTTTCTTCTTTCTGACCATGTGCAGAACAGAAGAGTACCCCAAAGGGAAGAGATGTTGATCTTGGCAGGCAAATCTGGAACAGTGGTATGAAGCACAAGTTCCCTGGAAATCTCTTCCAGGGCCAGAGATTATCCGTGCTCAAGAAAAAAGGCAAACAACAAAAGCGTGTTCAAATACTGACTTCATTCTCTTTAGCTTGCAGCCAGCAGTTCATAAGGAAGGTGGGACACCACAAAGGCAGTTGGACATCCTTCTCCAGAAGAGGAAAATGCATTTTGGAAGAAACCAGAAGCCTTCTTACTTGGGATAGTTAGAGAGGAAATATCTAAGAAAGATGTTACATTTTTTCTGTATGCCACAACAGCAGCTAGAATATTATTAGCGAAGAATTGGAAGAATGAAGAATTACCAACAATAGATGAATGGCAGAAGAAGATGATAGAATTTCTGGAACTGGCAGAGCTAACCGGGAGACTCCGAGATCAGAGGGAAGAAGCGGTGGAAGAAGATTGGAAAAAAATTAAAGTGTATTTAAGAAATTAACATATTATTGGAAAGAATAATGGAAGTTTAGGAGGTACAGGGAGGTTGTAGAAATAAAAAAATGTTTAGATAAATATTGATATTGAGGTGTAGTTAGTGTGTAGTAAGTGTGAGATTTTGTGTTATGATATAAGATTAGAAAAAGAATAGTTATATGGTAAATAAGGTATAAAAATAAGATTTAGAAATTACTAAAGAGGATTTACAATGTAACGCAGTTGGAAGAGACATGAGGAAGTCACCGATATTAGAATAGATACAAGTTGAAGTTTTGATTTTTTTTGTTTCTTTTCTCTCTTTTTTGCATTTTGTATTTTTTGCATTTTGTATGTTTCTGCTTTTGTGTCTTGTTTGTTACAAAATAATAAATATATTTGAGGGGGGGGAAGGAAAATGCATTTTGGTCTTCGAAAGGTTTTTGTGGGGCTATGGTACTTTTCAGTCTGGAAAAGGTTGGGAGTTTTTTGGCTCTGCACCCTCACCCTTCAATTCCCCCCCCCCCCATGCCCTGTTAGTATCCTTTTTTTATTCAATCACCTCTTCCCAGCTCCTAGCTGGTTAATCCCTTTATTGTCCTTTTTGCAATGTAGATGTAGTTAACACCCTAGAAAAGATTCTTCTAATTACTTTTATATAATTTCCTGCTTTCCTTTCCTTGAAACATTGCTGAATTTCCTTATTTGAAATGGTGTTTTTTTTGGTCATTCATTTGATTTGTGTTCTGCCCTTCCTACCAATGGAGCTCTGGGTGGTAAAATACATTTGCTTTAAATTTCTCCCACTTAAGAAATGGTAGTGTAGGAATCTGAAATATAAATTCACAATAATTCAATCTCATTTCACTTCTCCCCCTCCCCTGTCTCCTGTTCATAGCAGTTTTTCCCAGTACCTCCCTTTTCCAGTCATAAGTTTAGTTCTCCACATTCCCCCATCAGTTTGTGATTTATTATTATTATTTAAATGAAAGCCCATTGGTATTTTGGTGCAAATTTCTCCTAATATACCCATTTTTGCATGCAATCTCCCTACTATAGTGTATTTATATGTACATTTTACCTAAGTATATGCAATTTTGCACACACTGCTTGGCTTGTGAACCGCATTACACAATTTGGAGAAGTGAGAATTTTGAAGGATGGTTTTGGTTTTGGTTTGTGCATTGTATTTAGAAGTGCAAATTTTAATGCAAGCTTAAGAGATCCTCCCCCCCCCACTGAATCTCTACATTTCTCATCCAACTTTGTCCAGAATATCATCTCAAATGTTTTGGTTCACCTGGCTTTCTGTCTCCCAAAACTGCAAAGGCAGGACCTTCCCAAAACAGTGCAAATTCACCCAAAAGAAAATAGAAAAATAGAATCATAGAATCATAGAGTTGGAAGAGAACACAAGGGCCATCCAGTCCAACCCCTTGCCAAGCAGGAAACACCACCAAAGCATTCCTGACAGATGGCTGTCAAGCCCCTGCTCAAAGACCTCCAAAGAAGGAGACTCCACCACACTCCTTGGTAGCAAATTCCACTGCCAAACAGCTCTTACTGTCAGGAAGTTCTTCCTAATGTTTAGGTGGAATCTTCTTTCTTGTAGTTTGAAACCATTGCTCTGTGTCCGCTTTTCTGGAGCAGCAGAAAACAACCTTTTTGAGGTTAATAAAACTGAACTATAAAAGAAAGTTACTTAGATTGTGAAACAGACAACAGGACAATATCCAGAAACAGAGGCGCCAACTTATGCCAAAGTTTGGGAGGGCAATGACACATGTGAATGATGTCGGCAAATAAAACAGATGGAATATGCGAAAATGGCTGAATAAACAAATAGAATCTGAGACCAAAAGAAATAAAGATTTAAGCAAGAATGGGGGGAAATTGTGGAATATATGAAGAATTACAGTAAACATTTGAAAACATCAGCAGCATTTGAATAACAGAAGCAGGAAAACGAATTAAAATGAAATTTGATATAGGGTGAACTTAAAGGGGGATTGAGCTTTTCGAATATGCAGTGAGACAGGAAAAACTAAAATGAACCATGGAAAGAGCGGAAGGGAAGTCAATGTAATGAAATGTTTTTATGTAATTTGTCTGTTGTAAAAGAGAAAGTGATTATATATATATGACATGTGTGCAATGTTGGAGCGTCAAGATGTTGGGATGAGTCAGGGGGCAGAGTCGAAAGTGGCAGTAGTGCAGCCCAATGATTGAGCAGCTCCTCCACCTCCTGCTGCTGCCACTGGCTGGGGGATTCTTCCCCCATCTTTCCCTTACGTGGGGGAAGGAGGGTGGATGAGGAGCCACCAGCCAATGAAGTTATGCTGTGCCACACTTGGCTCCACAATCAGCCTCCTCTTGCTCCTCCTGCCACTGGCTGCAGGAGGAGGAGCTGGCCACACCACAATCAATTCCATGCTTGGCCTCCTCCACCCCCTGATCATTCAGAACATGGGGGTGTGGGAATGTTGAGGATAGCAAGAGAGGATATATTGATGAAATATTATCCTTCCTTACTCATGCTAGTGAGCTAGTCATAGCTGCCAAGTTTTCCCTTTTCTCGCGAGGAAGCCTATTCAGCATAAGGGAAAATCCCTTAAAAAAAGGGATAACTTGGCAGCTATGGAGCTAGTAGCAGAGAACATTCCCTTTGTACATTGCAGGGAGCTAGTTGATGGATTCGCTAGAACCACTTGAGTTCAACGATCCAGTCTCTGCTTCATTTCCAAGCCCAGTTTTGAAAGGTTAATGGCTATTTTGAATGAAAGGGATTAGCACTTAAAATTTCAGCAGCTGAGCCCTTCGCGCATTTTTATTTGTGCAAAACCATGCAAAGAAATGCTGAAGATTGTCCAAGATAATGGAAGATAAATAAACAGATGAATGAATATGGAAGTTTACAAATTGTACAGAAGTCTTCGCAGAACAAATATTGAGTGTTTATGATGCATTCATTTCCTGGTCTTAGTATTGCAATGCTGTAGGGCTCATCTAGCCAAGGCTTTAATCTGAACCAGCAAGACAAAGGAATAAGAAATGAGCAGCAGTTTGTGTGCAGGTATGCAGGTATGTACGCAATTTAAATTTACAGCGGTAGGCTGGCACACAGTGTCAACACAGCCATTACACGTATATTGCAAAGGTGCAAGTGCTTCATCTTTGGGGATTCTGAAGACCCGTTCACCATGTGAAGGCAATCCCTGTGAATTGTCTTTTGTCATGGAAGGCTTAGAGGACACACCAGTCGGAAGCTAGACAAGAATATTAATAGAGCACGAGACTTAATCCCAGGGGCAGAGGTGGAGCTAGTTGCTCCGGCACCCGGAGTGGCACACATGCTGTGCACCCGGGGGTGGGGCCATGGGGCGGAGCCAGCATCCCAGGGGGTGGGGCCAGCATCCCAGGGGGCGAGCTGTTACTCTGCTAAATTGTAGAACTTGTTAACACAAGTTGGAAAGGATATAATCAAACAATATATCCTCTCCTGCATCCCTGAACATTCCCTGAACAGTTTTTGTACATTGAATTGGGGGGAGGCAGCATCTTATCTTTTGCCTCGGGCAGCAAACCGTCTTAGGCCAGCCCTGCACACAGCCCTCCCCACAACTATAGTATATGCAACTACAGTACATTTCTGCAATCATGGCACTCCTTTAGAATATCTTGTGCCTTCGCAAATCAGAGCCTATCATTGCTTGAAAAAGCATCTCTGGAAATTAAAATACATAGCTTTCACTTTGTGCAAGAGAAAAAGTGATGTCGTACACGGATGACTTGTCTTCACAGGCTCATAGGAAACCACGTGGCTTACCCATCCAGCTGGCCTTTGGAAAATGATGGAGGACAGCATATATTTGTTATGTCCCGGGATGAGTAATGAGTTTGCCACAGCTGTAGCATATGGAAACTTTGTCCTTGTTTACAACCACCTATGGTTTTCAGTCTGTGATGTCACACTCCATTGTATCAAATAAGATGCTGAATAAGCAAGAACTGTTATTTTAAAATTACCTGCTTTGCAATCCAGCCAACATTAAAAACTTTTAAAGCCCATTTATTTGAATAGACAGTTAAGCACTTTCTCAGCAACCGGCAGCTTCATTCCAATGTGTGCATTGTCCAAGTGGTTTGCATTTCAAAACAGCTTTTGGAGGAAAGGCTGAGAAACCAGGAACATCTATCATTTTCCAAGGCAGAAACAGAACAACTAGAAAAAGTCCATAATGCCATTTTAAAAATGATGTGACCTGTCTAACCTTGTTTTTTTTAATTTCTTTCCCTGTAATACTGTCTAAAGAATAATGGTCTTATCTTATAGGTATTTTCTGGACAGAGAATCTTTTAACTCCTGGAGCACAAAAATAAAAAGTTCCAGGCTCTCTGCAGCCTGTAAATGAAGGAAACAGGATAAAAGGTGCATGTACCCTACATTCTTTTTCAGTTAATTCCTATCACAAGCCATTCCTGTAAGCCCTTTGCCAATATGATTCAAGGAAAACACTAATATCCAAGTATAGGCTGAACCAAATACACATCTGAAAAAGAATGTCTGGCACGTCCATAACTATAACTTTTATGGGAGAATTTTCAAAGGGATTCCATTTGCTCATTTACAATTCGAAATATATGAACATTGGTGCTCCCGCCAAAATCAGATGGGCTTAACCTCTCCCAAAGCAAAAGGGGAACCCAAAATGGCTGCTGGGCGGAAAGAGGTGTGTGTGAGTGTGTGTGGGGGGAGATTCCCACCCTTAAAAATAGAGCCCAACTAGCCTTTTGTTGTTGTTGTTGTTGTTTAGTCATTTAGTCGTGTGCCCATGGACCATAGCACGCCAGGCACTCCTGTCTTCCACTGCCTCCCGCAGTTTGGTCAAACTCATGTTCTTAGCTTCGAGAACACTGTCCAAACATCTCGTCCTCTGCCATCCCCTTCTCCTAGTGCCCTCAATCTTTCCCAGCATCAGGGTCTTATCTAGGGAGTTTTCTCTTCTGTCTTCTGCTTCTGTTAGGTCTTTACCACTTTTGTCCTTTATTATGGTAATCTTTGTACGAAATGTTCCTTTCATATTTCCAATTTTCTTGAACAGATCTCTGGTTTTCCCCATTCTATTGTTTTCCTCTATTTCTTTGCATTGCTCGTTTAAGAAGGTCCTCTTGTCTCTCCTTGCTATATTTTGGAAATCTGCATTCAGTTTCTTGTATCTTTCCCTATCTCCCTTGCATTTTGCTTGCCTCCTCTCCCCCGCTATTTGTAAGGCCTCATTGGACAGCCATTTTGCTAACGGCTAATAGAAAATTCCTTTCAGGAGAGGGAACTTTCAGTATGAACTGGGACCTGATAAAGGCAGCCACCCAAAGCAACAGAACCGCAAAGTCCGACAGGCTGTGGTAAGGCTAAAAAGCCCCAAAGCCACAGCCGCCAGCCAATTTTAGAAACAAGGCCGCTGCAATTTTGCCCAGAAATTAAGAAGGATCAGCGGCAAGCCGAATTCCCCATAGGGAAGGGCAAGAAACGAAGTGGCCAGCTCCCATCCGGGAGCACTGAAGGGGCCTGAAGCCTCCCCCCCAAAGGAAGAAAAGGGATGGGGAATGGGAAGGGATCAACTTAAATTAAATGGGAACTGGAATTAATTAAATTAAAAAGAGAAATAAATTAGTAAATAACGGAAAGATATCACCAAAGACGACCGCCGAAGGCAATTCTCTTGGCACAGGGGACACGCTGTTAGCTGTTCCGATGCACACGCCAAAAGAGGAAGCTCTGGGTCATGTGCATGGGTATATATAGCTCCCTTGATCCGTTTAGACTGCACCCCATTGGCCAGATTAAACCCAACAACGAGGGACCTACCAATCAGGTGTTGTGGCTGTCCAATATACCCACTCACAACACGAGGGTTAGTCTCCAGGTCTCCCTCTTTGAGGGAGGACACGCTTTATACTGGAACCTTATTGATGACTAAGCTCTCAGGGACAGTTTCTTTATCTGACAGAATACCAGTGACCCAAAGTGTCAAAGTCGCCTCTGCACTATCTCCCTTTCTTCTTAACTTTTTTTGCTTAATTATATTGTCTTGGGGTTAAGCGGCGATGGTGTTGTTTCCATGACATTCAGGGATAGAAAGATTTCTCTGCTTCTACCACAAATAATATGGTGGTCCAAGGTTGGCTTGAGAATGTTATTTGTGGCCTTATGACTATATCACCAGCAGAACTCTGAAGATTAATTACCATAAGAAATCCAATGTGCTGATTTTCAGCTATAAAGAGAAGCTTATTATTCGGCATTTCGACTCACAAAAAGGTAAATAGGTTCAAAACTACTGATATTTGAGATGGTCGTTTTCTAGCTCTCTGAGTTGAAGGACACATACCAGCACTTCTAAACTGAAGATAGACCAGACAATCATTTTATGATAGAAGCAGGGGCACTCCGTTGCAATGAGGACACATTTCAGTTTTCAATTGCTGGCTTACTGTAGTCAATGCTTTCCCGAGAGCAGCTCTCCAAATTATGTATTGTTGAGCAAATTCACTCTGAAACATCTAATGAGGCTTCAGAACATTGTTCACATAATGCATTCATCTGGTTTCCCTATAGTTTATTTCATCAAGGCAGCTGCTTCTCGGGAATCTGAAACTAGCCCTGAAAAGGTCTGATATCCTCGAACAGTGTCAAGATGGCTCTTTGGTGCAAAAATTACTTGATCAAAATTGATAAATTCCACTGGGAGAAAGATTTCGCCATGCTTAAATTTCAGTTAATAACTGCTTCAGTACTAGAGGGAACAAATCAAAATGTAATTTATTGTTTCATGTCCATGGAAACAGGCATGATGAGGACATGTGGCAATGCTGTTTGCCCTCTGTCTCACTAGAGAAGGTTTTTTTCTTTAAAAAAAGAAAAGAAAAATAAATAAATCATAGACATTACTCCCAAGGAGAATATAGAACTGCCTTCCACAATCCGATGGCCTTTAGGGATTTTGGACTACAACTCCCATTGACAGCTGACCATTGGCCATATTGGCTAGAGCTTATAGGGTCATAGAATCATAGAGTTGGAAGAGACCACAAGGGCCATCCAGTCCAACCCCATGCCAAGCAGGAAACATCATCAAAGCATTCCTGACAGATGGCTGTCAAGCCCCTGCTTAAAGACCTCCAAAGAAGGAGACTCCACCACACTCCTTGGCAGCAAATTCCACTGCCGAACAGCTCTTACTGTCAGGAAGTTCTTCCTAATGTTTAGTTTGTAGTTTGAATCCATTGCTCCGTGTCCGCTTCTCTGGAGCAGCAGAAAACAACCTTTCTCCCTCCTCTATATGACATCCTTTTATATATTTGAAGATGGCTATCATTCACCCCTTAACCTTCTCTTCTCCAGGCTAAACATACCCAGCTCCCTAAGCCGTTCCTCATAAGGCATCGTTTCCAGGCCTTTGACCATTTTGGTTGCCCACCTCTGGACACGTTCCAGCTTGCCAGTATCCTTCTTGAACTGTGGTGCCCAGAACTGGACACAGTACTCCAGGTGAGGTCTGACCAGAGCAGAATACAGTGGTACTATTACTTTGCTTGATCTAGATGCTATACTCCTATTGATGCAGCCCAGAATTGCATTGGCTTTTTTAGCTGCTGCATCACACTGTTGACTCATGTCAAGTTTGTGGTCTACCAGGACTCCTAGATCCTTTTCACATGTACTGCTCTCAAGCCAGGTGTCTCCCATCCTGTATTTGTGCCTTTCCTTTTTTTTTTTGCCCAAGTGTAGTACTTTACATTTCTCCTTGTTAAAATTCATCTTGAATTTTCATTCCAAAACATCTGGAAACCACCAGGCTAGAGAAGGTAGCAAATGTTATAGAGAATGACTCAGAGAGCAGCCTGTCTGGCCAAACTCATGCAGACTTTCTTCATTCTTGTATTCTGGACTACATACCAGACCATTTTACTTTGTAAATTGTTTAAATGGCTGCACACGGTGTATAGACTTTGTTATGGCTAATGGCTGAAACAAATAAACTGAGACTGAATTGAATTTGTTCTCAAGATGACTGAGCAACACAACCTCCACTTAAATACTAGTTGTCAGAAGGTTGGCGATTTCTCCTTTAAAAACGAAGAACTCTTCCGCTTCAAAGCCACAGAAGAAAATATTAGGTTGTTAATCACTGGAGACTTGCAAATAAAATAAAATAAATCCCTTTCATTTTAAAGAACCAGAAAAGGAAAGCACTCCATGGCAGCACTGCGGGTTGTCTAAAGGAGCATATCAATAACAGAAGCTCCTTTGGTGATAGCCCTGGATAAGCACACTGTGAATCTTGGCTGCTTCCTTTTTTTAATCTCAGGCCAGCTCC
This sequence comes from Zootoca vivipara, assembly GCF_963506605.1. Taxonomy (NCBI): domain Eukaryota; kingdom Metazoa; phylum Chordata; class Lepidosauria; order Squamata; family Lacertidae; genus Zootoca; species Zootoca vivipara. The sequence continues at coordinate 14,260,484 of NC_083285.1, forward strand.
AGCAGGCCTCCTCTCTCTTAACTGCCACCTGGGAGCAGCCATTCTGCCAGCAAGAGAGATGGGAAGCAGGGCTCACTCCATCAGTTCTATTTGTTAGCTGGGAAAGACAAATAGATAGGGTATAATAAAAAGAAAAATTCCCTGGATGCCTAGATACAGGTTTGGGGCAAGTACTCTTTGATGAGAGAGCCTCAGCAGAGATTTAAGATCACGAAACATGCAGAAAAGGAAAGCATAGAAATATACCATAGGCTGTTAGACCTTTAAAAAAAAATTCCCCCTCCAATTTCCCCATTTCCTGTAGCATTACTTACTTACAAACTCTTCAAAGATCAGATTCATGTGATTTCCCATACAGCATCAAGAAAGACAGACAAATATAACTTAGGTTCCAAAAGTTGTAAATGTTTCTAGATTGTTTGTATAGAAACTCAAAGATGGTTTGCTTAAACCACAATGTCTAAGCTTGGGGCATCAAGTTTAGACCTCTTTGCTGGTAGGGTTCACATGGTAGAATCACAGAATTGTAGAGATGGAAAGCTGAAAGATTTATATTGATACTGGTAGAGTTGGAAGGTACAATGAGGGTCATCTAGTCCAACCCCCTGCAATGTAGGAATTTTTTGCCCAATGTGGGGCTCAGACCCACAACCCTGAGATTAAGTGTCTCATGCTCTACCAACTGAGCTATCCCAGGAAGGGTATAATAACCCTTCCTCCTAAGGTGAGGAGGAGTGACCTAGCTAAGCCTGGCAGGACAGCATACTCCAGGCATAGGCAAACTCTGGCCCTCCAGATGTTTGGGACTACAATTCCCATCATCTCTGACCACTGGTCCTCTTAGCTAAGGATGATGGGAATTGTAGTCCCAAACGTCTGGAGGACCAGAGTTTGCCAATGCCTGGCATACTCTATGTCCCTGGGATATAAGGACACTTGGAGGGTCTGGAAGCATCTGTCATAAATTTCAAGGTGTTACAAGACTCTTTGTTGTTTTGCTATAACAGAGTAACAGAGATGCCCCTGGTTATTGTTTATCAGATAAAATTCTGTTGGCAAAAGACACCTTCCACCTTTCCAGGCTTGAACCTAAAATTCATAATCATTTTAGTTTTAAGGTGGCCGCTTTAAGAGAGAATTTGTATGTGTTACAAATATCCCTGACAGCTTCTGCAATTTCCAACGTTTCTTTTCTACAGCGTTCTTAACCTTTAATTGTGATAGCTTATTAAAACTAACTGTATTAAATCGTATTACCTTTAATATGGTTATTTTATTCTATTATTACAGTATTTCCCTCCATATTTCTTGCCCTGTTCTGGTTTTGGTACAAAGAAACCTCTGCGAGTGGATATCTTTAGGCAAGACTAAGGAGATCAATCAATAGAATCTCTTGAACTTATTTTAAATGGTAATGGCATCTGCGTGGGGGAATGGAGGATTAATTTTTTTTTTTACTGTAGGGAATGGGTTTGACCTCCCCTCTTTGTGCTATTTCCCTGTGGAAGAAAATATACTTGAACTCTGATGATGATGATTCAAATTTTTTGACTGTTTCACAGAATAAATCCATTAAAATAACAAGATAAAAACAGGAAAAAACATAAGCTCTAAAATAAAATAAATCCAGCAAACTCTAAAAACAATAAAACCATCTTTACAAATCCTAAAAACAAAACAAAAAATATGCAGATATAAAACTGATATTCCATAAATTGCTGGGTTACATCTCAGAGAAAGCCTTCCCAAACAGAAGTGTCTTCAAAAGCACTTAAACATTGTGATTCTAGGTGCATATCTTATTTTGGCTGGTAACTGATTGCAGGGGGCTGGAGCAGTAACACTAAAAGCCTGGTTTCTAGAATAGGCTATTTGCACCTCTGGGACATATGGTGCTCTCAGCAATGCTCCATCTGAGGAGCACATTTTCTAGAAAGGGATATATTGTTTGAGGCATTCTGTGGTTTTTATTCTGTTTTAATTTTATTTTGCACTTATTTTGGAGGCACCCTCTGATAAATGGGCCATGCTCCTTGAATATAAAATAAAATAAAATATGGTACTTGTACATTCCCCTACACAAGACAAATAGGTGCCTTGGGTAGGATTTTAAATGGGGCAGAAATGGCAACGCAGGAGGGGAGAGGGCTAAATTCTTCACTCCCTCTCTTGCCTAATCCAGTTCTCTCCTGATGCCCAATGCAGCTGCTATAAAGTGCATTTTTTTTAAAAAAATTGACATCAACTGTGAGAGATTTTGACCATAGATTTGCCAGTGTGTCACATCTAATCTATTTAATTTAATCTCATCTGTGACACTTCTGCTGCCACTTCCTGGAAGCCGTTCCTTTTTTCAGCCAGCCCAGCAATTTTACAAGTTGTGGTTTTTACACAGGAAGATAAAGAAGAAAGGAAACGGGTCTTAAGCTGAGGTGCAGGTAGCATATATTTCACCTTCCTCCTTCCAACCATTGTTCCACCAATTAATTCACCAATCAGTGAAAGTGCCTCGAAAACCCACTAAGTCATTGGACACATGGGAGTTATCCACCGACGGGCTATTTTTAGTCACACCTCCTCACACCAAAAGGCGCTGCTCTCTTTTAATTCTATGGTTTTGTTCTTCAGTTCGGAAAGGCACGTCTAGACAAGTCTGTGTGAATGACTGCAGTATATGAAATTTCAAAAGGGGTAGCTTTTCTTGCAAGCTAAAATTCCATATTCCACATAACTATGGAAAGCGCAGGGGCCCTGTCCTCTTTTATAGCTGGCCACATGAATGTCCACTTTCTAGCTAGCCCAGCCCAGTTCTTCTTCTCCATTCGGAAGAGGTGCAGAATATTTTAAGCCCAAGGGCCACATTCCTTTGTGGCAAAACCTTCCCGGGGCCACATGGCAGTGGTGGAGGGAGTCAGAGACAACAGTAGGTGGAACAATGGATGTAAATCTTCTACCTTTATACAGTATAAATCCAATGCTGATATACCTACCTTTCTCCATCCAGGAGAGGAAGAGGCATCATCACAGTTCAATAATACATTTCAGCAGTGGAGGACCTCTATTTTGGGGACCCTGAAGCTCAAACTGTTACGGAGGGGCCCTTCGCAAACCACATCAAGGTCTGGGTCACCCCTGTGACCCTCTTCAAGGATCGCAATATCCCAAGGACCATCCCGAGAATGGGCCTTTTCTGTAGTGGCTCCCTATTTGCGGAATGCTGTCCTCAGGGAGGTTTGCCTGGTGCCTTCATTATTTATTTCTAGGCACCAGGCGAAAATGTTCCTCTTCAATCAGGCCTTTGGCTGATTAAGAATCTACAGCAGGCATCCCCAAACTTTGGCCCTCCAGATGTTTTGGACTACAATTCCCATCATCCCTGACCACTGGTCCTGTTAGCTAGGGATCATGGGAATTGTAGGCCAAAACATCTGGAGGGCCGCAGTTTGGGGATGCCTGGTCTACAGTCTTTTAAATGTGTTTGCGGGTGTTATTGTTTTGTTATTGTTTTAATTATTTACTTGTGTTTTTATCTTGTATTTTATTCTGTGAGCTGCCCTGAGATCTTGTGATGAAAGGCAGTATATTATTATTATTATTATTATTATCATTAACAACAACAATGGCCAGTGCTATTTTTCTAGAAAAATAGGTGCTGGAGCTCACCATGAACTTTTCCCTTGTTGTCTTAGAATGGCAATAGTGGCCACTTGGGAGGTGCCGGAGTTGAACTCTGGAGACCTCTGGGTGAAGGTAGTCCTGCTACCTTCAGTGTTGGAGAAAGAATACCTGTTGTGAAGCCTGCTCTCCCGAACATGAAGCCTGCAGCCCCCTAAATCATGGCTACACCCATGCCAGAATGGGAGAGTGCTATTCCACTTGTGTCCTACTTGTGAGGTTCCCATCGGCATCTGGCTGGCCACTGTGAGAATAGAATGCAGTCTAGACAGGCCTTTTATCTAATCCAGCCGAGTTCTTCTGTGTAACAGTTTCCTATCATGGGTAAAGATTTCCACTCCATACCAGATTATATCACAACCATTCATCATCTTCCACAAGCAGATGGAAGTGAAAGCTGGCTCACATAGTAAATTTCCTATACCTCAGGGATGGGGAAGCTGCGTCCCTCTAGATGTTGCTGGATTCCAGTTCTTGTCAGCCTCAAACAGCATGGCCAACAGCCAGAGATGCTGGGAGCTGTGGTCCGATAACATCTGTGGGGCTACAGGTTTCACATGCCTGCTATACATACATGCACATTGCCAGAGCCCACTTCCTCAGCATATGTCCAGGAGAGCTCGTGAGGATTTGTGTGACCTGGCCCATAAACAGATACAGCAGCCAACAATTTCTTACCTTCTAGCAAAATGTTTTTGCAATTTTTTGACCACAGGAAATGCTGTGGTTATACATGAATCTATAGCATGGTTCACACTAACCCCTTTCTGGTTAGTGGATGTAAGGGTCACAGGACTGCACAAGCCGTAATCATTCCTGACCACCACGTGTCTTGCTAAAGGGGATGCATAATGCCTACAAGAGTATTACAGTTTATAGGGCTTTTAAAAAGTGAAATGTGGGACCCTGGGTACAACTGTACATTTCTATGCTCTATTGAAGTCCTTCAGCTGGATATATAGGTTCACATTGGTGACAGCATACATAATCCTGTTCACCCTACTCCCATCACCTGGGAAGACAGGCGAAGTAATGCCAGTGTACTGGAAGAAGCAAAGATCACGAGTTATGAAGCAATGATTCTTCAACACCAACTTCGTTGGACTGGTCATGTTGTGCGGATGCCTGATTATCACCTTGCAAAGCAACTACTCTACTCCGAACTTAAAAATGGAAAGCATAATGCTGGTGGTCAACAAAAGAGGTTTAAAGACACTCTCAAGGCAAATCTAAAAAAATGTAGCATAAACACCGACAATTGGGAAACACTGGCTTGCGAGTGTCCCCACTGTGGAAGGAGGAAGAAGAAGAAGAAGAAGAAGACTCCCATCTTCACTGCAACATTTTAATAGGACTAATAAAACTGCCTCCTATGCTCTCCTGTGCATGGATGCGATTGAGAATCGTTCTATGCAGGGAACAGTTTTTAAGGGAGCTGTAAGTGGTATTGCACCAGCATCATTAACTATAACACACACACATTCTTCTGGTCAAACAGGTTTTAAAATTAAAGTTCAGAGAAGGGAGTGAAGATGGTCACAGAAACAGAACACAAATGGAACACAAGCCTAATGAGGAAAGGTTGAAGGAGAAGCATATGTTTAGCTTGCGGAAGAGAAGACTGAGGGAGGATAGAGTTATAAGAGTTGGAAGGGACCCAATGGCCAGGACATGACAGAATTTTTTTAATACCTGAAGGTATGTCATCTAGAAGAAGGCAAAGGCTTGTTCTCTGCTCTTCCAGAGGGCAGGACTACATCTAATGGCTTTCGGCTACATAAGGGTAGATTTTGACTTGAGGTGAAATGAAACTAATTTCCTAGAGGTGTGGTGTACTCTCCTTGACTGGAGGTCTTCAGGAAGAGAATGGATGGCCATCTGTTGGGAATACTCTAAATCTGGATGTTCTGCAGCAAAGTGGCATAGATGAGATGGATCAATCCAGCATTCAGACAGTGGCCCCCTATCTGCATATGAGAAGCTCTAAAGCAGGACATGAGTGCAATAGTCCTTTCCTGCTCATGTTCCTCAGCTATGAGCATCCATAGGTCTACTGTCTCTGACAAGGTTCCTTCCAGCATTATGATTTTATGACAAAAAACCAGTGGTCACACTATGAGTAATGCTCCTTCATCAAAATCACCTACACCAGGCATGTCCAACAGGTAGATCGTGATCTACCAGTAGATCACTGGACGTCTGCAGTAGATCACTGGTAGATCATTGGCTCCCCCCAAAGAAGCTGAACAACTGTGGCTCCCCTGAAAAAGCTCAACATTTTGCCTCCTCCCTGAAAAAACTCAACAACTTTGACCCAGAGTTTTTAACTCTGTGAGCAGATCTCAGTCTCTTGGGAGTTGGCCACCCCTGACCTACACCGTTCCTCTGAAACTTTTATTATCTGCATTCTAGCTATCCTAGGACTAATGCTTCGGCCACAGAAAAGGTGGCAGAACTCAGTATTGGCAGTGCTGTATAGCCAGCGAAAATGTGCATTCAGGAATGAGGACTATATATCAAGTTTGGAGGCGGGGAGGATCATAACACCTCCAAACTTTTAATAAAAAGCCTGTAATTCTGTAATATGTTTCCATCTCTAAAGTTTTTATGAGTTTTCTACTCGAGGGAGTAATCAGAAAAAAAATAGAGAGAGCAGGCTGTTTTTCATTTCATTGTTCCGCTATTAACTGCGAACACATTTGATTTTCATTTGTTCACGTTGTACCTTTGAGTATGACCTTTCAGTCTTCACTCAGGCAGAACCCCTATTAAATCCAAATGAGGATTTTTGCTTAAGTCAAGAGAGGAGGCACTGGGCCCTCCTATGACTTCCCACTTTTCATAGCCCAAGTAACAAAAATACCAGAGATTGTCTCTTTCCTGGTAACAAGCTGTATATATTAGCGTTACTGTGACATGAGTGAGGGACCCTGTCGTAATTAAGGCTGTTTATTTTAAAGCTGCTTGTCCCTGGATATCTTTCCTGGATAGGAGATCACACTTCCCTGCTGCAATGTATTAAAGGTAAAGGTAAAGAGGCCCCTGACCATCAGGTCCAGTCGTGTCCGACTCTGGGGTTGTGGCGCTCATCTCGCTCTATAGGCCGAGGGAGCCAGCGTTTGTCTGCAGACAGCTTCTGGGTCATGTGGCCAGCATGACAAAGCTGCTTCTGGCGAACCAGAGCAGCGCACGGAAACACCGTTTACCTTCCCGCTGGAGCAGTCCCTATTTATCTACTTGCACTTTGATGTGCTTTCGAACTGCTAGGTGGGCAGGAGCTGGGACCGAGCAACGGGAGCTCACCCCGTTGCAGGGATTCGAACCGCCGACCTTCTGATCAGCAAGCCCTAGACTCTGTGGTTTAACCCACAGCGCCACCTGGGTCCCTGCTGTGATGTATTAATCATGTGCAAATACGAAACAGCCATATGAGTGATGCACACCACTGCGTAAATTTTGTTCGGACCCTAGGTGAGAACCCGGAGGCTGAGATGCAGGGTGTGTCAGAAGAAAAATGATAGCAATTTATATATATTAGTAACTTTGTATCAATGTAACATTTTTATATGTAACTCTGTATTTTTGTAAAATTTGTATTCAAGTTGTCTGCTGTTGCTTCACTTTTCTATATACGGATTAGAGGTATTTTAAATATACAGTCATACTTCGGAAGTCGAACGACTTGCAGCTTGAACGTTTTGGATCCCGAACGCCGCAAACCCGGAAGTGAGTGTTCCAGTTCGCAAACGTTCTTTGGAACCCGAACGTCCGATGCGGGTTCCGCAGCTTCCAATTGGCTGCAGGAGCTTCCAGCAGCCAATTGGAAGCCGCACCTTGGTTTCCGAATGTTTTGGAACTCGAGCGGACTTCCAGAATGTATTCCGTTTGACTTCAATACGACTGTATTGAGCATTATAGAAGTGGTGTATCATCATCATCAATCATCATCATCATCATCATCATCATCTATATATAAGGTACCCTAGGCTTGGTCAGGAAAGAGGGATCCATCGGGAACAAGGATGGGAGGAGAAAAGTAGCGTCTCCTATCTGCCAAGAGGCCATTGTAGAGGTGACATTGGGGTTGGGGTGCCAAGGAGATGGAAGATCACAGCACTGGCAGATGCATTCCTTGAAGACCAGATCTACTGCTCCTGTGGATACTGCTGCCTGAGGCGGTCATCTTGCCTTATGGGTGAGCCGGCTCTGCCAGAATGTCACCAGTGCATCGGTTACTGAAGCTAGGCATACCCTCTGTAAATGGCACTACTAGCGACCGCCATTTCCTGTGCTTCCACAGGCCTGCTGCACGAGATGAACTGCAAGATTCTCACCCATCAGACATTTACGATGCTATAGTTTTCAGGGCTACTTAAAATGGCAGGCTATCAGAATTTTAAAGAGAAATGTTTCTTTCATTTTTCTGGTCTCCCTCTAAAAATAATGAGGTATTCTCAAATCACAGGTATCGGGCTCATTAAAAAGCCACTTTCATCTTCAAAGGTGCTATTCACTTCAGAATTTAATCTGAGCAAGGTAAACCAAGTAGGTGCTTTGCTACCACTAAAGCTCTCTTAATTAATTTGCTTTTGTTTCCTTAAATGAATAGTAAATTCTACTAACAATGCTTTAAGGATCATCTTGGTTTCACGATGGAGAACTAACAGGGGAAATAAACTCTCCAGCACTCTCTGGCTTCAAAGTGTTTTGCTTTGCTTTTTAAAGAAGTCTCTGCGTTACACTAATTACCCAACTTCATGAACTGCAATGAAGTCAGCTGGGGTAGGTTTAGACACTTTGGCTTCAAGAAGAAGAAAATTACTTCTTTTGTAAAGATAAAGAGGGGAAATATACAAAATTATCACTTGCATAAATCTTAAGCTGTATCTATTCCACTTTATCACATTTATTCCAGTATTCTGTCCTTTGCTAAAATTGCTTTCTTTTCAGCAATATCTACCGGTATATCTCTATATCTCTCGATCTACACACACAAATATACATATGCGTGTGTGTGTGCACGTGCGTGCGCATATGTATATCTGCCTAGAAATATGCCATTCTGAGTGCAATGGGGATTACTCCCAGGTCAGCATACCTGCCAAGTTGCTGTCCGAGAAATAAGGGCCCAGGCCGGAAGTAGCAGACCAGAAGTAGCACTGCCGCCATTTTGGAACTGGGCGGAGCATGCTCAGAAGTGACTTTTGATGCTGCTTTGCCCAGTTCCAAAATGGCCACCACACCAGAAGTCGCACTGCAGCCATTTTGGAACTGGGCAGAGCAGCATCAAAAGTCGCTTCTGAGCATGCTCCGCCCAGTTCCAAAATGGCCGTCGTGCCAGAATAAATGGGAAAAAACAAAAAAAATCCATTTTTTCAGCTAAGAACAGCTGGGGATTTCCCAGAGAATATGGGAGACTTGGCAGCTATGCTGGTCAGTCTGTACAGCAAGGCTAGAAAACCAACTTTTCTTTGCAGGTTACTGAACTACAGCCCTTCTCTTCCCTGGCCAGAGGCCACAATGGCCAAGCCTGTTGGGAGTTGGAGTCCAATTACAACTGGAAGGTCCCTAGTGCTAGGAAAGCTCACCTTGAAAAGGAACTCATTCTGGTACACATTCATCCTGCCCAAACAAGAACTGGCTGTAGTTCATCTTTACAAATAAACTCAGGTCCAGTCCAGGTACATTGAAATGAACTCTAGTTCACAAGTAGTTTATTGTCAACCATTTTTCAGCATTAAAATTCTGTTGTTATTATTATTAATATTACTTATTAGATTTATATACTGCCCTTCCTCAAAAGATCTCAGGGCAGTTCGCAAGGTGTGCTGCTATCTGAAGCATAGGTCCCAAAAGCAAATCAGAGGCTGCACACAATAAGTCTGACAAAGTGTCAACAGATGAAGCTTTCCCCATAATTGTATTTCCCTACTGGAAATGGCTTAAATAAACCAGAAAACACACACACTAGAGGTGAACTAGAAGATGAACCAGAAATAGTTTGTAGTTCTACTCCAAAATGAACCGAATTCACATTTTCCACTACTGCCACACAGGAAGGTAGCCTTTAAAACAAACTATCACTTATGGCCATTGGCCATTTTTGCTACATGGCACCTGACTTCTCCTTCTGAAAAGTGGCTTCTTTAGGAAATGGGGCTAGTACGAAGAAAGAACATGGGGGGAAAATCAGAATTTAAAATGGGGGTCTGTGTGACAAAATATAAGCACCTCTTGGGAAAGTGGTCTAGGCAATAGTCAGAAAACTGCTCAGGGGAAAAAAGTAATTTGAAAAATCTTGACTTACTCTCTAAATGAAGGCAAATCCACCAGCAGCAAATCACCTCACAGCTCAGCCAGTCTTCCCGCTGGTGATGGTGGTGCTGACGAGTTTTATCCATAGCCACACTGCAAGAAATATATAATTGTCTGTTGAAAACCATCTAATTTAAAGACATGGTTTCAGCTCCTGGCTCTTCAAACCTACATCTTTCATGCCTCATTTGTTACAGGCCATCTGTATGCTAATGTGACCTGAGGGGATGATATAAAAGAGAGGGGACTTTGGGAATTATCCCATTCATATTCGAGACAACCAATAACAGTAACGTTCCTCAAAGCTATTGATAGAATATGCAATTTGCCATTCTGTCATAGGATGGAGGTAGGAGGGTGGGAGGGAAGCAACACTCAGCACCAGTAGGATGCTTGATCTGATAGATGCCAGAACCTTTCATTGGATAACATCTGAGTAAGGCAATACTGTTCTCAAGCATACCTGCCAAGTCTCTCGCGCAGAAATTCGGGATCGGTAGACGCAACTTCCAGTGTCGCTTTGCCCATCTATGGGCACCGAAAATGGCCGGCGTTGGCACTGGAAGTCATGTCTACGCATGTCCGGAAGTGCATAGACGCAACTTCCAGTGTCGGCGCCAGCCATTTTCGGTGCCCATAGATGGGCAAAGCGACACCAGAAGTTGCGTCTACGCACTTCCGGACATGCGTAGACGTGACTTCCGGCGCCGGTGCCCATAGATGGGCAAAGCGGCACCAGAAAAATGGCCGCTGACAGGAACCAAAATAAGGGAAATTAACGGGAGAGGAGCTGGAACGGGAGACCTCTGGAAACCGTTAGGAAAAGCGGACGTTTCCCAGGAAATACGGGGTACTTGGCAGCTATGTTCTCAAGATGCCCAAGTCTGGTCAGCAGATGGCTGCTTTCTCCTTCCACTCAACAGAGAGTCACCCACTGCAGGTCTGGCCTAAGCCAGTTTGCCCTCTGATATAATAAAATAAAAATAGCAATAGTAATAGTAATAATAATAATAATAAATTATTATTTATACCCCACCCATCTGGCTGGGTTTCCCCAGCCACTCTGGGCAGCTTCCAACACAAAAATAATACAAAATAATCGATTAAACATTAAAGCCTCCCTAAACAGGGCTGCCTATACAGGTGTGTAGTATCTCTGATCATGTGCAGGGCTAGCTTTAAAGGAGTGTTTTTTACTTCACATCAGTAGGTAGAAGAAATGTAACCCATAGTATCAAACATTATGGCATTCTTGCCCTCCACCCTTCAGCTGACCTCCATCTGGTTGAGTTGTTGCAGCCTACTGGGACAAAGAGAGATGCATTTCTGTCAAGGTTGCTGTGGTACAAATACACCATTCAGTGCTCCTGCCATCACACTTGCACTGTGCTGACCTTGCGGCCACACCCCCTGCTCTCTCCATCCTGGTATCCTGCCGTGACTCAGCCAGACAGAGGTCAGGTGAGTAGCATAGTCCCACCACCCCGTCTGCTGTTGATCATGTCAGCTTCCTCCTATTTCTACAGAGCTCCTGAAACCTAGGGAACCAAGAGAGGACCAGATAGAAATATTTGCTGTAAGATACAGTATATCCTATAGGTTTATGTATGATTCATCTTCTTTTTGGCTGCATATCTCCATGATATTAGTTGTTCCTAATCTAGAGCTCCAAATGATTAACTATGATTGCTGTCACAATTATTTTGTGCTCACTATTCTTGCTTCTTTTGAAAAAAGTGTCTGAGGTGAGGCAAATATATGGAATGTTGCTGCTGTTGCTTATTTGGAAATTCTAACCGGCCATGCCCAACAGATCTTTTTGGTGTGTATACACAGAACTAGATCTGCTGACTTTAGTGGAAAAAGCAATTATTTACTATTTTTAACTATAACCAGTCTTGCAAAGTCAACACAATACTGGGAGAGTTGAACTGGCCTATTTTCTGGTTTGTAGATCAATAGGGGGGGGGAGTACAATATATGACCTCAACTATATCATTACAACTTTCTTGCCAAGACACAGGTGTTAAGAGTTGCAAATATTTTTTACCTCAGGTTATGAGAAGGCCAAGGAGATATATGCTTGCATTTGTATTCCTTCAGCACAAAAAACATCAAGAGGGAAGAATATTAGCAGAAGTGGAAGAAATGTCTCTATAAGTCAGTTTTGAAAATAATAATAAAAAAAAAGATGTGGGTTTTAAAAGGCAATTTCAAAAAGCACTTCTAAAATGCAACGCCTTTTAAGCAAACAATGGAGAAGTCCTTTGTAGGCAGCTTATGGTGTGCAATATACAAAGAGGGTGACAGATAAAATATATGCTAGGTGTTTGGATGTCTATTAATGAAGATTTGCAGAAAGCTTTGAAGTAGAAAACCCTTCTGGTTAAAGTATGGCTCAGCTCAGGAAGTGGGAGCATAAAAATAGTACCTGCTTATTCCGCAAATCTGCATATTCTTTTTACACACACACACAAAATACTTTTTGCTGCCTTTTTCTTTAACATTCAAGCCATCCTTGCTGCAGATACATAAGCTTGCATTCTTCTAAAAGTTGGCAACTGAAACTACTGATCTAAGGAGTGCTGAATAGAAAGGGACAGGTCTCTCCTCCCCTTTGCACTGACAGTCCTTCCCCAAACGCCACAGGTAGCATCCACAGCCAGGTTTGAAATCGCTGTGATTTGTAACTTCTCTTTAACCCAGTGCTAGATCCAGGCTTACTGAAAGAAACCAGGACACCAATGTATGACTTAGTATTCAAAAGGGAAATGCTTTCCCCTCCATAAGCATCAGCAACAATCTCGACACAAACACTTTCTATATAGCTTTGGGAAAGAAATACTCGTTTCAGGTTCAAAATAAAGCTTACTTGATCAAATATAATTGGTCATCCTGGGACTGCTCTGCCACCTTTTCTAACGCATTATTTATAATACTTAAACGAAGCTCAATTAAACAAGACAATAGAATCGGATAGCATCCAACGGCCGGAAGACAAAAAACATACCACACACACACAAAAACCCAATCCTCCCAGAAATCTGATAACATTTTACAAATATAACTAGCTATATATCCCATTTTTGCCAGCAAATGAAATGCATAGAGGAAAATTAATCTCTTTTCCAGCATTTGGCAGTAAATAAATAAATTTGGAGCTGCCAATAATCAGCAAGTCTATTTGGATGTTTTGCTGACTGAGGCGAGGAACAAGATGGCGACACTTCCCCTCCATCGCATATACAAAAGTACACTGGACTGGGAAGTTGACTGGTGCTGACCTTTAAAGCCCTAAACCAGTGATGGCGAACCTATGACACACGTGTCAGATGCGACACACAGAGCCCTCACTGCTGGCACGCGGCCCATTCACGCTGTTATGTCCCCCCCCCATTACTTTTCCCTCTCCTCCTCACGCTACAGCTTGTATCCGCTGTTAAAACCTGGATCTTTTGTTGATGTTGTTGTTGTTGCTGCTGGTAGCCAGAGATTGGTTTTTTAACCCTTTCTGTGCTGTTTTTATGGTGCTTTGGCAGACGATGATTGGGTGTAACAGTGTTCATTTTTTAACCCGTTCTGTGCTGGGTTTTTTGGCACTTTGGCAGACTATGTCGGTGTTGTGTGTTAGTTCCTGCGAAGGTATTATTCGTCATTTATTTCTGTTCTCTCCCCCCCCAAAAGAAAGCAAAGCAACTTTTGCACCCCCCAAAAAAACCTCCAAAACTTTGGTCAGCAGCTCCCCCCAAAAAGCTCAACAACTCTGGTCACTTTGTGAAAAATAAGGTTTTTTTTGTTAGGTTAGGTTAAATAATTAGTTTTTGGTTTATTAAATACAGTTATATATTACAATTATACATTTTTGTTATTTAAACTATAAATATTGCGAAATTATGGTTTTTTTCTCTAAGTGACACACCACCCGAGTTATGCTCGGTTTTTTGGCGAATTTTGACACACAAAGCTCAAAAGGTTGCCCATCACTGCCCTAAAGAGCCTCGGCCCAGTATACCTGAAGAAGGTGCTCAGCCCGGACACCGAGGTCCAGCTATGAGGTCTTCTGGAGGTTCCCTCACTGCGAGAAGTGAAGTTACAAAGAACCAGGCAGAGGGCCTTGCATGTGGAGACCCTTTAACCTGGCCTAGAAATAAATTCAGACATGACTCAAATTTTGGTTTGGTTTTTAGCAGAATTTAGGCCACAACTTTATTGATTACAAATCAAGTGAGTGGTTGCATAGGCTCTGGTTCGAAAAGCTACCTATGGTAGCGCTGACTCTGGGCAGCAAACCATGAGTCAGCCTGGGTGAACACCTGGGATGGGAGCCGGCGGATGACTGGGCCCGGGTCCACCCAGATGCGCCCTGAACTCTGGCTCAGGGCACAACCCCTCTCGGGGAAGACCAACCATGAGTCCTAGGATTCCTTTTACAGGAATACCCATGCATAGTGATGGCTAGGAATCCTCCCACCCCTATCAACCAGAACCAGAGCCTATCCGCCAACCTTACAAGTTGTGATGATTTGCTATGAGGCAGGCGAAACCCAAGTGGCACCAGCCAATCAGCCAAGTGGGGAAAATTCCTGCCGTGCCCCTGTCCCAACGACAGACAACACACAACGGCATAGCAAGGTCAAGCGCAAGCCCTAAAATTAGGGAGAGGTGGGCGGGTGTTCCGATGCACTGTGACCCGAGAAGACTGGCATGCCCATAGCCCAATTGCTCCCTGTCAGAGGGACCACCAATAGGGTGTTGTGGCTGCTCCAGTTGTCCCCACCCCAACACCTAGGCCTGATTGCTGGGCCCCACCACAACGCGTGCCTTCTCTTGCAGGGAGGACCCGATTTCTCAGTAGTGGCGCCCGCCCTGTGACATGCCCTTCCACTAGATGTCAAGGAAATAAACAACTCTCTGACTTTTAGAAGACATCTGAAGGCAGCCCTGTTTAGGGAAGTTTTTGATGTTTGAAGTTTTATTCTGTTTTTGGTGTTCTGTTGGGAGCCGCCCAGAGTGGCTGGGGAAATCCAGCCAGATGGACTGGGTATAAATAACAAAATAAGAAAATCATCACGGTCTTCTTCCTTCAACACCGGCAACAGGACAGGACAGTCCTACGTACCTGAAGGCAGCCAGCAGGCTAGCTTAAGGGGTGCAGGGTAGGCTTTGGGACGTCATGCCCGTTTGGTGTTGCGGTGGGGGAGGAACCCACCCATAAATGCATATTTTCAGCAGACTTCAGAATTAGCCAACTTGAGATTTTTTAGCTGTTTTCTAAAGAGACCTACTGCTTTTCCTTCAGTGTGTAGGCTGCTATCAGCAGCTTAGTTTACAAGAAGCTTGTAGGAATCAGCAAAGTTCATCTTCCACATCAGCAGACAGGCTATAATCCACACGAACAGCACCTTTCATCCTCATAATTACATCAATGTTCCACAACAGGACAAACTGGTATCAGCAAACGATACACTTCTCTTCCACTGATAGGTTTACATGATAAGAATTACATCATACAAGGTGTTGGTTTTTTTCTAATTTATTAATTTATTTATTGTCATTATTTTTATACCAACTTTCAATTATGCTCCCAGGATGATTGAAAAAAAAACCTTTTGTACAGTACTCAATGACTGTACACATGTAAGAACTAATAAACACAAATGAGGACCAATAAAAATTACCATTCTGACCTCCAAATGTTTTAATTTTTAAAAGGTGATTAATAAATGTTTCTAAAAGTATGCAAATGAGGGTTAGCATATTGGCACATATCCTTTAGGAGATCGTTATTCATTTTCTAAAACTTACATTAGAGGGTGAGAATAAAGGAAAATATAATTATAGAAATTCAATATTAAGTTTCAGATTCTTGTCAGAGATTCATCAAATCATGGTATACAATTTGGAGACAAGTATAATGAAAATTATCATTGAAAAAATGTATAAGCAAAAGACAATTTCCCCATAAACTTATTTTATACCCTATTCTGCTTTCTTGGGGAAAAAAACCTGTTCATTTCGTTAAGTAACTTATAAAAGAAAGCCATACAGATTTGAGCAACTTGTCATGACTTCTGCTACAGGGCAATGCAAGTTCTAGCTGCTAAAGAGGTTCACTATTAATTGTTGGTACTCTGATTTATTATGTTACTCTGGTTTGAAGTAACATAACAAAATTGTCTCAGTGTCAAAAGTGAGCTTGTTCAGGGAGATGGCAATACATAGCCTGGCCAGGTTAAAGTAGCGTTGTAGCGAGTCACTGCTACATTTGGTACAGCACAGACTTCAAATTCTTTGCCCACATTGGATAAAGTTTCTGATCGTTTGGGTGCCACCCTTTCTGTCACACGTGCAGCTTTTTAATCTTAAGATTAATCATACAGTATCAACCTTTCCAAAACGAACCAGGGTCAGAGAGGAA
The DNA here is from genome assembly GCF_963506605.1 of Zootoca vivipara. NCBI lineage: Eukaryota > Metazoa > Chordata > Lepidosauria > Squamata > Lacertidae > Zootoca > Zootoca vivipara. The sequence goes on from NC_083285.1 coordinate 14,276,892, forward strand.
ACCCCTCTTTCTGGGTCAGCTAAGAAATCCCTCTTCTGTGTCCCCAAGTCCTAAATGGAAATGCCCTTGGCCTTTAACAGATTGGTCCACTGAATGTATAAGCAACCCCCAATTTGTGCAGGGGGTTGCGTTCTGGGTTATGCTGTGCTTCCATGAAATCGTGTGTACAGTGGTACCTCACAAGACGAATGCCCTGCAAGACGAATTTTTCACAAGACGAATGTGTCTTGCGATCTGATGGTGACTTGCAAGACGAATTCGTTTTGCGAAAAATTTTGTCTTGCGAATCGCGGTTTCCCATAGGAATGCATTGAAATTTAATTAATGCGTTCCTATGGGCAAAAAAGAAGTTTCAGTGCATTCCTATGGGAAACCGTGATTCGCAAGACAAATTTTTCACAAAATGAATCGACTCGCGGAACGAATTAAATTCGTCTTGCGAGGCACCACTGTAATTGAAAAAGTCTGCAAAAGCCTGCAAACCCCACTCCCCCACTCTGCCCCATTTCACGCCCACCCTGCCCCTGCTCTGCCATCTTAGTGACATCTTTTATGACATTTCCAGGTCACTTCCGGGTTTGGCATGATGCATATTGAAAGCATGTAAATGCGGGTGTCTGGGTTTGCCTAATAATAATAAAATTAATAATCAACTTTATTTGCATTAGCCAAAGGCCATAGCAACAATAAAACGATACAATATATACAGAAGATTTGATAAAAGCACAAATTAGAATCTGAATTATCAATCAGTTGGTGCCCTTATTCTAACTGCCCCAGCAATGTAGCTAGCAACCTTAGCTGTTGTGTGGTCATTTAGGTCTGATAGAAGGAAATGCATTGTGGCCAAGGTCGAGCGCCCTGGGATGGTTAGAAGGAGTGGGGTGATGATCTCGTTCCTCAGGTCTTTATAAATGGAACAGGACAGGAGGACATGTGCCACTGATTCTATACTACCATCTCCACAGAGGCAAAGTCATTTCTCAAATAAGATCTTTTGGAATCTTTGGGTTTGCCTATATTTCAGTATCTTGTGGGTGGTCCTCAACACCCAAACAGAAATTAAGCAGATACAGCAGGGTGAAGCTTCACCTCACACATTTCTGCATAAACTTGCTAGAAAATACTCGATAACTGCATAATCTGAAAATAAAACTGCAAATTGGATGAGAGACGATAACTGGGAAGCTTTTTTTCCTCTCTTAAAATTTCCTGGAAGTGACAAAGTAAGTGTTGCCTGAAGTAACTAGTTGGGTAAAAACAAAAAAGCAGAGAGATGCACTCATCAAACCAAAAAAAGGTTTGTTGAAAGCCATATTGTGGTAGTGGTGTGAGTAAGCGGAGATTGCTTTTTGAAAGCTGTTTCCTGACAGTTAAATATGGAGTTTGCAAGCTGACAGAGTGGGATAGAACTGAGGGGGTGGCAAGAACCAAAAAATATATATCTAGAGATGATTAAAAGTTCAAACCAGTTTCAATGGAGTTACTCAAGAACTTAGGAAAAGAGTGATTCAGGCAAAACATTCTGGCAATTCTAACTTTTTACAAGGTCAAAGTTTCTACTCTGCAGAAAGGAGAGTAGCGGACACCTGGCTGATAAACTCAGTTTGGCCCAAGTTTTACTAACATTATTAGTGGTGTTGGCTGAACATGAACAGATCTAAGACTGTCAAACAGCTTTCAGAGCATATGGCACAAGTGCTAAATGAAGAGCCTCAAACTGCTTTGCTTGTGTTGCATTTTCCTCCCGAAACACTTGATCTGGCACCTTTCCACAGGAAGGCTCAAACGGCGCTCTGGAGACCGGGTGGAGGTTTGCGCTCCTGTTTCATGAGGCAGACCTTCTACTGGGGAAAATCAACGGGGCGACTTGGCGTAAGTCACCCCGACCTCAGGGGGGAATCCTGAGGGCAAAAGCCCACGGCAGAGCAAAGAAGGGGTTTTTCTGAGCATTCCTTAGCCCCCAGCGGAGGCAAAGGAGGAGCGGAGAACTCCAGCGCTAAAGGGCAGACAACACTCCCCAGTAGCGACGCCCCAGAAACCCGACGAGAGAGCGTCGCGCTCTCCAGAGAATAACCGCTAAAAACAGGACGTCTTCCCCCCGAAAGACCGGATTAATTTGAAACAAAACCCCGATAAGAAGCGCAAAGGGGATAAGGGGAAAGACGGGAGCAAACGCGGCGTGTTAAGCGGGAAAAAAAAGCGATAAGGAAAAGGGGACCGCGCTAAGGCACAGCTACAGCCTGTTTATAAACTTACAAGGAATTTTAACTCTTAACATCAAAAGGTCTCAAAAAGAGCGTGCATAAACTAATTAAACTAATTAAAGCAGAAAAGAGACTAGATACCTTTAAGAGCTGATTACAATATCGCCATTCCTGCCGGAACTTGTAAAAGACAAAGGCAGGAAGAGGCAGCGAAGAGGCAACTAGAAACAACGTGTGAGAGAGGAGCTCAGACAAAGAGGTGCAGCAACCTAAACAGCGACGCATGTGGTCAAGAGAGGAACAACAGTCCTGTTAAAGGGAAAGAAGCTGAGGACAGAGAGAAATAGAGACCCCCACCGCCACCTGCAGGATAAAAAATAACTGCAGGGGTAATTTAAAAAGCTCATAAAAGCCCACAAAACAGCTCTTTTTTCAAAACAGCCCGCATTCTCTTTTTGAAAAGGTCTCTAAATTGTAACTGCAATCCAAGTGAATGGGTGTCTAGACAACTAAATTAAGGGAACTCCCGCGAGTAATAACAGCGCCATATTAAACAGTGAAAAAAGCTGAATACTAAGATCAGATAAATGGGCTCCAGGAAAAACAACACTGCAAGTGGTTCAAATTCAACTCAAAACCAACTTCGCAGAACATCAATAATAGAAGGAGAAAACAATACAGATATGAAGGATTTAATAACTATAATGGAAAGAATGGAAAAAAATCTAGGCGACAAGATAATGAACTTGGATGGAAATATAAAAACAATTGATGGCAAGATGGAAAGCATGGGAGCAAAAATTGAAAAAAATTCTAATCTGATTGTTGAGCTTGCCAGTCAAATGAACCAACAAATGGCCAAATATAAAGAACTAGAATCAACAATGCAAGAAATTCAAACTCAAGCCCAGAGGCAAGAGGAAGCAATTAAAAAACTCAACAAGACCAAAGAGAGCTGAAAAGATTTCAAGAGAAAAACAAAGAGGAGATTGATAAATTAAGAAGGACTCAAGAGGAGACGTATGATGCCCTGGCGATGTTGGAAATGAAACAAAAGGAGATGACTCTCCGTATAAAAGGGGTGAAGGAGACACCAAATGAGGAGTTAACAACTAAATTGACGAAAGACATTGCAGCTTGGCTTGGGGTCGAGGAAGAAGACCTGGCTCTGGACATTGAAAAAGTACATAGAATAAGACCTAATAAGCAGCAAACCAAGAAAGGGCCGGGCGATTGCCTAATCTTTTTGAATTCGAGATTGCTAAGGGATAAATTACTACAAAAAGGCAGGACTGATCCATTGACAGTAGAAGGAGCTTGTGTAGAGATAATGAAAGAAATTCCGACCCGCTTCTTGAAAAAGAGAGACAATTATAAGTTCATGACATCGGCGTTGAAGAAAAGCAATATTAGGTTTAAATGGGAGTTCCCTGAAGGTTTGACATTTACCTATAGAGACAGAAGGCGCACCTTTAGATCGGTGGAGGATACAAAGAGCTTCTGGAGGAAATATTGGGAGGAATTAGGCGGAGACAAACTAACAGACTGAAACACCCCAGAGACCATAGGAAAAGGAACTTTTTTTTTTCTTTTCTCTCTGTTGTATGATTTTTGAGTGTTAACATTCCTGTTTAAATTTCTTTTGTTTTGCGTATATACTTTAATTTTACAGGTCTTCACAGTAAAGAAATAGTAGAGAATAGCGTGAGAGCTAATTTTAGATAGAAGGAGCGTCCTAATTGAATAAAGTAATGGAGATTAAATGTATCTCATGGAATGTAAATGGAATGAATGGAAAGTATAAAAGGAATAAGATAGAGGGGGTTTTGAAGAAGAGTAAATGGGATGTAATATGCTTACAGGAAACCCATATAGTTAAAAATCATGTAAGAGTCTTAAAGAATAGGAGATTAGGAACAGATTTTGTTGCGGCTGGGGCTGAAAAAAAAAGAGGAATAGTTTTGTATGTTAATCCCATACTGAACCCCCAAGAGCTTTTTCAAGATGAGGAGGGAAGGATACTAGGTGTTGAGATTCAGACGAAAGTGGGAAGAATAATTATAATTGGGATTTATGCCCCCAATAACAGGAAAGATGAATTTTTTAGAAGAGTAGAGGAAAGAATGTGGGAATATACAGGAGAAAATCTGATTCTAATGGGGGATATGAATGGAGTAATATCAACAGAGAAAGATAGAACACAAAGAGATAGAAAAGGAGACTCAGGTAAACTTCCTTTGTCCTTTTTTCAATTAACCGAGAACTTCGACCTCTATGATACTTGGAGAACTAAAAACCCTACGGTGAAGGACATCACCCACTACTCTGAAGCAAAAAAGTCTGGAGGGAGAATAGACTCCATATGGGCAACTAAGGCATTAATGCTACATTTAGAGAAGGCGGAAATACTGAATAGGTCAATATCAGATCATAATCCGGTGATAATCAAAATGAAGTTTCAAAATAAAACAAAAGGAAGGTGGAGATTTAACGATGAGGTATGGAGGGATGAACAGAGAGTAATAAGAGCAAAAGAGACCCTGAAAGAGTTTTTTGAAATAAATGAAAAACAGACGAAAGATCAGAAATTAGTTTGGGAAACAAGTAAAGCCTTCATGAGGGGATATGGGATCCAACAAATGGGGAGAATCAAAAAGGAAAAGGGGAAGGATATAATGGGAATAAATAAGCAGATAAGAGAGAAAGAGAAAGAGTTGATAGAAAGCCCCCAAAATGAAGATCTGCTGCATCAGATAAAGAGACTACAAGCACATCTATCAGATTTACTGAACATTGAGGTACAGAATAAAATTTTATGGACAAAACAAAGATACTTCGAATACGCAAACAAACCTGGCAGAATGCTAGCCTGGCTGAATAAAGAACAACAAGCCAGTAGGATAATAAATAAAATTGTAGATGGAAATAAAGAAATTACGGAGCCAAGTCAAATTAAAAATTGCTTTATAAATTATTATAAAAAGTTATATAAAGAGGAAAAGATGGATGAGAAAGAAATACAAAAATTTGTAACAAATAATAATCTACCCGAAATTAGGGAATCAGAATATAAACACCTTAATGAAGAGATTCAGGAAGAAGAAATAAGGATTGCGATAAAGAAATTGAAGGAAGGGAGATCACCAGGGCCAGACGGGATTTCGGCCAACTATTATAAAAATTTGGAGGAAGTTATAGTACCAAAGCTAAAAATAATCATGAATGAGGCTCTAGAGAAAGGGGAAATACCCGATTCTTGGCAGGAGGCACTGATTACTTTAATACCGAAAAAAGGTGCGGATATGAGTCTAGTAAAGAACTATAGACCGATATCCCTACTAAATATAGATTATAAGATTTTTACCGGGATTCTGGCAAGTAGGCTGAAAAAATTATTGGAGAGGATAATAGGAAGAGAACAGGCCGGTTTCCTGCCAGGGAGACAAATTAAGGACAACATTAGAATAATTATTGATTTAATGGAGTATCTAGAAATGAATCCCAGTAAAAGAACTGCAATGTTGTTGGTCGACGCAGAAAAAGCGTTCGACAGCGTTTCATGGAGTTTCCTCCATGGAACTTGTGAAAGCTTACAATTAGGTCCAAAGTTTTTGAACGGAATTAAAGCAATATATAAAAAACAAAAAGCAAAGCTACTGATAAATAACGAAGTTACGGAGGAATTTAGTATAGAAAGAGGGACCAGGCAGGGGTGTCCCCTCTCACCCCTCCTGTTCATTATGACACTGGAAACTCTACTAAAAATGTTGAAAGAAGATAAGGAAATTGGGGGAATAAAAATGGGTAAATATTGTTATAAAGTTAGAGCTTTCGCCGACGACTTAGTCGTACTAACAGAAACACCAGAAATAGGCATATTAAAAACATTGGAAGACATGAAAAAATTTGGGGAGGTGTCCGGATTTAAATTAAATAAAGACAAATCAAAAATGATAACTAAAAATATGACCGAAAAAGAAAAAGAAGAACTGGCAAAACTCACAGAGATAAAAATAGAAAATAAAGTGAATTATTTAGGGATATGGATTACAAATAAAAACACAAACCTTTTTTAAAGATAATTATGTAAAGAAATGGCGAGAAATTAAAAATAGTTTTGAGAAATGGAAACATATGAATCTTTCCATCTGGGGGAAAGTTTCCATGATAAAAATGATAGCCCTACCCAAGATCCTTTTTTTGTTTCAAAATATACCGATAATAATTGGAACTAAATACTTGAAGGACTGGCAGAAAGATTTGGCGGATTTTATATGGCAGGGCAAGAAGGCGAGGATGAAAATGGAGACGCTAACTAGCCCGAAAGAAGCTGGAGGTTTTGCATTACCGGACCTGAAAAGGTACTTTGAAGCGGCCTGTTGGACTTGGCTGAGGGAGTGGTGTGTCTTAAAAACAACTGACACCCTGGAGTTGGAAGGGTATAACAAAATTTACGGCTGGCATGGCTATATGATGTACGATAAGAGCAAAAACCACAAAGGATTTAAAAATCATACGATTAGGAGAGCATTATTAGAAGTGTGGGAAAGAACAAGAGAAAGAATAATAGGAAGAACACCATGGTGGCTGTCGCCGCTGGAAGCGAATGCAACCCTAAATTGCTACAAAAAAGAAAACTGGCTGACATACAGGGAAATAACTGAAATTGTAAATGGGGATATTATTCTGAAAAGTTATGAGGAATTGAAAGATAAAGGTGTATCATGGTTGGAATATTTCCAAATTAAGGCAACATTCGAAAAAGACAAAAGCACTAGGGGGTTTGAAAATAAGTCAACACGATTTGAAAAAGAAATTTTGAATAGTAAGGAAAAATTACTTTCCAAAATGTATAGACTCTTAGAAGAATCAGAAACAAATTATGAAGTGAAAAGCAAAAATATGTGCAAATGGGAACAAGATATTGGATACGAAATAGGCATAGATGATTGGAAGAAGTTTTGGAAAAACAGTATAAAGTTCACATCTTGTTACTCCTTAAGAGAGAACTTTATGAAACTCCACCACAGATGGTACTTGGGACCGGACAGGCTTGCAAAAATGAACAAGAACACGAGCAACAAATGTTGGAGGTGCCAAAGTGCGGTCGGCTCCCTGTTTCATATGTGGTGGACATGCCCAGACGTGCAAAAATATTGGGACATGATACATACCGAAATCCAAAAGTTAATAAAAATAGCATTCTCTAAAAAAGCAGAATCTTATCTTCTGGGCATCATAAGTAGTGAAATACCATATGACAGAACCAATATATTTCTATATGCGACGACAGCCGCCAGAATGTTACTTGCTAAATATTGGAAAGGTACCCTTATACCAACAAAAGGGGAATGGGTAAACAAACTATGTGAATATCTGGAGTTGGCGAAACTCACAGATACAATACGACAAAAACCAAAAAATAGGATTAAAAAACAATGGGAATGTTTAAATGACTATTTAACGAAAACAGACAAGGGGACAAAAACATGGTTATGTTTGGAATAACCTTGTAAGGATGAGTAGTGTTTATACAGTATACATTGTTAGACAGATTTAAAGGTAAAATGTTTATTGAAATATCTTTAACAGGTGGATGAAAATGTAACAAGAAATACTGTGCTGAAAGCGGTGGAAGCACTATACCCTCGAGATGATCTTTTTCAAGTAGACCTTTATATAATTTTTTTTTCTTCTTCTTTTCTCCCCTCTTCTTCCCCCCTTCCCCTCTTACCCTTATTCCGTTTATTTCTTGTTCTCTCCTTCCCCCCCCTTTTTTTTCTCTCTCGTGCATTTATTTTTATCTTGTATTTTTTCTTCTTTTGGTATTTGCTTACTTTATCCCTCCCTATGGTTCTATATCACTCTTTCTACCCACACCTCACCTCTTCCTCTCTCTCTTTTACTTTTCTTTTCTCTCCTGATATTACATAATTTCGATACTCAAAAAATGTACAAGAATGCTTTTGGACCGATTTGAAGATGTAATGTATTGTTTTATCAACTTTTCAAATAAAAATCTTTTTTTAAAAAAAAAAAAAGGAAGGCTCAAACATACCTTCCAGCTACCCACATATTTCACCTGTAGTCTTAGCTGTTGTTGTGAAGCTTCCCATATCCCCAAGGTTTCCGGTCATGTCAGTGTTCAAGGTCACAGTGACTTCGATTAATCTCCCAAGTCCCCAACGACAAGGGGACAAGATAGAGTTAAGTTCTGTCCTCAGCCTTCAAATGCTGTTACTGCTGCTCTATCATGGGTGGCACTGTGGGTTAAACCACAGAGCCTAGGGCTTGCTGATCAGAAGCCCTAGTTCGAATCCCCGCGATGGGGTGAGCTCCCGTTGCTTGGTCCCAGCTCCTGCCAACCTAGCAGTTCGAAAGCATGTCAAAGTGCAAGTAGATAAATAGGTACCGCTACAGCGGGAAGGTAAACGGCGTTTCCGTGTGCTGCTCTGGTTCGCCAGAAGCGGCTTTGTCATGCTGGCCACGTGACCAGGAAGCTGTATGCCAGCTCCCTCGGCCAATAACGCGAGATGAGCGCCACAACCCTAGAGGCAGTCACGACTGGACCTAATGGTCAGGGATCCCTCTACCTTTACCTTAGAGTTCTCCAGTAAAAAGGAAAAAGGAAGAAAAGACTAAATAAATAATTTTTAAGAATCTAAAGCAGGCATGTTAAACCTGCGGCCCTCCAGATGTTTTGGACTACAATTCCCATCTTCCCCAACCACTGGTCCTGCTAGCTAGGGATCATGGGAGTTGTAGGCCAAAACATCTGGAGGGCCGCAGGTTTGACATGCCTGATCTAAAGGGTCATAAGTAATGGACTATCATCTGCTTTAACAAATTACAAATTTCCGAGGAACTCAGGGAAGAATATTTTAAGGACCACTGTGGCCCATATGTCCCAAACTGATCGCTGAGCTAATCCAAGGAGCTTTATTTGTTTTCCCGCCCTGCAATCCAGAAGTATGACAAGTGCATGAGGAGCCATTCCTTTGTGGTGGGCCCAACTCTTTGGAACTTCTCAATAAAAACCAGGCGGGCAATGCCCCTTCAAAATTTCAGAGCTTAGATCAAAACATTTGTACCATGAATGCTGCTCTTAAGTTCATATCTTCTGATCCAAAAAGCAGAAATTATCCAGAGAGGGGTAAACTTCAAGAGTCTTAGGAAGCAGGTTATTGAAATGATTACAATGCATTTTGGGTGCAAAACCCTTCTTCAGGGCTAATTCTCTACATATCATTCCACCACACAAAGTGATGCTTCTTGTTCTATCTCCTGGGCTGAATCAGATTGAACTAGGAAACCAAAATAATTCTGTAGCAGGAGTTTATAGCCAGTCCATCAACATCTTCCCCATGTGTGCATCATATACGTGCAGCGAGGTATGGGAGCCTTAGGTGGCCTTCATATACTCTTCCACATCATGTATGTATAACAAGAAAGGGAAAACTGTGGCCCTTCAATGTTATAGGATTCCAACCCCAATCAGCCCCAGTCAGCATGGCCAATGGCCAACGTTGATGGCAGTTCTTCAGAACTTGTGGAGGATCACCCGTTTTCCATCCCTGGTTGTACAGTACAGCCTCGAATGAGAGGAAGCCCTGTTTACACAATCCCTCTATAGTACGAAAGGGGAGGGCAGATGATGGAAGAGATCATAGCTTAGTGGTAGGGGATCTGCCTTGCATGTAGGAGACCTTAGGTTCAATCTCTGGTAGGTATGGGAAACATTCGTCCCTAAAACCTTGGGGGGCAACCACTAGTCAATGTAGAAAAATTACTGAGTCAAATGTGGATCTTTGGCAAGAGTATACTTGTTGAGATGGAGCATGGCAAAGTTGTGGAGGCTGACTCTTCACTGCTGCCTCATCTCATCCCTGTCCTAAAGTGCTTAATCTTCTACTTCTTCTTCTTTGGTGATCACTCGTAGCCAAGTAAGATTGTCTTCCATAAACACAGTTTTAACAGTGAGTTTGTAAGTGGCTGTGGAGGCCAGTTCTGGATCCACACATCCTTCCACAGTGCGGACATAGATTTCCAGGTGGGAGTTGATCACGGTGAGGGTTTGCCAAGTGTGCCTTCCTCTTAGCACATTTCTCCCTTTCATCGTGAGTTCGAGCGTCTTCAAAGCCCATGACACCTTTGGTAAAGGCTGTTCTCCAATTGGAGCACTCACAGGCTAGTGTTTCCCAGTTGTCGGTGTTTATACTACAATACATTTTTTTTAGATTTGCCTTGAGAGAGTCTTTAAACCTCTTTTGTTGACCGTAACTGGCCAAGCAGGGAGAAAAACAGGGGCAGGTCCTCGGCTGTGGGCAGTTTAAATAGCCTGCGCCATGCCCTCGGACTGTCCGAATTGGACGGCCTAAGGGTAATGTGGCTGAAGACCATCCAATGGGGCAGGGGCGATCTCGCCCTGCGTGCGTGGGGAGGGCTTGCTCCCAGCCCGCAACGACATCTCCTTGGGAACGGGAAATGGCTTTTCTTCGACATTGGTTATCTTTGCTTCTTCCAGTACAGTGGCAGTAGTTTGCCTGTCTTCCCAGGTGATGTGTAACAATTTTTGGAGACACTGTTGATGGACTCTTTCGAGGAGTTGGAGATGGTGTTTATAAGTAGTCCATGGTTAACAAGCATACAGTAAGGCTGGTAGTACAATTGAGATTGGAATCAACTTATCCAGCTTACCTGCAGGAAAACCTCACCTTCTTTTACCAATGGGAATGCTTTTTTAGGGAGAGAAAATCAGGTTAATTCTTATTCTTGTTGATTTTGTAGTATATTTAGTTATTTCCCTCTTCCCGTTACTTATCCTCAATCTTTTGAGAACCTAGTTATATATATTGATAACCACAACCCCATAAAGCTATTAATTTATTCTCTCTTCCCTCTTTACATCAATTTGGTTAAGTCAGGAATCCTGTAGTGCATCTTGTTACTTTGAAGAAAGAGGCATCTACTGGTAAGAGAGAGAGCTTTCACTGGGGTTCAAAATTTGCTTGGCTCATCTTTATTAACAAACAACTTGCCATACACAGCAGCTTGCTTTGTGAAAATATCCCCGGAACCCTTTCTTTCCAGCTGTGGTCTAAACAAACTGGCTTTGAAAAGTTTCCAGTCAGATTTCGAGATTCAGATATCCTGCAAAGACAGTGTAATTCTCAGGGCTGATGTGATCAATTTCATTAGCACTGTTCTTATTTATGTCTCACGACAAAACCAAGTGAAAGTAATCAATAAGCACTATCACTTAGAGTAATGCCATCCTGCTGGGTGCTGTCAAGCAAATCAACCATCTCCCAGGTTTGCAGGAAAATCTTGGGAGACAAGGATTAAAGTAAAAATAATTAGGTTATTGACTTCACTCCTCCAGTCCACTCATTGCCCATTTTATCTAAATTCTCCCTCGAAAGGTAATTTAGCAATGCATGCCCAAACAATCCTGCAATTGTTACCAGACACTCATCAGTTTGAATCTGTATAGCCATCAGAATCCTTCACCTGTCTGTGCTGCCACATGGACCTGACTGGTTGTTAAGATCTCATCAGATGTCCTTCTCAAGATGTCCCCATTATCAGAGGTTAGGCAGATGGTGATAGGAGAAAAGGCCTTTCTATTGTGATGCTATCTCTTTGGAACGTTGTCTCCAGGGATGCATGTCTGGTACCCAGGTTGAAATAAATAAAAGCCTGAGACCATTTTATTTATCCAGGCTTTTAATGCTCAATCTGATTCTGCTGTTTTAGAGCTTTTATGTTTAATCTGTAATTTCAACAGCTATTTTAACAGCCTGATTGTTGCTTTTACTATTTTGCAGTAATTTTGAGAATTATTTTAATACATTTCATATTTGCTTATTTTCTGAGCCCCCTTGGAAATTGTAAGGAGACATGTAATTTTAAACCAGCAAACCACCGGAATCCTAACAACCTAGGGTTTAAGCATGCTTTACATTTGACATCGTCTCTTAGTGGCAAGTGGCCCTTGCTCCAGATATAACTTGTAGAATTATTCACCACGTGGATCACTGGCACACAACTGTTAGTCCCCAAGGACCCAGCCAGGATAGAGATTGTTTGCCATAAGTTGTTTGCAGAGGCGGCTTCAAGGGGAATTCTTTTATAACACTGTGGAATGTCAGCAAAATTATGGGTCTTGCAGTTTCATCTGGAGCCCCATCTCTCTTGTAGTGTCTCTCCTGTTTTGAAGTTATTTGGGCACTAGGGTCTTTACTTGAAGCCCTTCTCTGGGTGCCCACTCTGAGAGCTTTGGAGGGTTGTGACATGGGCGTAATCAGGATTTATTGGGGGGGCAGGCTTTATGTTGTTGGGGAGCAGAACCGAGTTATCTGTGATGCAATTGGTTAAGTTATTTAAGTACGTTTATTTATTTACTTGATTTTGAGGGGCAGCTGCCCCCCTGTGTCCCCCTGGCTATGCCCATGGGTTGTGACAAGGGAGAGGGCCTTTTCGGTGGTGGCTCCCTGCTTGTGGAATGCTTTACCCAATGAGGTCCACTTGGAGCCATCATTTGGTGTCAGGCATTTATTCTCCAAGGCATTTGATGGATTATTATTGCTTTGACGGTATGGTTTTGCTGCTGAAACATTCACTGCTATTTCACTGAGCTTCTTCTATAGGTTACTCTATAGCATTGTTCTTTTTTTCTTATTTCATGTCACACTTTATGCTTTCAACATTTGTAAGTCACTTGGAAACTCCTTATGTGTCAAGCACTAATACATTGAATATAAAATAAGACCACCACTACCACCAAAAAATTATGGAGCAGTGTTTTCTGGCCAGTTCACACACAACTTCTGTGTATAATATACATGAAGCAAGCTACTGGAGCATTAGGCATGTATCAAATTTTTATGAGAAATGAGAGTCAGCCCAGTTTGCACAGCATATCCATGATCAGGAGGAGGACATGAGATAATGGGAGAGGCCCTGGTTCAGGTGTTGAAAGATTTGATCTGCATGCAGTAGATCCCAGCTTCAATTCTTGCTATTTCAAGATAGTGCTGGACAAGATTCCCTGCCTGAAACCCTGAAACCAGTGGTCTGACACAGTACAGTTGTGCCTTGGAAGTCAAACGGAATCTGTTCTGCAAGTCCGTTCGACTTCCAAAACGTTCAGAAACCAAAGCGCGGCTTCCGATTGGCTAAAGGAAGCTCCTGCAGCTAATCGGAAGTGCCGTCGGACATTTGGGTTCCAAAAATAGTTTGCAAACTGGAACACTCACTTCCGGGTTTACGGCGTTTCGGAGCCAAAACGTGTGAGAACTAAGCTGTTTGAAAACCAAGGTACGACTGTATAAAGCTGTTTTCTATGCAAGCAGGATCCATTCACATGTTCATATGCTCCAGATGTTATTTGAAGTTATGTGTGTGGCAGGTGTATAAGTACAAGCCTTCCTGCTGCAATGTAACATTTGCGGAACCTAATTACACCCACCAGGTGTAACTTGAATAAAGTATTAGGGGGGCAGGTAGGCCTCACCCCACCTAATTGATCACAAGACACAGCACAAGCACACTATTTGAATGATAATGCCCATAACTTTTTGGGGGGCGGCCTCAACTCCCTAAAACTTTTTTGGGGGGGGTGCAAAGGGACCTCATATCCTAGGAATTGGCTCCTATGACACCCGCCCTCCAAGCACTTTGAGTAAGCTCCCATTTATGGAAGGAAGTAATTCTACAAAATGCTGCAAGGTTTTCATGCTGCTCACAATTCACATTGCTTAATGACTAGAACTTCCATAAATAAAGTATTATGGGTTATATTGGTCATGGTTACTGTTATGTACTGAGCTGAATCCTAGAACAATAGGATTCAGAATCAGCAGTCTGATTGGTCCGCAGGAGCTACCCAATCCAACTCCAGGTGGAAGTGAATCCGCAACCTGATTGGCCTGCAGAAGCAGCCAATCAGGCGGCTGGTAGAAGTGAATCTGCAACCTGATTGGCCCGTAGGAGCAGCCAATCAGGCTGCAGGCGGAAGTCAATCCACAACCTGATTGGCCCACAGGTGTAGCCCTGAAGTAGCCAATCACGCAAGGCCCATTGTGTAAATAATGTATATAAGCAGATGGTTTTGGGAAAAGAGCCATTCTTCTCTTCTTCTCCTGGATGACTATGAGCTGAATAAAGAGCATGAAATTCACTCTCGACTCCGAGAATATTTCAGTTACCTTCCCCTGATTGCTTTACTTTGACATAGTTAAGAGCCTCTGAGAACATTATGAGATGCCATTATACAAATCTGGACCATACTCTCATCTTTGTTGTTATTTCATGATCACTATTCGTTGCTAAACTTTCAAGATACAACAAAGCATCCTGATTAAAAATATTTAAGTTACAAGAAATAAGATTCCGACTAAACATCAGGAGGAACTTTCTGATGGTAAGAGGTGTTGGGTGGTGGAATGGACTCTCTCGGAAGGTGATGTCCTCTCCTTCCTTGGAGGTTTAAGTTGGGATGGCCATCTGTCATGGATGCTTACATTGCAAGGATTCCTAGATGGCTGTCAAGGTCATAGCTGCCAAGTTATCCCTTTTTTTAAGGGATTTTCTTTTATGCTGAATAGGCTTCCTTGCGAGAAAAGGGAAAACTTGGCAGCTATGGTCAAGGTCCCTTCCCACTCTACAGTTCTATGAGTCTATGATTCTATGGTTCTATTCAGCAGAGCAAGTGGTTTAGTGAAAAGAAGCTTTTCTCCAGATCTCGTTGGAGTCACCATTTAAAAGGAATATATCAATATTCACATATTTTCGGAGCTGCGCTCTTTTAGAAAATCTCTCCCTGACTAGCTGCATAGGAACAAATTTGCAGCTCAGTGTGCTAATATTGTTAGGTCATTAATTATAATTTCCTTCCACCCATTACTTCTGGTATTGCAAAGAACAAATGAGTTTTTTTTCTGTCTTCTTTATACAGTAAAATAAGAAAATGGAAAAGATAGTATGATGATTGCATTCTTTTGTCATTCTGCCTTTTCAGGAAAAAAGAGAGACAGAAAGGCAATTCTAGGGAAGAAGCTGTTTCTCAGCCCAATTTCTAATCTTTTGGGGACCATTTTCTAACAGCACTCCTCCCATGTGAGTCCTCATTACTTCTTCAGCTTCTACAGCATTGACCCAGACACTAGGGGCTCTGGAAAAAATAGGTTGCCTCATGGTAGTACCACTCCAACCACTGGAGCCAGGAGAGAGGATGGGGAAGGAAGGGTTAAATGGGGGTTGGGTGGTAGGAGGTAGAGATAAAAGGAAGGAAGGCGTTCTTCTGCACCAAAAGAACTCTGGTGGTTGTCTGGCTCAGACTGAAAATGAGCATTATAAGTTGCAGGGGGTTATATTCCTTAGACCAGGCACCCCCAAACTTCGGCCCCCCAGATGTTTTGGACTACAATTCCCATCATCACTGACCACTGGTCCTGCTAGCTAGGGATCATGGGAGTTGTAGGCCAAAACATCTGGAGGGCCGCAGTTTGGGGATGCCTGCCTTAGACCCAGAACTTATGAACTTTAGAAACACCACTATATATATATATATATATATATATATATATATATATATATATACACACACACACACACCACCATCTTCACAAGCATTGGCTCCAGTCCTCTTTGAATGCCTGAGTTGCATGTGCTGTGCATCAACATAAGTGCTGCAAACTAGCACATGTGCAAAGTATCCAAGGAATGTGGCCAAGCTGAATAAATCACAGCGATAAATCGCAGCTACGCAGTGCTGTTACCAGATGCTTTGGGGAGCTGCATGTTGCCGACCTCTGGTTTTCAAGCTTCCTACCTGCAGAAAACGCTTTCCATCTACTCTTCCTTGCTGGGCGACCCCAGCACATGGCAGAGAACACTGCCCATATCCCAAGGCATACGATCAGTTTATGAGAGGTGGCGGGGGGGGGGGAGCTTTACTTTTGACCCACAAAACTTGGCACGCCTAGGATTTGAATTGCTTGATAGAGAGTTTACGTATATATATATTTATTTACACACCCCTGATAGACTTCTAAGCAACCCCAGGGCTTCTAAGGTCGTAAATCTTGGTGGTGGGGGGGGGGGAGGAGAATGAGAAGCATAATTAAATCTGGCTTTCTACATGATTGTATGCACCAGAGAAAGAAGTAAAATGACATGTTCTGCATCCTTAAATGCTTAGCTCGTGCTGTGGGTGGTTGGGGGGCAGTCGGAGGGGAAAAGAATCAAATTTTCTATTCCTACTGTGAAGGGAAGCTGAGACTTCAGTACCCCACCTTTCCGTTGAATAAAATATCACTGCCGGGGATGTTAACCCTGGGACGCAGCCAGAGAATCTCACCCGCCTGCTGCACTTTGTGATACCTGTGGCCTCACACTGTGAAGAAAGGTCTTCCTTATCGATTGATTTCGCTGAGTTATCTGCTGCCAGCCAAATGAGTCAGAATGTTTGTAGTGAAATTGATTGAACACAGAGCGCCTACATTAGAGCAGCTGAGTTAGAGTG
This sequence comes from Zootoca vivipara, assembly GCF_963506605.1. NCBI lineage: Eukaryota > Metazoa > Chordata > Lepidosauria > Squamata > Lacertidae > Zootoca > Zootoca vivipara. The sequence goes on from NC_083285.1 coordinate 14,293,626, forward strand.
CCACAGCTGACTTTCATTATTAAAGTCATATAGTCTCAGCCCACTGCTGGAAGGCATTATTGCCAATATATTCCCCACCCCCGCCAGAAATTCTTCTGGAATGTCTGACAACAGGATAATCAAAAGCTACCGTAACAATGCAATGCAGCCTGGAGCAGAAGACTGGTGCAGTTGTTTCTATCTCTCTATACAGATCATCCCCACGGCTTGAAGAAACTCTAGTGCCTTATCAGTGAATTAGGGACTATTTCAAAAGGCAATGGTGCCTGGCACATCCTGTGGATTTTGCACTGTATTCATGGCACCCACTGACTGCAGACTCTCCAAGGGCCCCTATTTTCCAGGGACACTCCCATATCAGAAGCCGCCCCGCAGGGGCGTAGCCAGGATCAAAACTAGGGGGGGGCAAGCCATGGTCATTCAGGGGCGGGGCCAAGGCACGAAAGGGGAGGGGCCACGAAGTGGGCGGGGCTAAAGGGCCAGCGGGCCTGATGACATCGTGGCGGTGGCAGCAGCGGCCACCTTGTGCTTCTGGGGCTGGCAGCGTTGGCGGCTACCCTGCTTGGCTGGAGAGGACGGGAGTGTTGGGCAGGCGACACTCCCCCCAATTACTGGTAAATACCGTATTTGAAAGAGTCATCCCCCCATGTTGATGGGCTTTCTATGTGGGGCTTATCTGCCCCCCCGTATTTTATTAAGGATGGAAGAGGGAGGAAAGGAAGGAAGAAATAGAGAGAGAGATAACTCATATTTGTGGGTGTCTCTGGATGACGCTGTGATGCTGGAACTCTGCAGCAAGAGGACGGGACAGTCGGGCAGGCGAGAGGGGGTGGCAGGGCGGGCGAGGGCAAGGCAAGGTTGGACTAGATGACCCTTGTGGTCCCTTCCGACTACAATTCTACGATTCTATTGATATATTACCATACCATATGCATCGTTCTGCTTTCTTGAATTGTCCTACTCCTAGGCATAGCAGCCAACTCCTAGAGGCCTAGGTGCCTCTCCCCCCCCCAATTACTGGTAAATACCGTATTTGAAAGAGTCATCCCCCCATGTTGATGGGCTTTCTATGTGGGGCTTATCTGCCCCCCGTATTTTATTAAGGATGGAAGAGGGAGGGAAGGAAGAAATAGAGAGGGATAACTCATATTTGTGGGTGCCTCTGGGTGACGCTGTGATGCTGGAATGGAACTCTGCATGTACAGGAGCCTTGTAAGCAGCTTTTTCTCTGCTTGATTTACAGCAGGCACGTCCAACAGGTAGATTGTGATCTACCAGTAGATCACTGGGTGTCTGTGGTAGATCACTGGTAGGTCACTGGCACCCCTAAAAAAAGCTCACCCCAAATTTTCCTCCTCCCTCAAAAAAGTTGAACTATGACCTGAAGCCCTAAACAAAAATGGGCCTCCCTCCCTCCTAAAAGAAGCTCAACAAGTTTGACCTAAACCCCAAAAAACAGGGCTTCCCTTCCTTTAAAAAAAACTCAACAGCTTTGACCTGAACCCCCCAAAAGGGGGTAGATCACCCCCAGTTTTAAACTCTGAGTAGATCAGAGTCTCTTGGGAGGTGGCCACCCCTGATTTACAGTATACAGATGCAGGAGGAGGGGCAGACTGGAACACCAATGCTTTTTATAAACATCACTGTGTCTGTCAAAGCTACAGCCCCCCCTTTCTTATTCACTTCCTTTTAGCCTTGCAGAGCCACCTTAGTCAAATTGAATCCTCTGAGTCTGCACCCTCATTAAATCGCCAATAGAACTATTAATGCTCCTGAATGCTCATTAACAACTCCCACTTAAGAACAATAGGGTGAAATGGTCAGCTATCGAATCTTGCCTGGGGATATATGCTCCATTGTCTTAACTGCTTAACTACTGGTAGCCACTTTGCTTTATTTATTTGATGTGTTTTTGTTACTGCTGTGTCCCCCCCCCCCAGCAAGCGGAGACTTAGCTGCTCTTGCTAAAGCAAAGCCCTTTCCACTTCAGTTTTTGGAGGGGAAAAGTGCTGGTTATGGTCTGTAAAATACATTAATTTTTTTGCTTCTGGGGGGGCAGCTGCCCCCTCCTGCCCCCCCTGCCTACGCCCATGCCGCCCCGGTTTCTGATTTGATCCTGGAATGTCCCCCTTTTCCTTAGGACGTCCCTATTTTCATCAGAGAAATGTTGGAGGATATGGAGTTATGCGGGCCAAGGAGATAAGTAACTATAAAACCGTTAGAAGACACTTGAAGGCAGCGCTGTATAGGGAAGTTTTTAAATGTTTTTAATGGGAGAAAAGCAATGACAAACCTAGACAGCATCTTAAAAAGCAGAGACATCACCTTGCCTACAAAGGTCCGTATAGTTAAAGCTATGGTTTTCCCAGTAGTGATGTATGGAAGTGAGAGCTGGACTATAAAGAAGGCTGATCGCCGAAGAATTGATGCTTTTGAATTATGGTGCTGGAGGAGACTCTTGAGAGTCCCATGGACTGCAAGAAGATCAAACCTATCCATTCTTAAGGAAATCAGCCCTGAGTGCTCACTGGAAGGACAGATCGTGAAGCTGAGGCTCCAATACTTTGGCCACCTCATGAGAAGAGAAGACTCCCTGGAAAAGACCCTGATGTTGGGAAAGATGGAGGGCACAAGGAGAAGGGGACAATAGAGGACGAGATGGTTGGACAGTGTTCTCGAAGCTACCAACATGACTCTGACCAAACTGCGGGAGGCAATGGAAGACAGGAGTGCCTGGAGTGCTCTGTTCCATGGGGTCACGAAGAGTCGGACATGACTAAATGACTAAACAACAACAACGTTTAATGTTTAATGACATTTTTATATATGTTGGAACCTGCCCAGAGTGGCTGAGGCAATCCAGTCACATGGGTGGGCTAATAATAATAATAATAATAATAATAATAATAATAATAATAATAATATAAATATATAAAAATTTGTCCAGTAGCCCCTCTAAGGTCCTCTAAGGTGCTACTGGACAATTTTTTTATTTTTTATTTTTATTTCTACTGTGTCAGACCAACACGGCTACCTACCTGAATAATAATAATAGACACCCCTATTTTCATCACAGAAAGGCTGGAGTGTATATGACTGTCCATTATCCCCTTGTGTACGGCATAGACTCCAGACTTACCAGTACTCATCCCTGCCATGATTAGCTGTGTTGGTTAGAGTGCGGTGCGGATAATGCCAAAGTTGCAGGTTTGATCCCCGTATGGGGCAGCTAAATATTCCTGCATTGCAGGGGGTTGGACTAGACGATCCTCGGGGTCCCTTCCAAATCGTACAATTCTATGATTCTACTTGAACGGAAACTTGCTGCAGGCCTTTTGAGCCCTGCCAAGGAGCACCATAAAAACCTGTTTAATTAACCCTGCTATGCTTCCAACCCTGGTCTGGAACCTGAACCAGCTGTGAAGATTCACAGGCAGAATTATACCCAGGAATGGGGCACCTGTTCTTGTACAGAATGGGATTTGGTATTTGCTGTACTGGAATCTGGAGGCGGGGGGTGGGGTGGGGTTGCCCTTGTAATAAGAACCACCAGGCAACCTTTCCTCTGCCTCCCTTTCCCAGGAGGCAAAGGAGCTGCCTTCTCAAGAGGTCCTTCAATCACTCGGAAGACACAGCCCCACTAAATCGCTCCCTCACATGACTTCTGCAGTCCTCCTTGCAGCATGTTAGCGAGCACAGAAGGAAACCAAAATGATTTACAGCTCACGATTATTGCCCACATTAGTTCTGCATTTTTGGAATATAGTTCTGCTTGCGAGCTTCTCATGGCCACTGGCCACTGTGAAAACATTGTATTCATATTCTTTTGTGTACAAAAGAAACAAGCCAAACATTTCAGAACAGGTTGCAGAGGGGCAGAGGTATGGAGAAGTACCCTTTGTCTTCTCGAAAATGAAAGCTCTGGCATGAAACATCATATATCCTGTTCAGATGCACTGAGATTTGACTCCCCACCCCCATTTTTCTTAAAAACAAAACAAAACCTGAAACAGCTGGAGAGTCTGACAATTATAAATAACCTTCACTAGAAAACTCAACATCACAAAGACCTCGAGAGCACAGGTGGAGGGATTTCTGCAGAGATGTTTGGGGGGGGGGAGAGAGAACCATCACACACAGCAGAACTGCTTTGCCTTGAAGGATCTGAAAGCTTTGAAATCTCTCCCACATCTGTACAGTACGGTGAAGAGCAGCGTACTCTCTCTATACTAAGACTGTGCAAAGAAAAGTGTAGAAGAAACTGAGTGTTCAGTCTGCAAATACCATTCGTATTCTAAGAAAGTTCGGATCTATGCTTGTTCTATTGGGAACCTCTAGGTCAGGCATAGGCAAACTTGGCCCTCCAGATGTTTTGGCCTACAACTCCCATGATCCCTAGCTAACAGGACCAGTGGTCAGGGATGATGGGAATTGTAGCCCCAAAACATCTGGAGGGCCGAGTTTGCCTATGCCTGCTCTAGGTATTATCTTCTGCTCACTCATGGTGTGATCCTGAAACCACACCCTATGAGCTGGCAGTATAACTCCAAACATCAAGGTTACCAATGTGGGGCCTGAAGGTGACAGTGTACCTGCCCGCACCTTCTGTGGCAGGCATCCCCAAACTTCGGCCCTCCAGATGGACTACAATTCCCATCATCCCTGACCACTGGTCCTGTTAGCTAGGGATCATGGGAGTTGTAGGCCAAAACATCTGGAGGGCCACAGTTTGGGGATGCCTGTTCTATGGTGTCCTCAAATTTTCACGTGTGTGAGGCTGTCTGTTTGTTCTTCCTGCCCAGTTCCCATTGGTACCAACTCACCCTCTCATACCCTGAACATGCCCCCTTAAAGGTGGCCACATTTCAATGGGTGCCAGGATTGGATGCCCACACCATAGCTGTCAACCCTCACTTTTTTTTGTGGGAAACTCCCTTATTCCATGCCACAGTTGCCAACCTTCCCTTTTTTTGCTGGAAATTCCCTTATTCCAGCGCCGTTTCCCGCTGCTATCCTGGATTGGTAGATATACCATAGAATGTCCCCAGGACAGGTGAGGTTGCTGATCCCTTATTTTCAAATCGGAAAGTTGACAGCTATGGCCCACACACCTAACTCTTCTGAACCGGGGAGAGATGCAGATCTCTCCTCCTATGGTTGAGGTGGCTTTCTCACCCTATTTGGTGGTCCTGCCTCATTTTCTTAGGTAAAGGTAAAAAGTAAAGGACCCCCGGACGGCTAAGTCCAGTCAAAGGCAACTATGGGGTTGCAGCGCTCATCTCACTTTCAAGACAAGGGAGCCGGCATCTGTCCATAGACAGCTTTCCGGGTCATGTGGCCAGCAGGACTAAACCGCTTCTGGCGCAACAGAACACCGTGACGGAAACCAGAGCACTCGGAAATGCCATTTACCTTCCCGCCACAGCGGTACCTATTTACCTATTTGCACTGGCATGCTTTCAAACTGCTAGGTTGGCAGGAGCTGGGACAGAGCAACGGGAGCTTATTCCATTGCGGGAATTTGAACAGCTGACCTTCTGATCGGCAAACCCAAGAGGCTTATTGGTTTAGACCACAGCGCCACCCGTGTCTCCTTTAGATGTGCCAGCCATTATGTTATGTTCCCACAGCATCCATTTTCTGTTATGACATGGCCCCATGCCAGCCATTTTGCGACTGGTGCCCACAACACTTCCTTAACATTCCAAATGTGCCCACTGATAAGGTTGGCGATTCCCGAACACTGTCATATGAGCCACCATTGCAACTTCATATTAGTAATTTCCAATGAGTTATCAATGTAACTCCAGCTAAGCAAGAATCTGTAATGGAAGTTGGTGATTAATGCCTAAGCTCGTATTGTTCTCAAATGCTTCTCTGATGCATTCTCCAGTATCGCAGCACACAATGAACCAGTAAAATAAATAAATATTTAACATTTTCTGCACTGCAAAAACATGCAACGCTAAACAACAAAAAACAGCAAATAATAATGAAGACTATTACCAGCCAAAAGACGCAAAACACAGCAAAAATCAAATTGTGGGAAATGATTGTAGGTATAAAAAATGATTTTCTTTGTTAGCAAAAAGACAAAATCTATGTGGATCTCATGAAGATGCAAGTTCCATAATATTCAGGTCAAAACTGGGAAAGCACCATTTTCTCACCTTGTTAACTATAGGTCTTGGAGTAGTGCATCTCCTCATGATATGTGTGAATGGGAAGAACATACTGTGGTATCTCAGTTTAAGAACAGCCCGGTTTAAGAACAATTTGGTTTACAAACTCCGCAAAACCGGAAATAGTGTCTTGGTTTGAGAACTTTACCTCGGTCTAAGAATGGATATATTGTATATTGTCTCCCTGCTTATTTAACTTATACACTATGCAGAATTCATCATGTGAAAGGCTGGACTGGATGAATCCCAAACCGGAATTAAGATTGCCGGAAGAAATATCAACAACCTCAGGTATGCAGATGACACAACCTTGATGGCAGAAAGTGAAGAGGAACCTTTTAATGAGGGTGAAAAAGGAGAGTGCAAAATATGGTCTGAAGCTCAACATCAAAAAAACTAAGATCATGGCCACTGGTCCCATCACCTCCTGGCAAATAGAAGGAGAAGAAATGGAGGCAGTGAGAGATTTTACTTTCTTGGGCTCCTTGATCACTGCAGATGGTGACAGCAGCCACGAAATTAAAAGATGCCTTCTTCTTGGGAGAAAAGCAATGACGAACCTTGACAGCATCTTAAAAAGCAGAGACATCACCTTGCCGACAAAGGTCCGTATAGTTAAAGCTATGGTTTTCCCAGTAGTGATGTATGGAAGTGAGAGCTGGACCATAAAGAAGGCTGATCACCGAAGAATTGATGCTTTTGAATTATGGTGCTGGAGGAGACTCTTGAGAGTCCCATGGACTGCAAGAAGATCAAACCTATCCATTCTTAAGGAAATCAGCCCTGAGTGCTCACTGGAAGGACAGATCCTGAAACTGAGGCTCCAATACTTTGGCCACCTCATGAGAAGAGAAGACTCCCTGGAAAAGATCCTGATGTTGGGAAAGATGGAGGGCACAAGGAGAAGGGGACGACAGAGGACGAGATGGTTGGACAGTGTTCTCAAAGCTACAAACATGAGTCTGACCAAACTGCAGGAGGCAGTGGAAGACAGGAGTGCCTGGCGTGCTCTGGTCCATGGGGTCACAAAGAGCCGGACACGACTAAATGACTAAACAAGAAGAACGGAATCTGAACGGTGGAAGGGCACCGGTGGTGGGAGGCCTCATTAGGGAAAGTGCACCTCGGTTTTAGAACTGTTTTGGTTTAAGAATGGACTTCCAGAACGGATTAAGTTCATAAACTGAGGTACCACTGTAATTCACTAACCAGACATTTAAGTTAAATGCTGCTCTGCTCAATAAGTGAGCAAATCGCAGGTGATAAGGACCTACTGGTGCTGCCAGTAGGATGGGAGTGAGGGTGAAAGAATGCAACCTTATCCGATTCCTTGTTTTAAAGGGTTTCTTCATTTTATTTCATTACATCCCCCCCCATTGGAAACAATGGAGGGAAAGAGGGATTTAGACATGCTCAGAACCATGTGTACATTGACCCTGATTTAGGGAGTATCAAGGGAACAGGATGGAGGTGGATTCAAACTACTTCCAGGCAAGTCCCTTTCCTGAAATTTGAGCTCTGCTGTCACTATAGGGCAGGCAGTGTCCAGATTAAGACCTAGTAAGCCTACCACCATCTGGTGTCCGTGTGCCAATGTGGTGAAATGGTTAATGTCAGCCTAAGACCTTGGAGACCAGGGCTCAAATCCCCATTCAGCCATGAAGCTCGCTATGTTACCTTGGGCCAGTCACTATCCCTCAGCCCAACCTACCTCACAGGATTGTTGTGTCGATAAAATGGAAGGTGGAGGGAGGAGAACCACATTCTCTGCCTTGTGCTCCTTGGAGGAAAGGCAGAAAATAAATATATGGTAGTAAATAATAAATAGCAATGTGTGAATTGGGTCTATGTCTCTGATGATGCTGAAATCTACCTGTTTTCATGTTTCAAAACATGTGGGATATGCATGTAAGCAGTTAACCAAGATGTACCTGAACCATAGTTCTCAAATCACTGATTTCATTCATTGAAACCACACTAGAACGTTCAGTAGGAAAAGGTTTAAAGGTAAAGGTAAAGGGACCCCTGAGAGTTAAGTCCAGTTGCAAACAACTCTGGGGTTGCGGCACTCATCACACTTTACAGGCCGAGGGAGCCGGCGTTTCTCTGCTCTGCAGACAGTTTTTCCAGGTCACGTGGCCAGCATGACTAAGCTGCTTCTGGTGCAACGGAACATGGAACATGGAAAAGGTTTACTCAGCAGTAATCTATGACTCTTACTGCCCCTCCAGAACAGCCTGGATCCATCTGTAGCCTGGCTATGTGCTTGAAAGAGACTCAGAAAATGTCAGCGTGATAACAGAAACACAACAAAGGTTTGCCTGTATCTATTGAACAAGGTTTATTTTGTGATGGAAGAGAATGAAAGAAGCTGGGTTAATGAGAAAGGAAAATGAAAATATCCTTTGATAAAAGGAACTTCCAAGCTTTTGTCTTTTGTTGGAACACCCACCCACACGCTCAGATGCCTGCGTGGATCAAAAACCTTGCAAAGGCATCTGCTGTTTGTAATGCCACCTGCTCCCCAGTGTGTTGATTCAAAAACAAGGCCCATGGGCCTCACCTTCAAGAAAATGTGTAGTTTTACGTCATGAACTGGCTGGATGCAGATGAGCGGTGGGAGGCACCAGCCGGGGAAGAAGGCTCAGACCCCGGGGACTGCTGGTGGGATGGTGATACGTAGTCAGAGGGAGAAGAAGAAACAGACTGGGAGGAGGTGGTGTCGGAAGCTGAAGAGGCAACAGGGTTTAGTGAGGGAGAAGAGGCTGTGGCAGAGAGCAGTCCAGACTCAGAGGCAGAAGCGGAGGGGAGACAGAGATGAGGCTGGCTGAAGAGGAATCCCAGGAGTCTCCCCTTCCTGTTGCGGCCAGTTCCCTCCCCCCCCCCCCAGTCCCCCAGAGTACACTGAGAAATGAAAAGGGAGACAAGATGATTGAGCCTTAGGCTGCTGGGGAAGGACGTGGGGCAGGAGCCTTAGAGAGCAGTGGGAAAGCGGGGAGCTTCAGTCTTCGCAACTGCCTCATTGGGCTGAAACCTACTGGGAAGAGTTGCTGTGTTCACTAGGCCTGTGTCATTTTGTTTTTTTAAAATAAAGAGTTAACTTCACTGACACCAGTGGGTTTTTTTTTTATTGCTGACTTACTCCTGGCATCGTACTGCAAAGTGATTTTTGGCCAGCATGCCAGTGGCCATCCCGCTTCATCTAATAGTGTCAACCAGCATATTCTTTGCATCCTGGTCTCTCCTATAGCACATTCTCCTGCCAAGAGAATTACTCCCGATTGATCGTTGTGCTGTTTTCCAAGAGCAATTAAGAGTTGATGCATCATCCTGGGGCCATCTGAGTACCGCAGGGGTGAGGAACCTGTGGTTGTTGGAGTCTAACTTCCATCAGCTCCAGCCAACCTGGCCAGAGGGGAGTTGCAGTCCAGCAACATTGAGAGGGACAAATGTTCTCAATCCCTGCTGAAATTCAGTGATGCCGCAAAATTTCAAAGCTCAATTGAGCTTAAATAGAGGGGAAACTTTTCGTATTTTTACTCATCGTATTTCAGGGAAGCAAACCCCAAAGAATGGGACATCCAACTTGTTTTGATGCTGCTGCATGTTGAGGCACCCCCCAGTATCTTTTGTGAGAAGTTCCCAGCTCTTGAAATTGCTCCAAACATACTTTGAACTTGTACTGCCAAGATCCCCTGAGGGTGGATAGTGCTGTCATCACACCTATGATTAGATTTGTGGAACTGGGTCCAACAAGGCTGGACTGAGTCCAAAATTTGTTAATTGAAAGGTACAAGTCTTTGAATAGCTGCAAAACAGAACGAGGAGATTGAAGAAGGGTGGTAAACGATTCACTGCCCAGAGGAGTCCTCCATTGTCCTTTTGTTTGGGGAAATGAGTGCTGGCACTGCAGCAATGGTTGCAGATAACTGGGCCAGCTTAACTCTAGCCTGTGCTTTGCGCATGTACAGGTAATCATTTTATCTCACTTGTGGTGAGTAATGGATTCCACAGGTGAGTAATGGATTCTACAGGCACATTTAGTTTTAGGGGTTTTTTTTGGCAGTATGTTGCACTTCACCAGCAAGCAAGTTACATAGAAATATTTGTATGGGCCATAATTGTGCCCCTGTTACTTTCACAGCATGTCACCATGTTAGCGGTGCACTCCTTTCTGTGGGTTAGGCCCAGAGTTGCCCTTTAGCAAACAGAAAGCCTCCTTCTGCTTGTGGAAGGGGCTCCAATCTAGCAGAGGCTCCCACAGGGAGGTGACTTTCCTGACTGTCCCCTTGTGACATCACCATCACCTCACATTATTATGCATGAACCACCCAACCTGCCAGAGGATTCAGTGAAAATAGCCTCCCGCTTAATGAGGATTCCAAGGACGTTACTCTGGAACTTTGGCACCAAAGGGTGTGGGCACAGAGGGCTTCTTGAAAAGCTCATCCCAAGTTTAAAAAGTGACAGAGGGCAAAATAGGCATCATATGTACATTTAAAGTGGTCTGGTTGTGTTGTGAAAATTTCTAATTGTGAGGATATAATTTGTTTGGGCTTCACCTCCTCCTCTTGTGTTGCTGATCTTCTAATCCAGATCCACTTCCTTAAAACAGTGGTTTGTGGTTTTCAACTGGGGTGCCTTGAATGATGGTCAGGGGTGCCATGGGCAACACTGGCCTCCATCCCTCTTTCCTTCCCTCCCTTCCTCTGATGCCCTCTTGCACCTCTGCCTCCCAAAGTCTTGCACAGCTGTTTGTTCCAACAACCCTGGTAATAAGCTCCACAGGCAAATGGTGCCTCTGGGAGGCACCTCTATTTGGGGGCAGAGCAAGCTCAGAGACCAGGGGCGGCAGAAGCAGCTGCCCAGAAGACTCCCAAGGAGAGGGGAGAGGAGGCTGGGGGAACATTCCACAAGGGAGGGTGTTTGTAAAAGGGTGAGAGGCTGCCAGCTCTGTAGGCAAGGGGTGACATAACTGGGCTCCTGAGCCCCACAGGGGTGCTGCAGAAAGAATGTAGTTAGTTAAGGGAGCCATGGATTCAAAAAGGTTGAAAATCTCTGGCTTAAAACAATCCTCCTGGATTTCAAGCTCTAATACAGACATGGCTCCTGATAAATTGTGTCTAGATCTACCCACACAAAAAAAGACTCAAAATGTCCATATTTCTATCCCTCTAGAGCTGCTACCTTTTTGCAGTGATTTGCAATCTGTCTGTTTAGAGGGGGTTTATGTCCTGTCATCTGCTTTATAAATACTTAATTCAGCACTTTTCTGCAGAGCCATAAGATGACTTTCGATTCAGGGTAGCCTCATGCATTCGTAAATGTTGAAATGCTCACATGGGCAATGGCACAACTTTGTTCGCATCCTGATGAGCCTTCTATGCTTCCCGGATGTCTGAAAGTGGCGTGCAAAGGATGACAGCATGAGTGCAGGGAGAATCCCAGCCTGGAAATATCTAAGTTCATGCTGGTACTAAAAAAAATTACATGCAGTGACAGTTTCAACAATGAATTCAAGGCAGAGTGAACAGGTAGAAAAGGAGAAAAGAGGAGCCACTGACAAGGAGTTCCTTCTAACATTTAACATGTGCCTTCTTCAAAAGAGAGGCTCTCTTTCAGAAACAGTGAAGCTTCTATGAGGCCTCCAGTGGGTTGAATCAGGTGTGCATATTGAATGGGTGGAACACTGCCTTGTCTTGCACGCACCTCCTCATGCACATACACAGCACACATGTGTTCACTGAGGCTCATTAACTATGTGTGACCTTGACCCTGTCTTATAGGGTCTTATAGGGTTCAGAACAAAGAGCCTTCTAGTCCAGAAGAGATCAACTAAAATCTATGGGGAAGCCCATGAGCAGAACACAGGGAGTGTAGGCCTTTTCCATTGTTATTCCCTTGTAATTAGTATTTGGAGGCATGCTGTCACTGATTCTGAATGTATAGAGTCATTATGAGTAGTAAACACTGATATTGACACATTCATGGAGCATAAGGCTCAGTTCCATCGAAAGCCATCTAAGTTGGTGGCCACCATCACCACATCTTTTGGTACTGAATTACTGTATGCTTGTGGAACATGGACCACTTATAAATGTCATCTCCAACTCCTAAAAAGATTCCATCAACGGTGTCTCCAAAAAATGTTACACATCACCTGGGAAGACAGGCAAACTAATGCCGGTATACTGGAAGAAGCAAAGATCACCAGTGTCGAAGCAATGATTCTTCAACATCAACTTTGTTGGACTGGTCATGTTGTGTTGATGCCTGATCATTGTCTTCCAAAGCAACTACTCCATTCCAAACATAAAAATGGAAAGCGTAATGCTGGTGAAAGAGGTTGAAAGACTCCCTCAAGGCAAATCTTTAAAAATATAGTATAAACACCAACAATTGGGAGACACTGGTCTGCGATTGCTCCTGTTGGAGAAAGGCCTTTACCAAAGGTGTCGTGGGTTTTGAAGATGCTCAAACTCAGGACGAAAAGGAGAAATGCGCTAAGAGGAAGGCATGCTTGGCAAACCCTCACTGTGATCAACTCCTGCCCGGAAACCTATGTCCCCACTGTGGAAGGACGTGTGGACCCAGAATTGGCCTCCACAGCCACTTACGGACTCACTATTAAAACCATGTTTATGGAAGACAATCTTACTTAGCTATGAGTGATCGCCAAAGAAGATGACACAATATAACCATGCACTGTTTGAAAACATGCCTTTTCTGTGAGAGAGATACTGGCTCTTCTAGGGGCTTCTTTTGTACTTCTGGAGCCAGCCCTGAAGGAAGTTGCTCCTCCCACTATTGTCCTCCTAAGGAACCCCATGGAACGTCAGTTGTGTACACATCACTGTTTACTTTGGATTCAGTGTGCTCTGCTGCTTTTTTACTCTGTGTACACGTAACTTTAGCCACAATCCAAAGGCCACAATCCAATTCTGTGGTTTCTTGTATTTCCACTGAGTGCAATTTCCACTGAGCCAGCTTTAATCCGGCTTGAGAACTGTAGACTTGCTCAATTCGTATTGAAGCCCAGGTACATTTGAGCTGACCTTTCCTTGATGTGTGTCTCTCTGTGTGCTCCCTGCATGTCCTACTTGCTCATCTCCCATGCCCAACAAGCCCCAAACTTCCCTTCCCTCCCCTCCGCTGTGTGCCTCCCTGCACCCCCAAAATTAGCTCCGGGAGCCTCAGGAGAACCCATGGAACAGCAAAGAGGAGGAGAGGGGTCCTTCCATCTGGCAAGCTGATATGTTTGCGTAGATGGAATGTTCATCATAGTGTGGCATTGAATTCCACCCAGTGCTTTTAGCTAACCGCTCCTAGAATTATGATAAAATGCTGCTGCTGCTGCCGCTACATAGAATTACAGGGGCAGCACGTCCCATTTTGCTGCTTGAGTTGAAGCGGGAATGTGCTGCCCCCTCACCTTGCTATGCCTCTCTTACCTGTGTTGTATAGTAGCACCTGTGAGGCACTGGTGTCCTGTGAGATCTCATGCAGTTTTGCCAAAACCTCTAAGATTTTGTGTGCTGTGCAAGATTTCGCCAGAAACTGGCGCTGCTTTTGCTTTTCTGCTAACAGCAGAGGGGGGAAGTGCTGCCTTTGGGGTTTCTGCCACACGAGGCGGGTGCCTCACCAGGCCTGACTAACTAACAAACAAACAACAACAACAACAACAACAGCATGCCATAGACTTATGTGGTCAGTAGTTAGCAGGACTTCATTGAAAGGTCTTGCATGAAACCATTTTGTTAACCTTAAGGTAGAAGTTCAGAAATAATTCGGAGGGCTAGTTGAGAACTCATTTTTTCCTGCTCTCGCACTGCCACCCAGTGGGTTCGTATTAAAATGGCACATCTTGCACTTCTCTAGTTGGTGACCCCCCTCAGGGTCAATTAACTTACGCAAGTGTTGTAACAAGAGCAAATAAAAGTGAATACAATATATTTCCCTTCTTAAAAATCTCAGTCTCCAAAGTTATGGGCAGGATGATGCTTTAAAAATGGAAATCAAATCCTGTCCGCACAGCCGTTTCAAACAATGACATACATAATTCTCTGATTAAAATAGGGACGTCCCATAATAATAATTTTACTATTTATACCCTGCCCATCTGATTGGGTTGCCCCAGCCGCTCTGGGCAGCTTCTAACATATATAAAACATAAAAAGCCAGTAAACATTTTTTTTTAAAAAAAACTTCCCTATACAGGATTGCCTTCAGATGGCTTGGGGGTCAGGTAACTCCATACCCTCCCACATTTCTCTGATGAAAATAGAGACGTCCTAAGGAAAAGCAGGATATTCTGGGGTCAAATGAGAAACTGGGACGGCTTCTGTAAATCTGGGACTGTCCCTGGAAAATAGGGACACTTGGAGGGTCTGCAATAATGTATTTAAACAGAGTTGAATCTCTTAAGTGTTTCTCCATGCTCAGAAGAGCCGTGTGTAACAAAGGGGGCAATTCAAACCCAAAATCTGATGGCGAGAGCAAAGTCCCTCATCCCAGCTCAGCCAGCTGTACATCATGATTCAGGTAAAACTATCTGATTCACGGACAGGGCAAGTCCTGAAAAGGGGGCATTCTGAGAATGGGATGGGGCAGAGTGAGATTTACCCCTTGCCCAGGTGGCGCTGTGGGTTAAACCACAGAGTCTAGGGCTTGCTGATCAGAAGGTCGACGGTTCGAATCCCTGCAACAGGGTGAGCTCCTGTTGCTCGGTCCCAGCTCCTGCCCACCTAGCAGTTCAAAAGCACATCAAAGTGCAAGTAGATAAATAGGGACCGCTCCGGCGGGAAGGTAAACAGCGTTTCCGTGCACTGCTCTGGTTCGCCAGAAGCAGCTTTGTCATGCTGGCCACATGACCCAGAAGCTGTCTGCGGACAAACGGCGGCTCCCTCAGCCTATAGAGCGAGATGAGCGCTGCAACCCCAGAGTCGGACACGACTGGACCTGATGGTCAGGGGCCCCTTTACCTTTACCTTTCTACACAAACTCCATTCAGCTTGGTCACAGGACCTAGATAAGGAAAATTCTGGGTTGAGAGACTACTCAACAGCCCAGCTCATCAGGGTACAAGTCCCCCGCGGGTCCATGTGGTCAGTAAAAGAAGGAAATTTCAGCCAAGTAATTTGGAGCAAAACAGCAGTCAGTAGACTTAGATCCTTTATTGTTGCGCAACAGGTTCCAACTGCAGTAAGAACCCTGAGCATGGGGCAGCATTCACTTTAAAAACTTTCCCACCATATCCCAGAATATAGTTCGTATAGCATCATTGATGCATCATTGCTACATCACTGACTTGTCACAAAAGGGGAGGGGTAGACAGGGGTTGGATGTGGGTGGCACTGTGGTCTAAACCAGGCATCCTCAACCTGCGGCCCTCCAGATGTTTTGGCCTACAGCTCCCATGATCCCTAGCTAACAGGACCAGTGGTTGGGGAAGATGGGAATTGTAGTCCAAAACCTCTGGAGGGCCGAAGTTTGGGGATGCCTGGTCTAAACCATAGAGCCTCGGGCTTGCCGATCAGAACGTCGGCGGTTGAATCCCCGCGATGGGGTGAGCTCCTGTTGCTCGGTCCCAGCTCCTGCCCACCTAGCAGTTCTAAAGCACGTAAATGTGCAAGTAGATAAATAGGTACCGCTGCGGCGGGAAGGTAAACGGCATTTCTGTGCGCTGCTCTGGTTTGCCAGAAGCGGCTTACTCATGCTGGCCACATGCACAATAGGAAAAAAAAGTCTGAGATTCAATATTCAGTCTTAATCTCGGCACCTCTTTTCAATGCTGCAGCACAATTATTTGCTTCACAAGGTGGAAATACTCAAAGTAGAGTACAGTGGTACCTTGGTTCTCAAATGCTTTGGTTCCCAAGCACTGAAAACCCGGAAGTAAGTGTTCCAGTTTTCGAACGTTTTTCGGAAGCCGAACGTCCGATGCAGCTGTTGGCTATTGTTTCCAGGGTGCCTACACCAATCAGAAGCTGCGCCTTGGTTTTTGGAACATTTTGGAAGTCAAATGGACTTCCAGAACGGATTAAGTTTGGTGCTTTTGTTTTTGCTATTTATTTTGCGTTTTTGTTTTTGAGGTTTTTTTGGTTAATTTGTTTTTGTGACTGTCTGGAACCCAGTTCAGCTACTGATTGATTGTGTGACTGCAGAAATGGATAAAAGCAATGACTATCATCAGTGGCAGGTAAGATTTTCTTCTTCTTCAATTGTTATCATCTAGAATACTGTCTTATTTTATAGTACACTACATTGCTTTCATTTTATGGATCAATGTCCTTGTTAGATAGTAAAATTCATGTTAAATTGCTGTTTTAGGGGTTGTTTTTAAAAGTCTGGAACGGATGAATCTGTTTTGCATTACTTTTTATGGGAAAGCGCGCCTTGGTTTTGGAACGCTTTGGTTTTGGAGCGGACTTCCGGAACGGATTCAGTTTGAGAACCAAGGTACCACTGTAATTGGACTTGGGGGTTGCTGCCTTAATATGGCCACTGTTGCAAATCATGGTGAGACTGTTATGGTGAGTCATTTGTACGAGACAACTTTCTCATCACTTTCATTTCTCCTTCGGGAGTTGGCTGTTTGTGATGATGTTGAGATGAGCACCTAAGCTGAATTGCTACACAGAAATGGCTTGCCCACACAGTAAAAAAACTGCTATGGGGAGCTACTATTTAAAAATGCCCTGTGTGCCCCAACTGTAACACAAACATCTCCTATCTATCAACCAACAAGCAGATAACTTCCATATAAAGTACCATATTAAAGGTGTGTTTTACATTTCTACTGACAGCTCATTGGAGCGATTTCCAAAAGAGAATAATGTTCCTTGTATTACAAATCCCTGAACAAAGATTTAGAGATACTGAATTAGAATCAAACCCAAGACTCATAAAATAAAATAAATATCCTGGCAGTTTTTTTTGTTTTGTTTTGTTTATACTTGCTATTTCCCCCCACAGCCTTTAAAAGTCCTTTCTTAAAAGGCAGATTTTTGGAACTGATTCTCCCTCTCCCTCCTTAGCAACATAACAGCCACATGTATCAAGCTGGATTTATTGTTTCCCGTTTCCATTTGATAAGGAATGTTTGCCCAAGAAAAAGCAATGTGCTCACGTAGAAAAAGCAAGAAACCATCATTTTGCCTTTTGCTCCTTTCAAATAGCAAATGTTGCCCAGCAAGAAAGCAGAGAATAGTCACATGGTACCTGAGAAGAGAAGACCCCTTTTTTGCTAGTGCTGATAGATCATATCTGAAGTGAACACTGATAGGCAGAAGATTCTTTTGTAAAATTATGGATGCAGGCAGGCTGAAGGGAAAAAAGGCTCCTTGGGGAGAAAATGTGATAGGTTTAAAATGTTTCTTGGCTTCACAGGAACTGAATAATCCATGTCAAATGAATGTGCCTTTTCTGCTAATCTGGGTATTATCGCTATCAAAATTGTACCCAACCACAATGACACACTCCATTGCTGCTGTGTATAAGAACAGCAATGGCAAAAATGTCGCAAGTGAAGCTTCTACCAAAAAACAAAAACAAAAAACACCACAAAAAATAAAAACAGGTTAATTTGTTTGGCAATTAATTGTTTCTTTTAAAAACCTTTTAATGTAGCATATCAAGTTTCAGCTACAGCCCTTCTTAAACAACTGGGTATTAAAGAATTGCCTAAAATCATTGAACTGTAGAGTAGGAGGGGATGCAGGAATCTCAACACGTGATGTGATCCTTCATCCAATTTGAAACCATACCAGAGCCAGCTTAGCTTTACAAATGTGTTAGCAGTTTTATTGCTGCTCTACTAGGACCATAGTATATGGTGTCAGGGTGTGTTCTACCTCATCCTGAAGACTGTTCCGCAAAGCGGGGGCCACCACTGAAAAGGTTTGTTGACGCTGTTTGCATTTTGGATACATGGCTCAATCCTGCCGTGACAAACTTTAAAATTTAAGTACCGTAAGTAATGGATCAGTCCCTATCATTACAGATGAGGCTCAGTACGTCTGCTCCTGCTTTTAAGTAAGGGAACAATTTCACTTGATGGTGTGTTCTCATATTTAGAATTTTCTGCAACAATTCTGGACATAAGTGGAGATAAAAGTTAGAGTAAGAAGAGAGAGAGAGGAGAGAGAGTTTATTTTGTCAGCATAATTTTGGCCAAAAGATGTCAGTCTTGTGGTAATGTTGAATTTTAGTCTTGCTCCCATTTACACTTGCTATAACTTGCTTTAGTTTTGAAACAGTGATTTTTATGCCATGCACAAAAACAAATGAATGAATGAATGAAAAGCAATTTCATTGAGGAATAAAAAGTCATGCCATCACACTGCAAGATGAAAGAGCTCGGAGGCGAGTTGTACAAAATGGCAGACAAAAATGGTCTAGTCAATGCTGAGGCTAAAGAAGAAACAGAGCCAAAATAAAAATAACAAATCCTTCCAGTAGCACCTTAGAGACCAACTAAGTTTGTCATAGGTATGAGCTTTCGTGTGCATGCACACTTCTTCTGAAGTGGTCTCTAAGGTGCTACTGGAAGGATTTTTTATTTTTATTTTGACTGCGTCAGACCAACACGGCTACCTAGAAGAAACAGAGCCTTTGGTTAAAAAATTAATTGATTGATTGATTGGCGGAGGACTGCCAGAACAGAAGAGTGGAAGCATAAAGTTAGAGGCAGTAGATGATGAAATGGAGAGGACCTCCACACAGGTATCTGGAGAAATGAAACAAGGCAAATGGTGGAGTTATGATGTTAGAGGAGTGGATTGAAACCATGGATGCACCTCCAGCCCCTTAAAGGACTTGCTGGCCAGTTCCTCAAGGGCAGAGTGGCAAGGTGGGAATGGGGCCGGTGTTATTATCTCTGCACACCAGCCACTCTGAGCCCCGCCTCCAGTTTGAGTATGGAAGCTCCTCTCCTGCTCTCTCCTCTCCCCACCTCTGGCCCTACTTCCTGCGAGACCTGAGCCTGGAAGTGCTGCCACACATGGTGCTCCCTGGCCTATCCTCCTGCCTGGCCTTGCCTGGTGTGGCGTGGCTTGGGGAGGCGGCGTATCATCAGGTCTTCCTCACCTCTGGGTGCTGATGAGCCCAGTTCACCTGGGCACTCCAGCCTTAAAGGCAGGGCCTTCAAGTTCTCAGGGAAATTTTGCACACACACCCAAATGTGCCCTGGACCGCCACCCCGTCCACACTATGCCATTGCCTCAGTGTCTCTAAAGTGTCTCTAAAGAAGTTGCTGAAACATATTGAGTGTACTGCATTGTAATAATACTGCATTGTAATCCCCACCCCCCCCACCCACACACTTCAAGCATAATTTTGCTGCTTTGCTGCCCTTCTTTTTGGCATTCTTCCCTCCTTCTTAGTAACACCTTTCCAGCATCATTTTTTTATTTATTTAGTGGCCATACACTGATAACCAGTTGCTGTGGTACTGAAATGTACGACATAAAACTGTTGGCCTTCTACTAGCCTCCCCCCGACATGGATCAGTTGATTTTCTGTGGGGTGCGTACAAAACCGATTTACCTCCTGCACCCATTTTGTGGTCAACAGGCGAGAAGCTTTGCAGATTACATGGCAATTTAAGGTGTTGCCATGGTGTGTGGCTCTGATTGACCTTTACTGTCCAAATTCATGGGAGGCTGAGGCTCAAAGGAGATCCAGGCACCAGCCAACCAAGGCAGGTTCAGGGCACACAAGAATAAAACTTTGGGCAGCTTCAAGGAGACCCAGCTGACTGACATGTTCAGCTACCAGAAGCTACAGGAAGATGTTGTCTCCTAAAAGAGCTAGAGCCAACTGAAGTTTTATGTGGGCTGGGATAGACCTGGAATATGATCATAGCTGCCAAGACTCCCGTTTTCCCCGGGAAATCCCCATATTTCCAGCTGTTCCTAGCTGAAAAAAACGAATTTTTCGTTTTTCCCCAGTTTATTCTGGCGCGGTGGCCATTTTGGAACTGGGCAAAGCAGCATCGAAAGTCACTTCTGAGCATGCTCCGCCCAGTTCCAAAATGGCGGCAGCGCTACTTCCGGTCTGCTATTTCCGGCCCGGTCCCTTATTTCTCTGACAGCAACTTGGCAGGTATGAATATGATAGGCCTCACCTCCCTTTCTGGGTCTTTAATGGACCATTGTCTTATTTTACAGTCTTTGCTAAGCAGATAATGGTACTTCCAAGGGTACCTTCGAGTCAAAGGATGGTGGCAGGGCTGTGGTTTCCAGCTTAGCCCTGAATAAGTTACAGGTGGCTCTCTCCTTGAGGAAGAAGTCTGAACCTTGTCCTCATCTGAGTCCTCCACTGGGCACTGCAATGTCCCTGGATTGTAGGCTGTGGCCCTAATGATATAAGGATATACTATGTGAACCTACGTAATCCAACTTTTTTTTTTTTAAAAAAAGCTTTTTTTGGGGGGGGTTCTTCCACTTTCAGAGCTCATCATAGAAATATAAATAATCCATGTTGAACAGTATGATAAGCTATTACAAAAGGCTGTTTGCCACTCCCCACATTCATACCGCCATTCATATGTGTCATAATTCGCCTGTCCACATGAAAAATTTAATTCCCAGACTCCCTCTTTTAATTTTATAATTAATGTTTATTAGAGATTGTAGCCAAAGCAAAGATCCTTAATTCTCAAGAAGAAAAAGACAAATGAAATAGAAAGGAAGAAAAAAAGAAGACAAAGATGACTCCGCCCCTCTCTGTATCACAACCTCCTTTCCTCAGACAGGATGGTCCTTCCTACTCACCCATCTTCAGAGATACAAGTCTACTGCCCCATCCTCTAGGGCAGGCACCCCCAAACTGCGACCCTCCAGATGTTTTGGCGTACAACTCCCATGATCCCTAGCTAACAGGACCAGTGGTCAGGGATGATGGGAATTATAGTCCAAAACATCTGGACGGCCGAAGTTTGGGGATGCCTGCTCTAAGGGAACTTCCTTCATCTCCCCATGCCTAGAAGAGGTCCCATGCCTGCTTCCCATAATAGTATATAAAACACATGAATACGATCTGTTGTGCCAGCGTTTGTGAGCCTGGGGAAATTCCTCTGGGATCCTGTACAATGAATTCACAGCTTTGGCAATGAATAATCCATTGTCATGCCTCTGATCTCATAATATAGATGGTATACATATTTATGCATTAATGTCTCACGGAGGACACAAGCTTTTGATGAAAGTCATTTTCAATGGGTTTTTTCCCTGGCTTAAGAATGTGCATTCACACATTCCATCATTTGAACGCAGGCCTGAGGTGCCATTAGTCTGACTCAAGCAGGCTGATGAAATCCCTTTTTAAAATTCTGGGTTTCAGAAGCCTGCCAGCAAGACCTTCATGTCTGATCAATTTATTCCACTTTTCCCCTGAGAATGACTCTTGGGGGGAAAAAAGCAGCATTCATACCTTCTCCAAATTAGATTTGTAATGTATTGAAAGGAAAGCTCTCCAAGTCACACACAATACAGAGGCAGAGCTCAAAGTGTTAATCAGTTTCGTTACTGATCAGCTCATTAAATGTACCAGCAGCTAGCTAGCCATTAGATTCCAACTCTTATCCATCAATTTTAGATGCTTGCTGTGAAACCATTGATAGAACAGGACAATGGATAAAAGAGATGTATTGGACTGTTCGGAGTCTCCAGTGGCTATAAGAGATATTAAATGGCAATGCTACTTGGAATTCTCTAAATGTGTTATAAATGAATCCTTGCTTTCTGTATTTGGAAATCCAGTAATTGCTCCATCTTGTATGTATTAACTACCAGAGCAACCAAAGTAGCTAACTTTCAAAGTCTGATGTGTATACATCCAGCTATATTACGCAAATGGTAAAAATCATTAACAGAAAAGGAAACTATGGCTAGCATTCATGTAAAAAAGCACTTTCACAAGTTCTTCTTACAATTATTCTAATCTTAGATGTGAATAGAAGCACTGACTTTGAAAAATGACAATCAGCTATATTCTGCTGTTTCAAACAGACTTAAGAAAGAGAAATCAAACTAGGAACTATTAGTTATAATCAAAAATCATATATGGCTTTGGGAATATGAAAATAATGAATCATTTAGACTGGAAGGGAGCAGGAGGTTAGCTAGTTCAGACGTACAAGATTTAGAATCTTAAAAGCAATGCATTGCACTTATTTCTGGTTGAATTACTCCTTCTTAAACATGGTTGACCAAAAATGGACAAAGCTGCCAAAGGTAGGAAGACTTTTTAGTCCTTCTTGGAAATGCCACACAGTCCTGAAACCCTGGCCTGCCTGGCAACAAGTCAGTATGTCAAGTCCAAAGTTCAAATCATTGTATCTGAGCTATAAAGGCTCTTTCCACACTTACCTCTTATGGCAATATAGCAGCCGTTTGTTCCAAGGTTTTTAAGCAGGTGTTTAAAGCTGGCTGCACCTTTGGCTACATGTCCTTGTTATTGGACCACAAGGGGGTTCTGCCTAAATTGAGACAAGTTCAAGGGCTGTAGCAGGGACGGATTTAGGTTTGATGAGGCCCTAAGCTACTGAAGGTAATGGGGCCCTTTATATGTCCAGCTGTCCTTTGGCAACAACAAATTGTCGCTGTTTTTTTGTGTTGAATATATGCCATACAGTCATACCTCGTGTTGCGTTCCATTTGTTATGAACTTTCAGCTTACGGACGTGGCAAACCCGGATGTGTTTACTTCTGGGTTCGCTGCCTGCAGAAGCACTCGATCACGCCGCACACATGCGCAGAAAAGGCACTCTAGTTGCGGACTTTTCGGGGTGCACTTTTCAGCACCTCAAAACGGATTAAGTCTACAGGTACCACTGTATGGCAATTTATGGACCCAATAGGTATCTAAAGCCATTTGCACATGTTGCCATGCAAGCAGTCCATGCAAAATGTAGGCACCCTACATATAGAAATGAGAAAACCAGTGATATTTTAGGGAGCAGGCTAGCAGGAAGGACCCATTACTTACAACATAGGGGCCTACACAACACAAAACACTGTTGCTGTATGTAGGTTTTATTTTATTTGTGTAACTTATATTTTGGAAATGTACATCCAGGTTTTTTCCCCTTTAATTTTTTGGGGGGCCCCAAAAGAGTGAGGCCCTAAGCTATACTTTGTTTAGCTTATACGTAAATCCGGCACTGGGCTGTAGTCATACCCACCATGTGTTCCTCCCTATAGATAATGTCAGTTATGAGCATGCAAAAGCCCTTTAGCAAGTTCTTTTTTAGTGTGGGGTATGTAATGCCTAACATTCCGGAATCCTAATCACATAGGATAATAGAAGAGGTTAGATGAGAGGAATGTTGTATACGTCTCCGAGTGATAGCTTGTCCTGGAAACTCACATTGCTGCCTGCCATTTTCTCCTCAGGACGGGGCCCAGCCCAAAAGGACAGCTTGCAGCAATCGGAGGGAAAGCAACAGGAAACCGACGTCTCCCAAACCTCACCCACCAACCTCAACCCCTCTGCACTTAAAATTAGGGCTGTGTCCTCACACATTCCACACAAATGAAAATATTTAGGGTCCATTCAAAAGGTTCCCCCCCCCATTTTTCTGTACTAGAAGAAATAGTGGGGTGTGTGAGTGCGTGAATAGCAACTAAATAATGATGCTGTTGGGTGGAAGCATGCTAAAAAATAAAAATAAACCCCAAACCCCCAGCAAGTACACACACACACACACACACACACACACACACACACTATATATGGGATTCCATACTCTCCAACATTTCTCTGATGAAAGTAAGGACAACCTATTCAATTTTTTATTTATCATTTGCTGCAGCTTCTGACATATATCAAAACATATCAAAACATTAAACACTAAAAGACTTCCCTATCCAGATGTCTAGAAGGTTGTATATTTACTTATCTCATTGGCTCAGGCCTTGTGTAACTCAGCCCCCAGGTGAACTGTTACATATGTGTACAGACTTCTGTAGATGTGTACAATATAGTGCATGACCTGCTTTTGTAAAGTCCAAGAACACACATACACAAATATATAACATAAGGCAGCATTTCAAACTTTTTTAAAGAGAGCAATGCATGATTGGTTTCAGATACAAGGTATCTAGCTAGATTACACTGTCACTTAACATTGTTTTTGCCAACATTGTTCTCTCTAAAAATGAGTATAACTATTCTTTCCATTTTAGCTTTTTCTAAAGTGTAAGAAGAACAGGGCCTTCTCTGCAATGGCTCCCTGTCTGTGGAATGCGCTCCCCAGGGATGTTCTCCTGGCTCCTTCATTATCCACCTTGAGGAAACCAGGCAAAAACCATTTTAACCAGGCCTTTTGTGGATGCGATTTACATCCTATGCCCTTAAAAAAAATGGGGGCGGGCGGGCGGTGGCTATTGGGTTGTGGTTTTTATTTTTATTAGGTATTTTGTGCTTTTATATCTTGATTTTGTTCTGTGAACTGCCCTGAGACCCCTGGGTATAGGGCGGTATATAAATACAATAATAATAAAAAAGAAGAAACTATTTTAAGCACCTCCCCAAGCACTTCCCACACTTCACCAAGGGGCAGGACAACTCTCCTCCAAACACTTGACATTTCACCTCAGTAGCAGAACTGTTTGCAGCCTTGCTATTGCCCCCCCCCCCAACCTGATTACAACTAGAAGGGGAATGGGATGTTTTCCTTGAGCAAAGGACTGAGGGAAGCTTCCCTTCACCACTAAGCCTCTTCTCCCTCATTTGATGCAGAAGAAATGTGGCTTCCAACTATGCCTGGGGGGCAAAGGGGTTTATGTTTGTCGAACGGAGGAAGAATTAGGATTTCTCCCTCTGAACACATGTGTGCTCTGATACACCTCAAGGGAAGGCAGAGTTTTAGGGTACTGGGAGTTGTGGGGCTCTGTGAGGGGGAAAACTACAGTTCCCAGGATCCTTTTGGGCAAGTCATGTGTTTTAAATGTGTGCCGGATGGGCTTGAAATGTACATTGTGGATCTAAGCTTCGGTCAGGTCTGTGGTGTGCATTAAGCTATGGTCAGGAGAGCAGGAACCACCCATTTAAAAATCATTAAAAATGACACTGATTAGCAGTTTTATGGAAGGGCGGAAGCAGGGGGGGGGGTATTGTTTTCTATCACCTTTTACCTAAGGGAGAAGTCATGAGACCACAAAGCAGAGACATCTCAGGATATATACTTCCCATATCACACCCATATAGTATCAATTTCCTCTTTTAAATACACCCATTATATTTTCTTTTCTAGTGTACCAATATATACTTTTAATATATACACACACTATCTGCTGATATACTAATTACAGAATAAAATACGGATGAGTGCCAGCAAGACTTACAGATGAGCAATAATTTACTTCACATAGTGACAGCAACACAAAGGACAGTTATAAAAGTAACAGTCAAATAATGCACAGAGTTCATGGGGGTGGGAATGGAAGTGACAGAAGGGTAATCAGTTTTATTAGAACCAACTAAAATATTGCAAAGGAGTGACAAGGCATGTGTTGTCTATCGCTGCTATTTATTGCATTCACCTGTCCCTTATGACACAAGATGCCAGAGAATTACAACTTTCTCAAAATGACATATAAATACATACAACACTTTATATGTCCAAAATGTCCAGGGGTTCGGTACGCACTTTTAGCTTTATGACATTTTATACCTCTATATTAATAAGTCAGAAGCCGAAATGCTTATAGATATGATTTTAAACTTCTGTTTTGTCAGTTATTTACTGGTCCAGAGCGTAGCTGAATGCAACACCATTTATTTGCTTTTCCGGTCCTCCCTCCCTCTCCCCTCTTGCATGCATGACGTGGAGATTATTCTATCAGCCTGATCGACAATCCACTTAAGACAGAGCTCTTCCATTTGATGTTTAAATTCAAGAATTGCCTCTCCTTGTTTGCAAATCCCTCCCAATGTCTTAATTTCCTGACAGCAGGCAAGAAACTGCCACTGAGTGATGCAGCCCCTGTTAAGTTTTTCTTTAAGATTGACATAGTCAATGGCGGTACTCAGAGACATGTGTTTGTAGCCCTGATCTGAACGATAGCACACCTGTGAGCTTTTGATAATTTGAATAATTGGAGGTGGAGTTTCCTTGCTGCACTGAATGCGGCAAGGTGATTGGGTAACTGATTATTTTGAAAATTGTATTTAAGTTACCCAAATGTTTCATGAGTTTGCATAGTGTGAGATATAGAGCAATGGTGGTAAGAGGGGTGTGTTGTATATATTGTATAATAAAAAGCAAGCAAAGATATTTCAGACGAGTTTGTTATTTCGTCGACCCTGCCGCTGCTGCCACTCGGTTCGTGAAATGCCCAACAGCCCCTACCTATGTTCACTGTTCTTCAGTGCAGAGAAGGATTGCTGCTCATTGAAGGAACTGCAAGCCAGCAGAGGCTCCCAGCTGTTGGGGCTGAGGCATGAATGGCAGTCTGGATTGAGCTGGAGAGCCTGAAACTATGGGAGACACCAGACATCATGGCAAGAAGACAAACCCAAGACACAGGATCAAGGAACAAGCTGGAAGTTGAAACCACAGCCAAGGAAACAGAAAACACGCATGCCATAGACCGATGTGAGTAGCAGTTAGCATACGCTCAGTGAAATCTTCTGCATGAGGCAGTTGCGACAGCCACCCTGAAGGTTAAAAGTTTGGAAATAATTTTGAAGGACTTGTTTTTACCTAGTTGAGAACTAATTTCATTCCTGCTCTTACACTGCCATCCAGTGGGTTCGTACTACAATTGCATACGGTGAACTACTTCCATTGAACTTGTAGTCCGCTACGTTGTGCAGATATTACAGTGGTACCTTGGTTCTCAAACTTAATCCGTTCCGGATTCCAAAACCAAAGCGTTCCAAAACCAAGGTATGCTTTCCCATAGAAAGTAACGCAAAACGGATTAATCCGTTCCAGACTTTTAAAAACAACCGCCTAAAACAGCAATTTAACATGAATTTTACTATCTAATGAGACCATTGATCCATAAAATGAAAGCAATAAACAGTGAACTGCAGTCACACAAAAATCAATCAATCAGTAGATGAACTGGGTTCCACACAGTCACAAAAACAAAACAAAAAAGAGGCACAAAAATGCAAAATAAATAGTGGTACCTCAGGTTACAAACACTTCAGGTTACAGACTCTGCTAACCCAGAAGTAGTACCTTGGGTTAAGACCTTTACCTCAGGATGAGAACAGAAATCGTGTGGCGGCTATGTGGCGGCCGCAGGAGGCCCCATTAGCTAAAGTGGTACCTCAGGTTAAGAACAGTTTCAGGTTAAGAATGGACCTCGAGAACAAATTAAGTTTGAATTAAGTACAGGTACGAATTAAGTACAGGTACCACTGTAGCAAAAACAGACAGACCTCAGGATAACACTCAACATGGAGCTTGTTCGGCTTCTGAAAAAAGTTCACAAACGAGAACACTTACTTCTGGGTTTGCAGTGTTTGGGTTCCAAGTTGTTTGAGAACCAAGGTACCACTATCAAGGTGTTCTGGGAGGATATTCATTCTGAATTGGAAAAAATGTTAATACTGTATCTTTCAACAAAAAACCAGAAGCTTACCTACTGGGAATCACAGTTATGCCTAAAAAGGCAAAGGATTTTTTTCTTTATGCTACGGTCGCAGCAAGAATACTCATGACGACAAATTGGAAAAGTGATAAAGTCCCTTCTAGATTAGAGTGGACTCAAAAATGATTGAATATGCAGAATTAGAAAGAATCAATAAATCAGAAAGAATAAATAAATAAATCAAAGGAAGTATGTATTTCAAAATGGGAAGTCTTTAAATTTTATCTGAAAAATAGTAATGACAGTTTAAAGTCTGTAGCAGCATTTGAATAACTTCAGTAGGAGTTTTAAGTTTGATGGAAAACCCATGATAGAATAATGATATTAAAACCAAAACATGTTAGGACATGGCAGTGAACAATTGATGAGAAATAGAAGTAAGGAGTAACGGGAAGTCAGGTATATAGAAAAAAGACATTTTTATGTTAAAAGTATTGTGAACACTAATCAATGTATTGTTGTTGTGGTTGTTGTTTGTTAGTTTGTTTTTTAGTTGTCAGGAGGTGATGCATATTAATTTTTTTATTTCTTCTTTTTTGTGATGTATTAAAGTGAAATGGCGGAGGGGAGAAAAAAAGAGAACCAAAGTACCACTGTATAGCATCAGCCAATGTTATTTTTCCTAGAAAAAGCAGGGCCAGAACTAACCATGAACACCACCTGACCTTCGTTCCCTTAGAATGGCAATGGTGCCCACATGAGAAGTGCCAGAAATAATTTCCAGCAAGTTCCAGCTGAAAAAAGCCATGACAGCAGCTAACAAAGCAAATAAAAGCCTATTCTAAGAGTCTTAAAAAACAACAACAATCCTTAACAGGGAAGGAGGAGGAAACTGTTTTAAATGGATGTATGCAAAGAATTTGGTGCTTCTTACCTGCACAAGTGGGATGTGGGTGGCGCTGTGGGTTAAACCACAGCGCCTAGGGGTTGCTGATCAGAAGGTCGGCGGTTCGAATCCCTGCAACGGGGTGAGCTCCTGTTGCTCGGTCCCTGCTCCTGCCCACCTAGCAGTTCAAAAGCACATCAAAGTGCAAGTGGATACTGTAAATAGGTATCGCTACAGCGGGAAGGTAAACAGCGTTTCTGTGCGCTGCTCTAGTTCACCAGAAGCGGTTTAGTCATGCTGGCCACATGACCCAGAAGCTGTACACCGGCTCCCTCGGCCAATAACGTGAGATGAGCGCTGCAACCCCAGAGTCGTCTGCGTAAGTCGAAAAATCTGTAAGTCGAAAAACACCATTGGAAACGCAATTTCCCATAGGAATACATTCTGAAAACAGAAAAAATTGTAAGTCGAAGCAACCCTATCTAAAAATTTGTAAGTCAAAAAATCCCTATCTAAAACCGCCATGGTTTTTCCCCAGATGTCGAGACATTCGTAAGCGCGTAACCATCACCCCCATTTGTAAGTCGAAAAATTCGGTTGTCGAGTCATTTGTAAGTCGAGGTACCACTGTACAGAGAATGAGTCATCCTCAAGATTCAGCATGCTAAAAGATTCTTAAGCTTTTCAGCATTTCACAACATTTCTAGACTCCTTTCCTGCTTCTGCTCTCAAATACCTTTGTCCCATGACAGAATGATGCTTTAAGAATTGTAATTAAATCTTATCCATTGGCATTTTTTGAACAAGTTGAAGCTGCTGCGGGTTTCAGTATGTTTAGATGAGCCAAATGGGAACCTGTAGCATACTAAAACCAGGAACAGGCAAACACTTTTTTTTAAAGGATAAATGAGATCCTTTCAGGGAACAGAAATGCACTGGCTGTCATTCAGAAATGAGATTCAATATCATTCAGCTTTAACCTTTGTACTAAGTGGTACCTCGACTTATGACTCGACCTACGAATGTTTCGAGTTACGAACAGAGTTCAGTCCGCCATTTTGAATGCGGTTTAGATAGGAATTTTTCGACTTACGAAGGTCCATTCAGAACGGATTAAATTCGTAAGTCGAGGTATACCACTGTACTTTAAAATGATTTGCTTCAACACATGGAATTTAAATAGACTCTTCCGTCTCCCTCATAACTTCTGTTTTCTTACTGAAAATACTCCAACCCACGGAGTAATTGGACTTGGGGCCGCTGCCTTAATGCAGCGGCCATTGTAAATAATGTGGTGTGACAGTTGTGGTGAGCTGTTTGGACTGGGCAATTGCCTCTTCGCTATCACTTACTCTTCGTGAGGTGCTGTTTGTGACGGTATTCGGATGAGCACCCTAATCCAAATGTTGAATTGTTGCACAGAAATGGCTTTCTGCGTGGCAATAAAGGTGCCACATAGAGCTACTATTTAAACTGTAACATATGCACGTTTCCCATTTACTACGATATATATTCTGTCAGAAAGCAGATGACTCCTTCAGGTACTTTGGTATAAAGTACCATATTTGAACTGAGCTATACATTTCTACTGACAGGATATTGCAATGCTCTCCAAAATAGATTTTGTCACCCTCGAACCAGTCTCCCTCTTCCTCCTCCTCTCGGTGCACTCAAGGGACAACAACCTATCCTTTCTGCCTTAGAAAAGGGGTTTTGTCCTTCTAATGAGTATCCCCACCAGATGAGCCATAGATACCTCTGCTGGAAAGATCACACAGACGATAGTACAGATGGAACTTTAATTTAACATTTAATGGCTTATGAACTTAATGGTTGCATTCAAGGTTCATGTGTACAAGCATGTGGTTTCAATGGAACTGTTCTTGTTAAACATATAACTTCAAACCTCACCAATTCCTCACCTAACACTACTCTATAAACCTATTCTACCATCACCCATGCTCACACTCTCCTGCTTCACCTCCCTCTCTCTCCCCAACTGCCAACTGCCACTAACTGCCGTTTTCTCCTCATAGAATGTTCGTAACCCCGCCCCCACAAGCATGTGATGTAACTCAGGGTAGGAGATGAGTTATACATATTGAGTTATATATATACCCTTATACATCCAGGCTGTGACCAAATATATCATCCTAGGGTTATTTCGTTACAACATGTCTTACAATGCAGAATTTCAGAAATTCACCCTCAACCTCTTCAGCAACATAATAATGGCCACTCATTTCAAGCTGGATTTATTGTTTCCCCTTTCCCATTTGATAAGGAATGTTTGCCCAAGATGCTGCAGCTTGCTCACAAAGAAAAATGAAACAGAAGCCGTCATTTTTGCCATTTGCTCCTTTGAAATGGCAAATACTGCCCTGCAAGAAAGCACAGAATTGTTGTGCGGTACCTGAAAAGAGAAAACACCCTCCTGCTGCCACATTGAAGTGAGAAACCTGTAGGTCGAAGGCTGAGGAAACTTAACATTGTGCAAAATGAATGCAAGGAGACAGGCAGGCAGGCGGGGGGGGGGAAACGCATCTCAAAATAAATGTATTTCACTGTGGCACATTTGAAAAGGTTTCTTGGTGTCAGAAGAACTGTAAATGACATCTTCTTTGGTGATCACTTCTAGCCGAGAAAGATTGTCTTCCATAAACACGGTTTTAACAATGAGTCCATAAGTGACTGTGGAAGCCAATTCTGAATCCACACGTCCTTCCACAGTGGGGACATTGGTTTCCGGGGGGGAGTTGATCACAGTGAGGGTTTGCCAAGTGTGCCTTCCTCTTAGCACCTTTCTCCCTTTTGTTCTTAGTTTGAGCGTCTTCAAAATCAAGTGTTGTGTAGAAATATGGTCATGTAACCAGTAGAAATTAAGAAAAATTGGGAGACTGTTTGTGGGAAACGCTTTTCAGTGGAAACAGTTGGTCTTGGCAAATATTAACCACTCTCAATTTCAACCTGATAATTGCCACCTGCCCAGATTTTAACTTGTCTGAATTAATTCAAAGATGTATTTTAATTAATTGATGTCTGCTTTTATGCATACAGTGGTACCTTGGGTTACAAACACTTCAGGTTACAAACGTTTCAGGTTACAAACTCCGCTAACCCAGAAATAGTACCTCAGGTTAAGAACTTTGCTTCAGGATGAGAACAGAAATCGCGTTTTGGCGGTGCGGCGTCAGCAGGAGGCCCCATTAGCTAAAGTGGTACCTCATGTTAAGAACAGTTTCAGGTTAAGAACGGACCTCCGGAACGAAGTAAGTTCTTAACCAGAGGTACCACTGTATTGTGTTGTTTTTATGATGTTAGCCACTCTGAGCCCAGCCTTGGCTGGAGACGGCAGGAGCCAAATTTTAGTGCTGGCAAATTACAGCTCATAAAGTGTATAGCGTTTCTTGCAGCAACGTTATGCAACAGACACCGCTAGGTGGCAGTGCTGTGCAATTCACCATCCCAGAAGCTGCTCTTATTATTTGCCAGTATATTCTGTAGTTGTTGCTTTAATCGTTCATTAATGGTGGGTTTGTACTGAACTGTCTGCACATCATTCTGCCTTATTAGTGGTTCTCTGATGCTTCCCCAGTGTTACTGCATTATTGCTACTTAGAGAGGCACTCTTGCAACAAAAGCGGGGACCGAAAAGACAGGCTAAACTGGAGCACCCGTGGTATGAAAACTTGCAGGATTTCAGCAGAAAGAGCTATGCGACTTCCAGCAATTAGAAATGAAGCAAAACTTTTGCAGACAAAACACTACTGAAAGCAGGATTGTGTATAACTGCCCCTATACCATGCCGAACTCAAATAATCACGAATGCACAATAAAAAGGACATCTGGAGGGGCCTGGAAGCCGGCACACAATCAAAAGGTTTGTTCATCTTTTTTTGCCCCGGGTGGCCACCAGCAAAGGCCTTTGCCACACTGTCATACAATTGTAGAGTTGGAAAGGATGGTCAGGATCATCTAGCCCAATGTAGGAATATGCAGCTGTCCCATATGGGGATAGGACAGGCAACCTTGCTGTCCTATCCCCGTATGGGGCCAGTGTGATAAAGAGCGGAAGACTCGTAATCTGGTGGACCGGGTTCACTTCCCCGCTCCTCCACATTCAGCTGCTGGGTGACCTTGGGCTAGTCACACTTCTTTGAAGTCTCTCAGCCCCACTCACCTCACAGAGTGTTTGTTGTGGAGGAGGAAGGGAAAGGAGAATGTTAGCCGCTTTGAGACTCCTTAGGGTAGTGATAAAGCGGGATATCAAATCCAAACTCCTCCTCCTCTTCTTATCAGCAGCACACTAACTGAGCTATCCAGTCCAATTTTTATTCTCACACATCCTGCTGATCAAAATCTAGATGAATATTTTTGGGTCTTGAGCTCTTGCAGGAGTCTCTTTTGGAGACGCTGTCTTTTGGTCCAGCACTCTGGCATGAGCCAGCTGATTTGCGACAGAGTGCGAGACCAAAAAACCCCCCAGGAATTTCTGGGATCCAATCAGAAGCCAGGATAGCTTCTTTAATTCAAGGATGTCCCATTGCACTCTTCCTCTAGGCCTTTCTGCTCCTAGGTATCCGTACCTTGGCTTGTACACAGGAGTGAGCAGCTGTGGCACTTACTATGGAGGAAGGGTCCAACAAATCATCTGTTGCTGTTCATGTTGGGAGGGGGGCACCCAGGACCCCGCTGTCTTATTTCATGTTTCCTGCTAACCTTGGCTCTGAGTGCCCACCAGGACTGACAGAAAGCTTTGAGTTTTAGAAGGTTGTTGACAAATACTCCCTCAGGACAGATTCGCAGGCCATGCAACACAACTGCAGGTAGCAAAACTTGCAGTTTGCTCGCTACAGCTGGGCTTGCTCATAACAGGGGGAGGCGAGGGGAGGGGAAGGCAGGTCCTTTTCCTGAATGCTTTAAGTTAATCTGGCAAGACATTACACCTGTCACTCAAATCCACATTTGAAAGGTGCCAGAGGAGCAGCTGTGACAGAAAAAGCAACGAAGAGTCTTGTGGCACCTTAAAGTTTAACAGATTTTATTTTTGCATAGGCCTGGAATCAGTTTCATCAGATTCATGTGTGTGTTTGTGTACACACACACACACACACACACACACACACACACACACACACACCAGGCACTGTAGTAAGGGGTAGTTGAAAGCTGTGGTGGCAGAAAATGAAATGCAAAACTACAGATAGTGACATTTCAATTGGAGCTAGAATATATGCAAAAGAAGCACAGTTGACCCTTCAGAACAGCAGTGATAGGTGATAAAACAATTAACTCGGCAATGCAGAGTTAATTAACATCTGTAGTGGGAAAGGAAACATTGTCTCTATTCAGACCCAAATGAATAGAGTTTCACGCTCCAGTTTCATGCTGGAGGCTCCTTTTGAAATCCCTTTGTTCAGGCAGGGCCACCTTAAGATGAGTGTCAGAGTGTCCTGATAGATTGAATACCCCCCTCTTACAAATATTGCCATTTTTTATGTCAGATTTGTGCCTGTCCATTGATCATTTTGCATGGCGTCGGGACTGTTTCTCCTGCGTAGAACCCTGAAGGGCAGATGGCGGGATATACTACACTAGAAGATAAGCAGTGGACAAAAGCTGCTATCTGCCACCACCCCAAGACGTTGCTATAAATAACAACAACAACAAAAAAGCTACTAATGAACTGAAACACTCAAGGAAATTCTCATGGCATTTTTTAACCCAGGTATTTGGGGGGGGGGTTGGAGGGAGGTCTGGCTGCCAAGGTATACAACAGGGCAGTTCAAAAACAGGTGCACAAATAACATTTTGGAGATCCTGAGCCATAAGGTGGTTAGATTGGCCTCAACTAGGGCCAGGGCCTTTTCAGTAGTGGCCCCAATACTTGGTGGAACGCTCTCTCACAGGAGACCAGGGCCCTGCGGGATTTGACATCTTTCCGCAGGGCCTGCAAGACGGAGCTGTTCCGCCTGGCCTTTGGGCTGGACTCAGTCTGACCCCTATGTTTTCCTCCCTCATGGTTTTGATTTGGGCTATTTTTAAATGAGGCTGCATTTTTAAAATTTTAAACTTAAGCTGTATCTTAACCTGTATTTTAATTGTTTTTTTCTTTTGTGTCTTATTGTAATTTTACTGTGTCAGCCGGTTTTGACTGGGGAGGGTATAAATAAAAAAATATATTATTATTATTATTATTATTATTATTATTATTATTATTATTATTACAACAACCCAAACCAAGATCAGAGACACTCCAATATGTACTTCCAATTCAGGCAGCTTCAAGGAACTCCACGAGTGAGTTTATTATTATTATTATTATTATTATTAAGATTTATACATCACCCTATTTCTGCAAGTCTCAGGGAAGTTCACAGAATAAAATCACCATATACAAACACAGAACACATACAGTAATCAAAACGAAAGCAACTGAGTACCTCCCTTCGAAACAAACAACAACAAAAAGCCACTTTAAAATGGCATTTGATGGCAATCAACCAAAGGCCTGGTGAAAGAGGAACGTTTTGCCTGCCGCCTAAAGGTGCTTAATGAAGGCGCCAGGTGAACCTCCCTGGGGAGAGCATTCCACAAGTGGGGACTGGGAGCCACTGAAAAAAAGCCTCATGGGCAGTGGCATAGCTAGCCGCTTGGGCGCCCGTGGCACCATGCACGCTGCACATGGAGGGCGGGGCAAGGGGGCCTGTGGAGCAGGACGTATCAGAATCCCCGTGCCCAAGCCCTGCTCTAGCGCCCTGCAGGCTCCTATTGCTTTTTTGGGGCACCCGAGCCACCGCGTCATGCCCAGGAGAGATGCGTGGCTTGGGCAGGGTAAGTAACCCCCCCCCGGCGGTGTGTTGACCGACTCCCCCCACCCCTCCTTAGCTATGCCTCTGCTCAAGGACGAGGCACACAAAGAAGGGCCTCAGAAGATGATCTCCGGGACCAGGTAGGTTCATATGGAATGACAGAAGCTACCCAGTCTATCTTTAGTATTCGGTTAGTTAAAAGTGGATAGGGAGAAGCGTTTTCCTCTCTCACGTAATACCAGAACTTGGGGGCCACCCTATGAAGCTGCACGCTGGAAGGTTCAGGAAGTTCTTCACGCAGTGCATGGGCAATCTACAGAATTTGCTCCCCCAGGAGGTAGCGAATGCCACCTTCGCACTCCCACTTTACAGCCCTCCCAATTTCCCAAGTCTCCTTGCAGCTCCTGTGGACGGTACTGGCAGACTGGCATGTGACGTCGCGTGGCTCCGGGCACCCACTGCCTGCCTGGTTTACACAGGAAAAACTGATGGTGGCGTAATATACCTTCTCCTTTTCTTACAGAGCTTTCTGTAGCATTTTTTTTCATTAAGTCAGTAAAAGCGCTTGTCCTCTGTGACCAGATGTGTCACAATTACTGCTAGGTAAAAGCATTTCTGGAAGGAATTGTTGGGTGTGTGTGTGAGTGGCTGAAAGCCAAATATGCAAAAGTGGCTCTCATACCTCAGTGCTGACAGAGTCAATTTTATATATATTTGGTACAAATCATGGGAACAGAAAACACCCACTAAAGCTCTCTCTCTCCCCCCCTCCCTCGTCCCTTCCTTCCACTGCTCCTGCTATGCAGCGATCTGTAAAAGGAACCTGCTCTGATGCAGTTTGAAAAGTGCATTTTGTACTTGGCCGTCCCTTTGATCAAATTAATCTGAGCTTTTTTGTCGTCCTAAACGGGGGCCTATGGGTTGACAATGTAGCTGTTTAAAGGGGATTTTAGGGGATAATAGCTAATGCAAATAGTGCCATGAGAATGGCAACTTTGCTTTTGCACTCTCTCCATTGCATAATAACGGCAAAGGAGGCTTAAAAAAAAAGAAAAAGAA